>NC_143396.1:237985714-238294214 GCF_052110815.1 Crocodylus siamensis | reverse complement strand
GCTCTGTTTTCAGCAGTTATGGATTTCCACAATATCATTTAAGTAACGTGACACGCATGTTTGAAAGTAGAACAAGCACATCACCTACAGCAGCAATAGATAGTCAGCAACTGTCTATAAATGACCATTATAAACATAACTGCATTTTACAGAGGAGGCATCACCAACACGTTGTTGCTATTCAGAGGGTCATATGTACTGGGGGACCAATGCTTGTGAATAAAAAGGAGCATGATCAAGTTTCTCAGATTACAACCTGTGCAATGGATTTTCTTCCTGTGAAAGTCAGAAGTCGTGGCCATGCTTGCAAAGCAGCATAGTCCATTGTCCAGCCACCCTGAAAAAAGCAAGTGCCCCACTCCTCAATTGACTATTTGTATATGCTACAGATGATATCCTGTCATGCAAACTAGTTGTATGATGTGGTCTGTATGCTGCGGGTTTCAGAAACTCAAATGATATATGGCAATAAATTAACTTTGACAAAGTAATTGGCATGTACGATATTGGTAATCCTTGTTCAAACTACCTATCACTGGATGAGACTATTTCAAGGTTAAGGCCTAATTCTGATCTGACAGATTTCATATCAGTGTGACACTACTTAGTCTCCTGATTCACACTGGTATGAGGTCATAATGGACTTCAGGATTGTTTTTTGGAGATCCTGCTAAGTTTTTTGGCACACCAGATTTGCCCTGCAACAGAAACGTAACTAGGAGTATGCAGGATTCACAGGGAGCGCTCAGTGTACATTAGGACAGGACAGATAGTTGCATTCCCCAACCTTCATAGCATTCTTTCTTAGGTCAAAAGGTCGCCCTTCACAGATGTCTCCAGCAGACACTCAGTTGTCAAAAGGTTGCATCATGTGATGTGTGCAGTCACTGGTAACAATGCACTGTTCTCATTGAGATACATAAACACTTTGCACTTCTAACTAATTTCCTTGTTAAAAACAACTTGTTTTTTCCACACTCGTACTCACTTATCAAAACAGTATATGAAACACTGGGAAAACAATCCAAAAAAAGAAAAAAAAAAATCAATAGATTCACTGCTAAACAAAATTCCATTTTCTTTTTAATTTTTCCTTTTTGTCATGTTGTTCAACACAAGAGATGCTTCTGTTTTGTTTCAGATAAAAAGGAAGTAAAAAAACACCATATCCCTGAGTATATAACAGTAAAGCATATCGTTTGAAGGCAAAAGCACACATTTGGTAAAAATGCAAAACTGTAATTTTTTTTTTTATGACAAACTGCTTACAACACCTAAAAAAATATTGAAAAAAAAAATCACATGTCCACTTTTTAATATATCCTCATTCAATTCCTTATATATGAAACTGACAAATACACACATTCTGGGCAGGTGCAAAAAACCACCATCATTCTGTGTGCTGACTTGCTCATTACACATTCAGGTTTCACGTATGCATAACATTTATTTTCCAGTAATGTTTTAAAATAACTGGCCCTAGTTACTACAGTAGCTCAGCTTTTTAAATTTTCTGTTGCCTCTAGATGAATAATATAACAAAGATTTCTTCATTGCTGAGGACAGTTACTTTAAAGCAGCTCAAAGCTATCACACACAATTTGAGACAAGTCATTTCTTTCTAGAAAGGATTCAAACAAGCTTATCAGTACTGTTATCTATTTATAAATTATATATTTAAGAGTAAAGTAAGACAGACATGGCTGGAATGTTACACAGGGGAAAACATGATTAGAGATATTCCAAATTACTCAACCTAATCCTAAGCAATAGAATCTTAAAGGCACTGGGAATTTCTAGAAGAATTAAGCATTATATGCTGTAAAAAGCTCAATTAAATACCTCAGACACCAAGCTGAGGTTCTTTCAGATGAGTCTGAAATATCCAGTCCTTCCAAATGCAAAATATTTTTCTTTCCAAGTGCTCCTTTTCTTATCACCCTTTTAACCACTGAATCTACTAAAAGTACACTTTCCAGAGAGAATCTTTGTGCCTTCATGTCTCATATTTCATACATTTTACTATACTGAATTAATGGGAGCCAATGAAGATACACATCCTTAAAACAGCTGCAGTTTCATTGGTCTAATCTATGAACTTTAAAGACCTAAGTTTTATGAGCTTTCCTCGGGGTAAGTATTTCAATGTTCTAAAAACAGGGTTATGGACTGTTAAATTAAGCACATGTTCTGCATTGACATTTTAGTTCCAGCAGGTTATTTGGTGCCAAGTTTGCCAATTTAGTATCTGTAAACCTGGAACATGTGGTTTATTTGCTTTCTTAACAGAGGATGGGGGAGCTGAAAATTCAATGCTGTTATATGTTGATAATATCCATCCTCAAGTCTGTCAGCTGGGTGGTGTGGGTGCTAAAGTGCATAGTTGATAGCCCAGAGATTATAAGTTTGAGGCCACAGCAGAAATGATCACAGTGTGACTTGTAAGATTCTAATGGATCTGTGACTTCTGCTAAACACCTTGTCACAAGGATAAGGGAAGGATCTGAAGTACTGTAGAAGACTTTTGCACCTAAATGATATGAGGTTAGGAGTAATACAGCTGAAAAAGGTGCATAAAACAGTTCTGTTTGTGATCATTTCAGGAACTTGTATAGTTACTGCTTTCTCCATCCCTGTTGTTCTGATACAAGTCATAGGTCTGGCTTTAGATGTTGTACATGTGACCTATACAGTTATAGGAAGGGGCCTTTTATTGTGGAAGCAATGTTAACTATAGAAGGCAAAAAGATCTTTAGATAATGAAACATAATGGGTAACTTTCACTCAGTCTGTTCTTCTGAAAACCATTTTCCCAACATTTACTTCCAGAGGACACATACATGGACCAAGAGAAAGAATCGTCAAAAATGATGTGGGCTAACTCACAGCAATCTATCCCAGAGAGTCAAATTAATTTACCTTTAGAAGTGCATTACAATGAAACTGATAAGATATAACAATAATGGAGATTTAAACAGACAAGTACACATACACCTGTCATCTTACAAGCCTAGCCTACAGGATATTTGTGATTCAGTTGAGAACTTGCATCACAAGTTTAAAAAAATCAACATGTGCACACTCTTTTTGCAGATGTTATTTGGGACTTGGTCTGCTAAGAAATGAAGAAAATCCTTTCAGCAACATCTGAAAGTTTAAGAGCTCAGTTTTTTGTTTCTAAATGCCTATCAAAACATTGCCTATGCTCTGAGGCCTTTTAAAATAAAACCAAAGCTTTTAGAGCTTCAAAAATAGCGATAGGAATTTGCTCATCAGGAAGCAATCCTAAATGAAGGCCAAGACTCAGTGGATTCCCCTGGACATTACAAAAATTTAACGTGGTTTTGTGGGTCTTCTGCTCCTTGTAATAAATCTGAGCCAACTGATTTAAATAGATTTCATAGATTTCATAGACATTAGGGCTGGAAGGGACTGCAGAAGATCACTGAGTCCAGCCCCCTGCCCAAAGGGCAGGAAGTCAGCTGGGGTCATAGGAAAGAAAGTAGTAACTGAAATCTTTGTTCATGCCCTAAACTAAACTTACCCCAAATCCTTGTTTAGGCAAATCAGTCCTATAGAGGTCTGTAACTCTTTTCCAAAACATGTGACACACAAGCACCTTCAATGATGCCTACTGCAATTAATAGAAAGACCTTACAGAAGCACCAGATTTGGAGTTTGAAACTTTTTTGTTTTAAATAACTTCAAAAGAAAATGGGGGAAGAAGAAACAGTTGCTTTCTAATGCATATAAGAAGGTAACTTAGGGAAAAGTGGATTATCAAATGAAAATTTCTTATGCCACTTCTATTAAAATATTTAAAATGTAAGCTTTTTTAAAAAGTGTGATATTTAATATTTGGATTGAAGAATGACTTTACAAGTCAAGACAGATTTTCAAGTTATATCAAAAAGTATAAAGAAAGAGTACCAGAAGGCATGACCTTTCTACAATTGGCTGAGAACAGCTTGTCTTCAAAAAGGACAGAAAAGAAATAAAAGTGTATTTAGAATAAGGTTACTTCCTGAATACATCTTCCTGTAGGTATAGGATAGAGTTGTTGTTGAGTTGCTGGCCAATACACAACCAGCATCAGTCTACCTCTCCACCTGAATTTAATCAAGACACTCCTGCTTACTTTATGATACAGATTCTCAAATTTCCTTTTGATGGCCTGGTCACCACTAAGATGTGGTAGGAAAGCTATTCAGATGTCTACCTATGGCTCTAGAACTTTAAGTTCAAGTCTTGCCCTGAATTTTTGATGAAGGTAGTAACTAGTGGACTGCCTAAAAAAACAGAGGCAGTTAGCTGTGTTTCCTGGAAGTTAGGCAGAAGGCAGGGCAAGATGACATGTTATACACTAACTTGTCCAGGGAGGCATGGGATTTTATAGATTACAGTCTACTTTGTCAGATGCTATGAACTGACTTGGCAGAGAGCAGGGGGACTACATAGAAAGGAAAAAAGTCATTTAAATACAAAGGATAGGGGAAGGGGGAGGAAAGGAAGGACCACTGCTTGAAGATAGGTTGAAGAGATCAAAAGGGATAAACAAAGCAGTTAATCCACTGAGGGACATAGGGATTGTAACATTCAGTCCAGGTAATGGGATAAGAAGAGAGCTTCTAGTGACACCATAGTTACCACAATCCAGTCTGTGGGCGATTTCTTTTTCTGCACTTCTGTGTTCCAGGTCGTTTTGTTGTTTAAGGACATCTACTCTGAGGTCAGTGATAGAGAAGTTAAAAAAAAAAAAAGTACTTGGTTTTTCAGTCTGGGGAGTCAAATTTGGCAAGACGTGACACCAAGCATATCACTCCCTTGTGTGCTACCAACTCCTATAGCTAAAGCGTGTCTTAATTATGTTTGGCTTCAACAGATTTTTAGACTTTTTGGTATTCAATGCATTTTGCAGAGCTGTTCACATGAAGGAATAGGTTTCCTATGTGAAGATATAGGAGAGAAGATTCAAAGAACAGCTTTGAAATATATTCAGTAGAGTAGTTTCACCTCCAGTCCAATATTTACACATATGCAAGAACACAATTCTTTTCCGAGCAATCTTCACATTGTCTTATGTCTGACAACCTGTTGCCAAACAGTAGGGCAGAAATAATCAGCAGAGTCCCCACTAGGCTCTGGGTATGTGTGAGCCCTGAACATAACAAGGCCTTTGTGACCAGAGGCAGCAACCCTACAAAACGTAGCAAGCAAGGAGGAGAGTTGCACTCAGAGAGACTGTATTAGACGTGTTTCACTTACACGTTCCTCACAGATTACAAATTATATACCAGGCAACTTTTCAGTCCCATAAAACTGAAGAAAATTCTCCAAGGAAGCATGTAAAATGTTTACATGTGAATAACCAAAGAAAAATGTATATCAATATCACAAATAATAAGAAAATAAATTGCTTGAAATTTAGATAGTGAAGAACAGCAAACTCAAGATTAGTATCTCTTTGCGTAGTTTATTTCCCCACATATAAAATATTACTACACATATACATACACAAATATACTTTCAGCCAAATTCTGCCTTCAAATATGCACACTGAAGTCTCAGAGACTCCAACTGAAGTCAGCATTTGACCTATTGTATGTGTTATATTTACATTTAGAAAGTTAATAAGAATTCAATAAATCGCTTTAAAACATTTTAAAATTTTAAATAGCCCTAACAGAAAGGACAATGGTATGTCTTTTAAACAACAAGATTGATAGCCATTTGGGAGAGTTTAAAGGAGGATTAATTGGCATACAGTAAGTCTGAATTCTGCCAGTATGGACTTCTTGCTGAAATGGCATTCTCTTTGGTGGTCCCAGGACTGTAGGATTAGTTTACAAGAAAGGAAAGAAGGGCCTGAAACCAAACCCTAAGTGTCACTGATGAATTAGCAGATTAGAAAGTCCTGTCTATATGAAACATTCTTGTCCAAATTCAAAGATTCAGAAGACAAAACAAAACAAAAAATTGGGCGAATCTGTAGCCGAGGCTGAATTACAGGTTAATGGAAAGAATGAAAGATCTAAGAAATTAAGAAAGGCCTTCTTTCATACAACTTCACTCATAGACAGAACTTCACGTCAATGTATTATCAAGGCTGGGAATGTGAACCTCTAATAAGATCCAGGACAGGGAAATGAGCAGAACAATGATTTTACAGTAAAACAAAGCATTTCATCTATCAGTACAGATATACTACAGTAAAATTTCTGATAATAGCTAAGTATGAGATGGGATGAAAATGAGAATAGCTACCTAACCAACTATTTTCATTTGAAGTGTGACACCCTTTGGAAGGCTCTTAGACAAGTCCCTTTTATACAAGGAAAACTAGATAAAATGATTAGAAATTGGAGTAACAGTCAGGATTCTTTAACAAGAGAATTGGTTTTGTTACGTCTGATCCCTGGAAAGCTCTACTTGTATTTTTTTCTTGGGTGGATCTACTAGGGACATCTCTGGCCCTAGTAGTTTTGAAATTCGTACACTCCAGACAATAGGTCATCTGAGAAACTAACACAAAGGCTAGAGACAGAAGTTATGCATAAACTGGTAAAAGTGATCGGAAACCTGTTCAAATCTATAACACAACAGAAGTTCAGTGCACATAAACCACTTTCAAAATGGCTGAAATTGATTGAAAATAAACCTGGATGGATTGTAGTATCAGAATTAACTGATTTAGGTTAGACTGGTTTATTGAACTTCTGTCCCAGATCCCCTCCAGATTCAAGCTAACTCACAGTCCCCCAGCATCCCAGGATGCTTTGTACCTCTCTCACAACCTCTCCCCCACCCTTGCAGGGAGCGGGGCTAGCTTTGGCCCAAGCTGTCTGCTCCAGCCAAGCAAAGAGGCATGCTCTAGCATCCCCCAGCTTCTGGCCTGAGTCACTGAAGGCATGTACTTACATTTCCAGAAACAAAAGTAAATGTCTGTAAGGACTGGTCAAGTCTACTGCTGGTTTCATTCTTTTGTACTCTGTCTTTATCTGGCAGAAAATGTTCAAGGCATTTTTATACTGTTAGGATTTACCAGGAAAAAGGTGATAAAGCTGGGAAGTGGGAAGCTGCTTCTAATCAAATTCACTTTGTTTCAGAAATATAGAAAATTAACTGTTTTTATTTGCAAAAATGAGATCAAATGTTTCACCAAAAATAAATTCATAGGATCTGAATACACAGAGGAAGACTTAAACTGTTTAGATTTCCAAGAATATGAAAGGCCTTCAGCCAATTTAAGGAACAATTAACTTAAAACAAAGAAAGAAAGAGGAAAGGTGTTTGCAGTTTAGGATCAAAATGCAAATGTTGGCACAAAGCATGGAATAAGAAGGGAGCTATGATTTGAAGCCATTTTTGACAATGTTCACTAAGAACATTGACAAGAAATAGCAAGCAAGCTGTAGGCAAAAACAATTCACGTTTTAGGACCCGATCCTTTAGTGGACTACTTGTATGGGAAGATACCTGCTCAAGTAAGTATTTGCAGATTAGGCTTTTAGCGAGCACAAAACTTTAACAAAAAATACCAAGAAGATTGACAAAGATCCATTAACTTGTTGATTGTGTTTGTTTTTTCTAATTGTTAAGCCATTCTTTTCGAGGCCTCCTTTTTTTCTCCAGTAGACTGCTCATCATAGATGCATAGAGCTTAAACCCAAAGGGATCATTAGATCATGTAGTCCAAATGACATATTTCAGGCCCTTAAATTTCACCCACTTACAGAGATAAATATCTTGTATTTCTTCCTCAGAAGTCTATAAATGCTGTTAAACAAAACTGAAAAAAAGCTGAGTGAAAAAAACTGAGAAAACCTACCCAAATTCAGATTTATGAGGTGATATCAGCCTCAAAATGATTCAAAGTGGACCCATTTCTAAATAATTTTGAAAAAAAAAAAGGGTAGCAGGAAACTGCATTTCACAAAAAAAATATGTGTTTTTTTTTTCCTGAATGAAATCTTGGTTATTGGTAAATTAAAAACCTTGGCAATAATTTGGAAAACTATTTCAATAAAATAGGCCAAAACTATTTAAAATATTTTTTAAAACATGTAAAATGTTGACACTGGAAATGTTTACAAGGGAATTATTATTTGAGCAAAAGCCATTTTTGACAAGAGAAAAAAACCCCTTTTTGTGCAAAAGCTGGATTGTTCCTACTGTTGTTAAATATTTAAAAATTACTCTGTACTCTACCATACATAATCTATAACCAATACACTTGTAGAAGAGTCAGTACTTAAGGACATACTATAGTAATACTGAAATCAAAGTCTCTTTTCCCACACAGTTATTAGGAACAAGAACAGATATTCAATGTTCCTTCACTACTTAGGCCCCAATCAGCAAAAACTTAAGTGTTCCATTCTGCATATGATGGTAGACTCTTTGATTTCTACTGGAGTACTGGTAATGTATAAAGTTCAGCATGTAAAGAAACCTTTGCAGCACTGAGGTCCTACTTGGCTATTCATAACTACATCGGAACAGAGGTGGTATAGGCTGATGCACAAATAGGTTTATTTAATTTCAGACCACCTTTCAAGTAGTGCCATATTCCTTGTCATTTCTTGAAGAAAAATATTAGTCATCTCCAAAATGCAAATTATTACATTAAAGTCTTCAACTAGTGGTAAATCATAGTTCAGATTTCCATTTAACTCTGAGAAATTAAAATAAAAGATGACAATAAAGAAATAATAAAAAGGTGGTAGCCTTTTGATTGTATAGAAGACATGGGGTTTTAATGATTTTCTCAAGGCAGTGAACTGACAATGAAAGTTAGACTCATTAAATTTTACATGATCTGTGAACTAAGTACTTTTTTATGCAAAACAGGCTTCTTTATAGTTTGGTAGCAGAGAAATATGAAAATCAAGCGTTTTAAATTTGTCCTGATCTAGAAAGTGAAGGTTAGTTTTACTTTAGTCTTTCATTTTTCTTTATTAATATTCAAAAGATCTGACTAGTGAGGCGCTGTATCCACAATGCCAGTAAACTTTTCATGAGTTTGGATTCTTTTCCCAGCTGGATAGCTCTCCATTGCCACAAAACACAAGTTGAGCCAAAATATTAGTAGTAGGAGTGGTAGTAGTAGCAGCAGTAGTATGAATAAAATACCTGAGGGTTTTCATCAAGAACATAAACCCCATTGTTCAAAAAGCTGTATAAACATAGAACAAACGAGCCCTAAAGAGCTCTACATTCATCTACCTGGTGCAAATCCTCAATAACTATTGACCTCACTGGGGTTCCTTTGGATTTATACCAGCATAAGGGCCTCATCCAAAGCTTATGGAAGTCAACTGAAGTCATCTGTTGATTTAACAGGCTTTGGATTAGGCCCTAAATAAGAATAGACTTTGGCTCAGTCAGAGGATTTCAATTAAGCTGTACACTTTTTCCAACAGCCAACAAAATCTAGGAGATCATTTAGGTCCTGTTGGGTGAGAGGAGTTTCTGTTCTTTTTGAACAATCTTGTTTAGGAGACGCAAGCCTTGCCTACATTAGATTCTGACAGTGAAGTTGTTACTATGTATGCATTTAGTACTTGCATACACAAGTTACTGAACAGTAGTATCCCCACATGGCTTTTTGGTGACACTGGCTGTGCAGTAGCTTGTTACTACTGAGCAGTAGCATTGCATCATGCTTCGTGCCATGCGATTCTACTGTACAGTAATAACAAGCTACTGTGCAGTCAGTGTCTCATGTAGACATGGCCACATAGAATGAAGATCTCCACTGACTAGAGAACTTCCAGCAAGTGATGAACTTCAGGTTAGAGAAAAAGGGTAAGCCTGAGCTCAAGCATTTCTATGTGCAGCATTTCTGTGATATTTCATACTTTTTATTCAGGACTGTAAAACTGGACAGACAATTCATGCAAATTGCTGAATATTATGCTCATATATCATTTAAAATGTTAAGGCCCAATTCTGTTCTACTTATTAGGTACTTAAATGGGATTAGGTACCCAAGTGTGATCCTACTTTACCCTGCTCTGGTCCCCAAAAAGCAGGTAATGCAAAAGGTGGGTGGGTGCTTCTCTTGCTTGCTGCTTTTTGTGATTTACTTTTAAGACGAAGGTGCTGGTATGTTACAAAAAGTAGGTGCACTTTCCAGGGACTTGAGCAAGAGGAACAGGATCTGGCCCTTAGTGTTCAGTCCTACATTAATCCTACACACAAGCAATGCATGTGTGTGCATATGTGCATGCACATGTGGGAGATCTCATTTCCAGTGATCTTTCTGTACATAAGACAACTTTACAGCTGTGTATGTGTGTGCGCATGCAGAGATGCAGGGGAATTTAAGATTCATACAGTTACTTAAATAAGTGTAGCCAATAACCCCAGTAGGCATTAATGTAGATTTGTCAGAAAAATAAAGCTTGCAAAGAATATGGGCAGAAAAAATTATACAGAATTAAAAGGGGGAGGGGGCAAAAAAGAGGCATCAGCTGATTTGTTATACCGGTTTCATGTGTCCATGCTATTAAATAGGAGGTAGACAGGAACAGATTACCCCTACATGAAATAGTTGCTAAATCAGGTTAGTGCAGAATAGATTAGACATACAAAATAGTTGAAACGGATCAGTATCCGTATCATAGTTTCATCTTTCTATACCTATAGTTAAAAATTAATAAAGGGATTTTCAAAATGTCATAGTACAAGTCACATGTTAATATAGATCTTGCAAACCACCTGCATTCGTATTTATGTCTGCATCCCATCCCACACCAAAGGGTGTGTCTACACGTCATTGTATGGCGACATTGCAAGGCCTTTTGAAAGTACTAAAGCATGGTGCAGTAATTGTCCCTACTGTGCCGTGTGTGTGATGCATGGTTAGATTTCACCACTACATCACTGTAGTGGCGTGCTACATTGAAAGAATGTGCTGCTATGGCAACATAGCTGCTGATCACATTTAGACCCACATGATCGCTACATTGGTATATCATACCATACAGCAACCTAGTGCATTGCTACATCGCTGTAGAGTGGTGTGTAGACATGCCCTAAGAGTAGCCAGAAATAAAATTATCTTGAACATCCCCAAGCCTGGAAAGACACTTATACACACGATGATTGTCTCCATAAAACATGACAGAAATTTCTTGTGTGGCTTAATAGAGTCACACAATACACGTGCATGAGGTTTGGGAGTTTCAAATAAGTTTGCAAGGTTGCAGACTAAGCCACATCCTCAGGTAGTTTACTTTGCAACATTTCTACTTGTAACGTTGCAGCCTTTAATATGACAGCTCACCCCCCTTGACCGTGGGAGAGGCAGGCTCCATTAAAAAAAAAAAAACAAAAACAAAAAGACCCCCCAAAGGATCAGGCTCCTCGCTGCTTCTCTCTTTGGCTCCTGAGAGCTGCAGGCACCTCCTGAAGGCAGAAGCTGTGAGGGGCCTGATCCTTTTTTTTTTCATGGAGCCTCCCACCTCTCCCGCAGCCAGGGGGCAAGTTGCCAGTGGCCATGAAATTCCTCCACAGTGGTGATGCCCCCAGGGCTGCCCAGGTGAGCTGCTAGCAATGTGGGTTCTGCCCCAGCTTGGAGGCAGCACCCAGTCAGATCCAACACTTCCATAAGCCTGCTGGGGTTTCCAGAACCTTGTGCACTGTCCCCACCACCTTCCCGCATCCTGGGACTGCCCAGGAACAGGTTGGCTTGCCCCTGGGACAGTGTGGGGAGGTGGCAGGAGGGTGGCTGGGTGTGCTGGCAGCTGGAGAAGGTGGTGGGAATTGCACATGGAGAGCTGGAAGCCCCCAAGCCTGAGCTTCACCAAGCCTGCCTGGACTTCCAGCACCCCATGCACCATCCCCGCCACCATCTCCAGCCACCAGCACACCCAACTGACCTCCTGCAACCTCCCCATGCTGCCCCAGGGGCAAGCCAGCCTGTTCTTGGGCAGTCCCAGATGGCAGGAAGGTGGTGGGGATAGCACATGGGGTACTGGAAGTCCCAGCAGGCTCGGAGAAGAGGTGGATCCAGCTGGGTGCTGCCTCCAAGCTGGGCATGTTGCCACCACAGAGGGAAGGACCATTCCTCCCCCCACAACTTGGTCCACTGGCAGCTTGTCCCCCGGCCATGGGCAGGCTTCAGTAGGAAAAAAAAAAGAAAAAAGTATCAAGCCCCTCGCCATAACAGTGACAGAAGCCCCTAAATTGCAATGGTGGGTTTCAATTAAAAACCCATCGTTTCAATTTAGGGGGCACAGAATAAAACCTTGAGGCCTAAATCCTTGTCATGTGTACAAGTGCCCGAAGCACGTAGTTGAGCTGACTGACACAGTTACAGGACTGCTCAAATATAGATTTGAAAATGGGTTTAAAGGTCATATGGCAGCTGGAAATCAGGAGAACACCACATCCTCCGGCCTCTAGCTATGTCTTCTATGCTGGGTGCAAAAAGAGATAGGGACTTCCACCAGCTTCATGCTACCAGAAGTCCTAGTTTAGATTATCTCCTATATTGGGCTAGCTTTAACTATATAAAGTGACCCCAACATAGACAGTTATCAAAGCTAAATTACTGTTGTTATTAGCGGTCTCTAACGCAGCTGTACTTGTTTCCCCTTTGAGGGCTGTTAGTTACATTGCCCACTTATCCTTTTTAGTTCATCTCTCTCCCCAGTGTATTTTCTTATTCCCTTTCTCTGTGCTCTCCAACACTACCTCTCCACCACCCACTTGGCTTCTCTTTTTCCTGCACATAGTCCTTTATTGCCTGCTCCTCTTCTTTTCCTGAACTTGCTACAATGCCTCTCAGGCACCTGCTCTCTTAGATATGCTGTTCTTTCCTCTTACTGCTTCCATAATTCATGACAAACTCATTCTCTCCTCCCTGTACCTTTCCCTCTGCTTGCATGGCCATTCTTCTCTTGTTGGTAGCTGACAACTTTGGTCCCACTGGATTCCTTGGCCAGGGCCAGTTTGGAACTGTTGGACTAATCACACACGCTCAAACAATTTTATTCAGCAGGTTCCAAGTGCAGTCCCCACAAGTCAGGCCTAAGTATTATTAACTGCCAGGAAAATACAGGGTTGAAGGAGTGGAATTATCCTCCTAGCTGCCAAGGGGGTGTTGGGGAATGTGCCTAGCTGCGCTTTAGCCACAGTTACTGAACATGGCGAGATGTAGCAGATGGAACCTGCTGCTCCCTTCCTGTGCAGTGTTTTCAGCCAAAAGATTCACACTGTGCACAGACCCATGTCTGGCCATGTCTCTTTTACTCCCCTACTTCTCTGACTGTAGGGAACTATGCAGGGTGATAATATGAGCAGCAGCATTACAGGGCTGCTCCATTGCCTGGCTTCCCCATCCAACAGAAAAAGTATAGCATTTCTTCTGTGCTTTTCGTTTCACATATACAAGTGGGCTGTAGGTAGCTGTTAGACTTGCTCTGAAACAACATGCGGCATTTTATAAGCCCAACCATGAGGTTCATGAGGAAACATATTACCTAAGAGGAGTGGTTCCAGACTGTTATGTGTTGGCCCTACACACCCATTCCCTACAAAGAAACCCCTTTAGCTCCATGAGATTTTTGCTCGATGAGATTTTTCCCTTTTCAATGCCTATACAAGGAATAATACTATTGGAATACACTCCTACTGAAACAATGAAACTAGTGAAAGAGAAGTGTTCATTTAGTGCATCTCTAATAAATTTTCATGCTGTCATGAAACAAACAAAATTAAGTGCACCTCAACTAATAATGAAACAAACAGGAAGCTTAGAAAAAGAGCTAGCAATATCAGTAACATCACAAAGCAAGTTATTTCTATTTGTCTCTTAAAATATGACAAAATGTGATGAAAATTCCTTAAAAAAAATAATTGCTTTAAAATTTTGGAAAACGTTAACATTTATTTGTACCTTTGGTCCATTTGTCTTGAGATCCAGCATGCATTTTGACAGCCTACGTGCAACGCTTATGAGAATCTCTCATAGGACATGAATAGCCATGTAAATTAAAGAGCTGTTATCATTTACATGGTTGCAATTGCCATTTGGCCCATGCCTTTCCTAATTGGACAGGGATTTGGACCCAACAGGCTGGTCTTGACGTCAAAATGTTGCTATTGACATGCATGAAAGTAGGAGCAGGCCTTTAGATAGTACCCCCTTCACTTGAAAGCATGTTCACTCCTTTGAACAGAAAAGATGCATTTTCCAGTTGACCCTGGCCCCGTTTCTGGGAAAGTACTTCTTTGAAGGCCCTGTGGAGAGTCTGTCATTGGTTCATGATCATAAGCATCATTTGTAACTAATAAAATCATGCAAAAGGCTGAGGAGAAACGCATGGAATGTGTCTCAGTTTTGGTGTATTCAAAAACATTGTTTTAAACATTGTCTTTGGAAATCTACAATACTAAAGCTAAATGGATAAGTAAAACCAAAAAGAAAGGAAATGTGAATAATTAAATATATTTTGTGTAGTTTTACATTTTCCCTACGGCAAAGTGAATGCACTGCATTGTGATATTTGGCAAAAAGAACCTCTAAAATACGAGCTAAACTATTTATGTTAGTGCTGCTAGCTTTCTGAGCCCACCATGCATGAGGTAACTAAGCACTTCAACCCATTCTGCAGCACTAGAGTATTAAAGGGAATCCTGCAAAAAAAAAAAAAAAAGACATTTGTTCTGAACAAAATAAATAATGCCTTACTACCACTAGATCTTATGAGAGGCAAAAGAGTTCAAGTATGAACACAGAACAGGGCTTTCCTTGAATTGTTGGCATGAAATATGTTTGTTCAAGATTTTTTTTAATAGAAAGACGTGATACGTAATGACAAAGTAAAATCTGTTGCACATTGAAGACATTATTTAAAGCACTCTACCTATCTGCAGAGAATGCCCTTCTGATGGTGCCAAGTACGTCATCCTTGTTTACTGACTTCACAAGGACTACTTGCAATGTAAAAATGCAGGCTTTACCACTTCTAAAAACAGTCTACAATTTTAAGGCTATTTCATGTACCATTCTTTTTATTGAAAGACTAGAACATTTCTAAACAACCTGTAAAATACATAGATACATACCTAGATCCTTCTTGCTTTGCTTACACTAAGCTTTATATGATGAATGTAACAACAACATACCTGGCACTTTTACATAGCTATTTATATTTGCATCTAAGGGATAGCAAACCACTTTGCTAAAGTGACTGAGCCTCACAAAACACTTGTGTGGGAGAGAAACCCTTTTGTCCCCATTTTACAGATAGGGAAGGTTATTAAAGAAACAGTACATAGCTTTTACAAGGTCCCACAGTCAGTGTTTAATTGTGCAATTCGGTGCTCTCAGGCATTTGAATGTTTAAATGTAGGTGTGAACCAAAGCTTGCTTGAGCAAATTTGCAGGCACAATTGTAAAAATTGTTTTTAAGAATGTTATCCCATATAGTTAGCTAATAATACGATTGAAATAGTTAAACTCCTTAAATTAAACTAAAATGCTATGGACAAAAATCTCAGGCTGCTAAGGCCCAAATATGTGACACTTGTTTTCATGCATTAGAATGGACCTACACAAAGCATACAACATGAAAGCAGAGGCGGAAGCTTGAAAATATGTAAAATTGATTTTTGTGACATATGAAAAGCTCTTTGCAACCTCAGCTCCAAGATTAAGCCTCTGTAATATCAACTGCTTACAGGAATAAGACACCAGGTTTATGAGAGATGGAAATATATTTGGATCCCAAATGTAGCCTGTCATCAGATACAAAGTCGAGAAGTAAGATTGGGGATTAAAAAGAAACACACACACGTGCACACACACTCTCTCAATGATTTATAGCTATTTAAGATCAAATTTGTTTGAAAATGCAAAATGGTAAAAAAATATGTCAGACCACATTAACAGAGGAGTAAAATATGGCTGTCAAACTCCTTTCACCCATTTTATTCTCCCCCAGTAGAAAATGCCCCCAGAAGCTTCAGAAAAAATAAAATCACAGAATGGTTATTGGACACTCTTACCAGGCAAAGTGAAGACAGTATGACAAGAAGCACATGGATTGCAATGCGTAGTACCATAATGCAGTGTCTGATGCTCTAGAGGACCTTCAACAAGTATTGTACAACCAAAAATCAATTGAAAATCAGCATGATAACAGAGCATGAGTTGCCCTGTAATAGCCTTCAGACCCTCAAGGCTATGTGGGTCCCTTTCATCTGCCACACTGTGATGACTCTAGGGGAGCCTCACTTCCCCTCCCTAAGCACTCTGGACACGTCTGTATCTTTTACCTATTGTTTTCACCTTACATAGTAAGGGAAGCTGACAGCCTGGGTAGATATTTTTAGTTTTTGAAGCAAAATGTGAATTATTTTGTTAGTGCTTTCTGTTTTGTTTTCATGCATTCCATCTTAATCAACCTAGTGATATTTTATATAAACAACCTCTGTGCTAAAAGCCAGGTTACATCTACCTCTGAATATTACAGGAGTTAGTCCTATAACTTGGGTTAAACAGCTTACAAGTCAAAAACGCTCTGTGCTAAAATAGTTTTAAAATGGCTCTTTAAGTCCATGCAAATTGTTATGTATGAAACAACAAAGTAGTCCTGCAAATATTTCACTCATATGGTAGATTTCATTTCAATATTTCTTTAATTACTTTCCAACAATGTCTGGTTTCTGTTGAATTTACACTACTACTTGGCATTTGGTGCAACCCCCAATAGATAAGATACATATGTCCCCTATTCACAGTCTTGGCATTTTTACCTTAACTCAGTCATCTAAGTGTTTGCTTTGAAAATTACCTTGCTGATTATCTGGGTTTCCTGGTAATATATAGTGTTAATCCTTAAATTTTGAATATGATATAAGGTATACAAATGTTCTGTCTCACTCAAAAGCAACATATCATGGCTTAAGGAGGACATGTATGCTGATCTCTGTAAGGGAAGGAAGAGCTAATTGGGAGTTAGATTCAGTGTGATTATCAGCTTGTTTATGATAAGGGAGTACTCTTCTGAATAACACTGTAAATTCATCCCTTATTGTGGTGTTAAACCACAGCTCATGTCTCCACCCCCCCAGCCTTTTTTTATTTGCTTATTAGGAACTTTATCCTATTTTCAGCATATGACAATGTCATGCTTTGATTTTCTTCAGTCCCTAGAAAATTAATCAATCACATGAGTCTGTTGTCAAATTTCACCTCTCATAGCAGAAAGTGCACATTTTTAATGTTTACTACAAGAATATATTTTAGTATTTTTTCCTCTGTGTCATTATGAACATTAGACTGACCCAATTAATACGAAATGTTTCTATGCTGCTGGAACAGACCGTGTTACAGAAAGAGCCATTTGCACAACCTGTTCATGATTATGGGCCATAAGGACACAAAGATGGCATAGACATTTGTGGACCATCTGAATTCTTATAGAGAAAAGGGGGAAAAAAGGAGGGGTGGGGAGAATGATGTTAACTGACTGTCGTGGGTCATGTTTTTTAATCCAGAGTATTGGACATGTAACACAGCAACAAGAGCTGATCATTTTGTTTAATCACCTTTTGGATCTTTGCCAGATGGTCTCTATTGAGAGCGCTGCAAACAGAGAGAGATGAACTGCGTCTAACATGCCACTAGAGCTTTCCCGTAAATGTCTGAGAACTGAATCCAACAAGAATTTAGTCTCAGAGCAGAAAGGGATACATTTAAAAACTATGTGCATTAACTATACTTTTCCCCATAGAATCCTCACTTGGCATGAATAATTTACCCACTCTTATGCTAATGGGATCATGAAAGTATCCCTCTGTCTTTAGAACAGCTATTCTCAGCTTTCAGTAATTACCCCACCCAGTGAAAATAACATGGCTTCTGCATTCGAATGGCCTACTAGTACCTGACAATTAGAAAGATCATGGCTGACAGTGGAATGGTCCAGAAATGGACACAGAAGCTCCAGTAGCCTGAGGGATGGTTTGAAAAAAATGTTCCATTGTCAACATTTCTTTAGTTGCTTAGGATCAATAAAGCACTAAAAGGAATCTCTCTTTTTTAATGAAACAGAATATTCTAATTTATTGTGCAAGTCTCATAGTCATCATCATAATAATCTTAGGTCACTGGTGATCAAATTAAAATTTTTAAATCACTATAGCCTTGTTAAATGAGTGGGGTAACATTACAGAATCAATTACAAAATCAGTCTTTCAGTATCTCAGAGTTTAACCAGATAGATGAAAAAAAAAATCTCATAGCATTTTTTTTTAGAAGAAAGTTTTTAAAAAATTCTATTACAAAGAACTAGTCTTTGACCTCTGTCCACAGCACTCCATGCTAGGTAGTTCACTGTGTAAAAATTATCAGGCTAAAACATCTGGGAAAGAAAGCTATGAAACAGCAGGGAACGTGGCTGGTTTATTGTTTATCTTTTGTTTATGAGGCAGTATTCAAGTTTAATTACTACTCTAAATTAAACTCTAACAGGCATCAGGAGACATCCCTTTACATGACTAAGTTAAAAAAAATCTAGAGATTCCAACACTAGATCTTTCAAATAAGTTAACATATATAGGAAGAAATTAGTCAGACTGTAACAACACAGGAAGGCGTTTAAACACTTGCACTTGCTACTACATGTTTGAGTGTTGCATTATGACAACAAAATATTGTAAAACAGTACTATAATTTGGCAAATAATTTCTAACATTTTCAGTGGGTGGAGTTAGATATGCTGGAGAAGGGTGGGGGTATGGCCTGAGGGAGAATTTTACTCTCTACATCTGGAGGAGAAAAAAAAAATCAAATGATAAAGAGAAACATCCCACTAATAACAATCTCTTCAGTAACATTATTTAGGGGCTTTGTTTGGATGGTTGGGGGGGTTGTTTTTTTATTTGTTTTTGAGCATTCATGTAGAGAAAGGAGAAAAAAAAGTTCACTATGTTTACCATAACAGTAAGTGACCAGTTTTGGATGAACTTAGCTGTAGGAAAAATAAAAGTTAAAAGCAACTAGCAAAAGATTATTCCAGATGGCATCTGTCATATTGTATTTAGGGTTATTTTAAAGAGATTCCTGCCACTATGAAAACATTCCATTGACAGAGTTTTTCCTAGGCTGCATCTGAAACCCCAGCACAACATATTTAGAATACATAGGAAATGTTTTCTAATAACTTGTATATTTGCATGAAAAAAACATTTTTATATAACTACGTGGGTTGGAAACTAAGAGAGTAAGATGTAAGTCTTAAAATGTATTATAATATTTTAAGAGCTCACTCACCTCTAAGCTTTAAATTCAATAAAAGGTGGGTATCTGCAGTTTTCACCAGTATAATGACTAGAAAACTGTACAATAAATAAAAAAGATTTACTATGACATTCTAGCCCCATTGACTGGTTGATAGGTAGGGACAGAAATGGTAAAAATAAAAACAAAAGTACTTGTTCATACAACAGAATAAAAGAAAAGAAAGCTGGGTGGATACTAAAATGTTAATATATTTAGCTATACTGGTTCTGGCAGCATTATAGTTAATGTGCATGTGGTGTGCAGTGTGAGCTCAGCAGTTACTGGGCCAACTGTCTCAGTATTTCTGGGAATTCTGCCTATTCACAGTGCAGGGATTGTTCAATTGCTGCAAAATGTACAAAATGAATTTTACAAAAATGAATTGTAAGGAAGGCCCCATTACAACGATTTTACAGCAAAGATGTCAACATCAATTTTTCTTTCATGCATAGCTAATGATTAAAACAGCATATTCCATTTGCCTAAGACAATTTATTTCATATTGGCACATCAAAATATTGAAATACAAAGTTATCTTTACCCTTCTTATTCATTGCTGCTGAACCCACACCATTGTTCAAGCCACGAAAAATAAAACAAACTTGGCAAGAAATACTTAAAACAAAGACTCATCAATATTCTCCAATTTGTCAACATCTCAATTACAGCAATGGAAAAAATGTAAATTTCATGTGCTCTAAAGGTCTATTCTTCTGTCAGTGCACATGCATAACTACCATCACCCATTAATGGGAATTACTCATACACATCAACACAGGGACAGGACAAGAAAACTTGAAAGGAAAAGATAAATTATAACAGCTACTCTTTTTCTGGATCTTCCTCAGCTGAAAAATATCATTGTTCTTTAAGTGTTCATACTGCATACAGTTTACCTCTAGGAAATCTGTAGTTTCTGAACTGATGCATCCTCAGTGGAGTGTTATTTATTAGGAAGTTTGATTTTTTACAATATAACCTGAGAAGTTTGGGCCTGTCTAGCAAGAGTTTATGTTCTAACAACAGAATGATAGCTTTTCACCAATAAACTCTCTCAGTCCGAGAAGGTGTCAAATTGAGGTATTTTGAAGACATACAAAAGAGATACACATGCAGTCCAGACCATACATATCTACTCATGACATTAAAAAAAAATCATGGAAAAACATTTGATATTGCACTCTATTTATGATATCAAATTTGGGGTATTAGACTCGAATTAAAAACAACTCTGTGTGAATACACTGCATTATTTAATACAACTCATCCCTCTCCTATTTTAATTTGCTTCAAAACCAGTTCATTTCATATATACCTATTGTGTCGGTATAGTCTAAATAATCAAGACAGGCCTTTTCTGAATTACCAGCTAGTTCCGTCTGCAAATTCATATACCATATTATATTACACAGTGAACAAGAAACTCACACAGCCTAACTTTTCCAATATGCATCAACCCAAAGATGTAACCTAGGATAAGCATGTGTGATTTCAGTCAATATCTCTGTTGACTTTGCCCTGAAGCAGATAATTAATCTTTCCCACAGAAAGCTACTGTGGACAAATCAGTGGGGCCAAAACATCAAACTATCACAAAAAAATGTTTAAAAGACTATGTTAGATATTCTGTGAGAGCCTGGCAGTCTTGATTCTTTCTACAAGGGGCCACATTCTGCTCAAACTTACTTAGGGCCCCTTCAAAGCCAGTAGAACTATTCAGATGAGCTAATGATTCAGCTCAAACTGAATTATTAACTTTAGTCTATAAATTCCAGAACCGGGCCTTCTGCCTTTAGCTTCTTAATGTATGTTCACCCTGGGCCTGATCCTGAGAGATACTGAACAGTCACAAATCCCCTCTGACTTTAGCTGCTGCTGCTCATCATGTCTCAGGATTACGTTCTTGGACTTATAAAACTAAGAATATGGTAAAACAAGAACACAGTCTTGTGTCATCAAAGATGAAAACTAAAACAATTCCCCAGTGGTTTCTTGTATACCACATGTTTTTAAACCTTAAAAAAGATTGATTTCCTACTTTCCAGGAAAAATCTGCCATATTCATTATGTGAAATATCCCATAAAGAGATTAAGTAAGAATTAAAGTCTGTGTGCTACATATCCATCACTATGGTAGAAACTGATGCAGAATACCAGAAGTTGGTGGCATTTTAAAAGCAATCACCTGGACATTGCATGAGCAATGCAGAGGCACTTCTACTTTGTTTTGCACAGAACAAGGAAAAAGCAGTACCCCAAAAGGCTTCCAGATATTGTTTTTCCAAAGCAATGGCTGGATGATAAAACTGCACACACCTTTTAATGTGCTGCTTAGGGTTTTACACATATATTCCCTGGTAAAAACCCCAGGGTCTTCTGTCTCTCCTCCCCTTCTCTCAGCCCCTTTCCTGCTATCTCCCTTGCCATAACTCAACTAACCCAACAGAACCAGTCAGTTTTAAATTTCAGTTGGGACCCCAGTGACCTGTTAATGAATCTACAGAGAGGAGAAAAACTCACAGTGTTGAGTTATGCCTGGTGTTGCTAGCTGACTTGGAGTCAGAAATGCTTGAAGCGTTAACGTAATTGCAAGAATGTGAAAAATGAAGCGTTGGGCTCCTGAGCAAAGCGAAAGGTCAAAGCAAGCCTTACACAAAACAAGTCTCTGGAAGATGGCCTCATTAGACCATTAAATCAGCTTCTCCTTTTTTCTCCTTCTTTGTAAAATGTTTAGAGTGGGGTTTTTTTTTTTATTGGATATATTTAACTTCTCCCTTTCAACAAGAAACAAGCTGATCAGATCTACTGCATATTTACTATTCACTACCATAATATTTTGTGACATTGATCTGTATCTGTGGATCTGAACCACATTAAAGTCAATAAATGCTTGGTAGATTACAGGTCACTAGTACTTATGTTTTTTTAGATGATCAATATTGAGTATTGCCTAGTTTTCCCTTGTACAAGAAAGGTGACATGCTAAAAACAACACAGATACTCACCACTAATAAAATTAGGATAATCTTTCATCATTCATTGCCTGAAGGCCATTTGCTTAACTCCTTCAGAGCTAGGATGTTTCAACTCAGTTCAAACTTTGACTGTTAACCCTTTCAGTGCTGAATATGCAGCCAACGTGCTGTGGCATTCTAATTCTGATACTGAATGCCGCGAACAGGCAAAATTCTCCTGCATCCTGTTTCTTTCTAATCATAAGATCATGAAGGAAGCCCTATGTGTAGGGTCAACAACAACCATGGCACTATTCTCCCCTCTCCTCTAGCTCCCACTGAGCTACTGAGCTTCCCTGAAGTCAAGAACTGTATCTTAGAAACTCTGGGCTAGCGGAAGGATGTTCCAGGAGAACCCATGAAAATGGAAGAAGGTCAATAGGCAGGATGAAGGAATGGTGCAAATCACTCACCTCTGCCATAGGCACTAGTAAAAGAGCCAGTGGAACATTAATGCAATCTGAGGCTGTATGGACTCTTTCATGAGCTTCTCCAGTGCCGTAGCAAGGGGGAGGCAGGTGGGGGAGGCAGGTGAGTCGAGCAACCGCCCTGGGTGCTGAAGCAAAGAGGCACCAAGAGGTGCTGTCCAGCCAGGCAGAGGACAGAACTATGAGCAGCTCATTTGGAGGGCCGTGGCGACAAGGGGAGGGTGGCACCCGCCACTGCGTGCACTCCTGGGCAAGTATGGGGGGGCATGTGCCCTCCAGATCTGTGTGCATGTGGGCTGCCACTGAGGGCTTTGTCCCAGGTGCCAAACTTCCTGGCCACGGTACTGAAGGGCTCCTTCACCTGGAGGGCTCCCTACTACAGTACAGTACTGGATTCAGCAATAGCTAGAAGCCTTGGCGGCACAATTTTGGTAGAGCCAAACCACTGGGAACCCACAAGGATAAAACAAGAGGGCATCTTGCTCATCCCAAGAATCTTTTGGGCTTGGAGACAGAACCTCTACTGTTCCTGAAGTTACGAAGAACCTTGCCCCTCTGGCAGGACAATTCAAGAAAAATGGAACAAGGAGATGCTTGCTGTTTTTTCCCTCATTAGATTCCTCTCACTGGTATTTTCTTGTATAGGGAGGGGAGTGTAATCCAAGCCATAGTATTCAGTGGGAATTTTGCCTAGTTTTACATTGCAGAAGTGTGCATCTTTCAGCTGCTAGAAGTCGGATGGAATGCTGACACTCCACTGGAAGATTGGCACTTCAAAAGGAAGTGTATTGGGTATATGAGGAAGCACATTACACTGGTTTGCTGTAGTACACCAGGCAGCATTCAGGTGATTAAACTGGCCTTTATGTAGAAGCTGACCCGATGCCAAAGTAAGTGTAATATATTTATGAGCATATTGTGCGCATTATTACTGACCACAACTTTGAGTGACAGAGCTTGTAGCTGACTATCTTTGGGCCCATCACCCCCATGCATCATATCAAATAATGAGATCAGCCTGGGAGTATTTTCTGACAGCCCCCAGATTGATATGCCTGGAGATCAGAGTCACATTTTCAGGCACAGGACCCCTCTTCCCATGGCTGTGGAACTCACTAATGGCTACCCACCAGAGCTCAAATTTTCTGAACTTCAAGATGACAAGACATGTCCTTGTGGTCAAGTGCTGACTGAAGATGGACTGTCTCTAAATAATTTATGGTTGTTGGGGGACATGGGGATGAACACAACTATGGGGGTTATTTGTCCTGCCTGAGGGGGACAGTTCAGATTAATTCATTGATGTGTTTAAGTTGTGTCATGCTCCCAGATGTCTCAGGGATGGGCACTTATAAAAATATAACTGAGTAAATCTTCCCCTAACCATCCTTATTTCACCACCCCAAAAATACTGTACATATAAACAGTAAAGTTTGCCCGTTAATTATTAGAGGTATGCTGACCTGCTGTTCTACAACTGAGGCCCTCCTTACTAATAATTGCTGTGGCTGTTATAGTTTGTTACAAATCTGATCCAGCTCCAATTCACGTCAGTGGAAACACTCCAAATGACTCCAAGGGAGCTGAATTGCACCCTTTGTCACACCCTCTTCCACTACCAGAAAATTACAAATAATATATTGAAAGAGGAGATGGGTCCAGTAGAGAGAAACTAGCACATGCCAACCTGAATTTTGGGGAGTTAAAAGTCAGTACCCAGATAAAAATCCAATAGTAGTGAATCCTACTTTTGCAAAGGATTGAATGAAAACCTTATTTTGGAATGTTTGATGCTGTATTTTTCCTCACCCGACATTTTATGCAGCCATTTACACCTGTATCAAGCTAACGGACAGTGCTATTCTACCACAGTGGTGGCATTTGACTGGAACTTGGTGCAGATATGAATGACCATGTGAGGTAGAAAAACTGGATCTCTTGCACTTTGGGTGGTGAGGTGGCTTTCAGAATCCATAGCCCAGGGCCATGACTAGGGCAGGGTGGCTAGGGAAGCTGTGCCAGGTGCTGACTTAAGGGAAGGTAGGATAAAAACAGCTGCTGTCACTGCCATGCTATTGTGCTCGTGGTGCAGCAGCAACTGCAAATTACTGCAGTCCCTGTGTATGGCAGCTGCTCCGGGTGCCCAGCCTTGTTGTTACACCTCTATCAGAGTCAGATGGAAATTCTGAGCTCTGGATTTGGAAAGCTCCCTCACCATATAAGTGCAGGAAATTCAGTTCTTGTACCTCACATGCTGTGTGTGTTTGTGGGTGCGCACGTGCACACACGCGCACATACGCACACACACAGTATACGCTACGTGAGGCTTTCTCAGTCAGTCACAGTTAACTTTTGCTTTTTCTTGATATGATTTAAACAGCTTTATGGATCACTATAGCAATCCTTTTATGGCTAATATTGCAAGTTAAATTATCTGTTTACAGCCCAGTACAAACTACTGCATCACAGCTGGAGAGTGTGTCTGTCATTATATTTACTTACACCACACAAAAATAAACTGTAGATAACCAAATTTGTAAAGGAATTGGCAGAACTAATCAATTGTTATTACAAAGCTTGTTTGAAGATTAGATATTTTGCTTTGAAATAATAATAAAATGCAGCTAAGTAGGTTAAGAAAAGGAAATACTGTCTCCCTAAGTTACAGCTGATTACACTGCAAGCCTGCCACTCCATGTTTACACTACGGCAGATGTACTGATATAATAAAAAAAGCTGAAGTTATTTTAGTCATGCCTACTTTGCACAGGGAAAAAGTTTGACCTTTTACCTTGCTCACTGCTGTTGTCTCCACTCTGGGAAGCATGGCCCCCACTGGAGGGCCCCGGTGTGCCTGCTGAGTGCGTTGAGGTTGCATCATCGTGGTCTCGCCAAGATGAAGGGTTCTGGTGTCAGAATGCCAAGGAATTTTTTCCACAGTTCCCATTCCAATAGCAAATGAGGAACAGAAAGAAAACAGAGGAGGGGGGGAAAAAGTATACACATTAGCATTTGTGAAATATGCCAAATACTGATACTGTCTGTGCAATGTAATATGTCTTCAGAAGTTAGAAGCAGGGGACATACAGAGATTTTTATTCTTCCAATAGTTATTTGGGTGTAATTGCATTAAAACTCTGAGGAAAACGTTGGTGACAAAAGTTTTAATGTTTCTTAATTAACTGGTTGCAATTTAATACAATACTGTGTGGTCAGACTGGAAGGGGCAGGAGTGGTTTGCCAGCCCATTGCCCGTTTTTTCCCCCTGCAGGAAAAAGGCAAAGAGAAAAACAGTAAAAGAACTGTTTCAAAAAGGAAAGGAAAAAATGGTTGGGAGGGGAGCGTACCCTCAAACCCCTCTCTCTCTGCCACCAATTGAATGCTGGAAATACTTCAAGCAAATGCAGAGCTGTGGGAAAATTAAGTTTCCTTTGAAACATATTATATACCAGTAAGGAATTTTTTCTTCAGTATGACACATTTCTAAAGACTTTCTAGATGTATCCCTCTTCAACAGTTCTTTTACAAGTACTGTCAAGAATAATCACAAGGTGATTATATGAAATAATATATATAGTGATTTTTATGTAATCCTTTCTACATTAATACGCATAAAATACAATAAAAGAGAATATACAAGGTAGACATATGAAGTTTGACAAAACTTGGCTAACTAAGGCCTCTGCTACTGTACTTTAGTCATATAACTCATGGTAATGTTTAATTTATTGAGTATTGGTTTTCCTGGCGTGAAGAACTGCTATTTAAAAAGGATAAGTGAGGAAAACCGAAAGTTACAGCTTAGTGCTATTTTGCTGAGTGTATTCTCCTCCTGGTCCTCCTCCCCTTTCCTGATCATTCCCAATACCCTGCTGTTGCTTAAAGGAAAACAGGAATTCTACTGTACAGGAAGAGCTTTATCAGCACCACATGAAGGCAGGCAAGAGATGGAATTTCCTCTGGCAGAAAAGGAGAGCAAGAACACATGAAACAGATCAGACTAGGGGCTGGACCTGCATTGCGTGTCACCTGTATGTGACAACTTAAATTAAGCACATTGTAACACTTTTGCACAAGAAAAGTTGATGCTTTTTCTTCAGTCATTGTTGAGAAAATAAAGGACGCCCCATGCTATTACAATATAAGCAAGAACTGCAACTGTGTATTGATAAATATACTCTCTGGGTCTAATTCTGACTTTCACACGTGAATTAAAGTAAATCCAGTCAAATCAACAGTGTTCCCCAATGAAAGTCCACCTCAAGATAATCTCCCCAAACTGATTATTATCACAGGCATCAGGGCAATGTAAAATAATGGATGTAAAGCAACGTAATGGAACAGTCAGACAATAGCTTACTACAAACCCCAAAAATATAATCTTTATGGACCTGATCCAGTCCTATTGTGGTTGAAGTAAAGAGTCTCATTCACGTCACAAGTTTTGGATTAGGTCCTAAGTGACCAAAAATTAATAGGAAGGCAAACTCTTATCATCCTAAGTATGCAAATAGCCTCACTTCAAGCAACAGGAATGCATATACGAGTCAATCAAGCAGGATTTTCCCAGGATGTTACAGTCATAACTTGTCAGCACACCTAATAATATTTAGGACACAAATTCTATCTACCTATTCTGTTTCCCTAATATATAACTGCAACAAAGACTATCAAAAAATCACAGATTAGAGTGTTGTATTATGTATTTGTTGCAGCAACTAAAGACAGAAAATTAACATTAAATATCACCCTCCCAAAAATGAAATAAAAAAAATCTGTTACCATCATGTCACGAAGTCAGGTGGAAAGAAAAATGGAAGGAAAGATGAAAAATCTAATGGTCGAAGCTGCTCAGATGTTATTAAAAAATAGACTGTAACTGAAAATAAGGTTGGGGAAAAGTTCAGATGGAAATAAAATGCAAAGACTGAGCAAGTTTCTTTGCAGCCTGGATTAAAACAGTGTTGTGCCTATGAGCTTCTCTTTTTATCTCTGAGTTAGGAAACCACTCAAATAGCTTCAAGCTGAAGGCAAACAGCAGACAGGAGCTCTTCAGCCCTCTGCAGCCTCTTAGCGTCAGCTGTTTGCCGGATGGTAATCAGATAAAGAGCTAGAAAAAATACATGAAAAAGGAAAGAAACAATAGCATAGCATGAGTTTAGCCCTCCAACAACATGAGGCTGGAACCTTCTTTTAGAAAATATAATAATTGCAACGTGTTCACCTAGGCTAAACTTTTCAGGAAACACAGCAAGTTATGTTAATTTTATGCACTGCAGGCTCTCTTAAGCTGGCTGCTGTTAAAGCTCCTTATCACACATAGGAAAATTACAATAATTAACCAGTAACACCTCAGCTATGTTCTAAGGCAAATGTCATCCAAAACCTAGCATACAGTATTTCAAAAGCCAGACCAGTCTTTCTGTTTTGAAAATTCAGTGATTTGGAAAGGATCATTGAATAATACTTCCTGAAGCTGAAAACACTTGCTGTCTCTACCAGTCTGAGTTGTGCTTGACCTCAGTTTTCAGACCCAGTTTTAGAAAGGCAGACTGCATGGACTGGGAATTCAGTGTATTTCTTGTGACATAGTTTGCTTGAGGAAACAATTTGGCAGACTTCTATTAAGAGATAAAAATAATAAAATGAGATATTTACATGATGCAATTGTAGAATAGTAAAAGAGTTAAAAATCCAGGGAAGGAACTACTTCTTTGAATTATAAAGACTGTGATCAATAACCATTAGGATGGGGCACAATGCCCTATCTCCAGTACTATATTTCCTTGAAGTAAGATCACTATAAGTCAACTTCTTCCTTTTTTCATAGACAGTTTCCAATTTTACATCCCTCAAGAAAAACTTCTTGGCCATGAGCCCAATTATATGCAGTAGTTTTGTGAATACCGTAACAGAAAAGGCACCCAAATACAGATTTTAAGATCATTTTTTTTGATGGACCTAACTGATACAACTTTTATGTAGGTATGGAGCTTGATCCAAAGTAACTGAAATCAATGGCAATTTTAATACTGACTTCAGTGGGATTTGGATATGACCCATTGCTACAGAGAGAGCTATAGACGGATCTGGACTATTTACATACACTCATTACAATGTCTTCTCTTTTTGTAAGCTTTAAAAAGATACTTTGCATAAAAAGATCACATAACCTTGAGGATGGTATCTAACTATTAAAATGTATTTGCTGATCTTCTATATGTAGATGCACTTACACATACATACATTACAAAATTTGAGCACATAGTGTATTTAATCATGACCTAAACTACTGCAGTATACCATGGAAGGCAAATAGTGCACATGTATCTATTCCCAGTAGTTTTAATAATTGGGAGTCAAATATGGTGCTCCTCTTGCTCTTCCTAATTGTGTTAAAGAGCAGTGTTACCAGGAGAAAAGCAGTGAATACTGAGTGAAGCACAATAGAAAGAGATGGAAAATAGATACAAGAAGCTAGGTCTCCAGGGGCAGTATTTTCTATTTGCTGGGCTACAGACTCGCAGCTGATAATGCAAGTTGTAATTAATATAAAAGCAGGAGACAATATGGGGAAAGCTTGTACTAGCAGGGCCACAGGAGATCACTCTGCTGCTATCCACTGTTTCTCATTTACACACATAGCCTTCCCTAGAAAACACAATTTTGCCAGTGTTTTCTCCCTTGAAAGTTAAAAAAAATTGATTTAGCACCATCATTGAATTTTGCTAAATCTAGAAAAGAGCATGGAAAGGACAAGAGTCTCTAGGTATATGAAGCAAATCTGATGTGTTACTCTTTTGTCGATGCTGCAAATCTTGTGGAAACTGTAAGCGGTTTTAACTACAACAGTATTTCTTAAGAGATGTTCCAAGGCATAGCTGATACAGGATAATCTTTCCTCGATCAGGATTGCATGCAGGCAGGCATCTGATAGTTTATATGATTCATTACTAGTCTCTTGTCTTATATGGGACAAAGGTTGATGGGTTAACTAATACTAGACTTCCATGTAAATGCAAATGTAGGGGCAGATTATTGTATCTTCATTGTGGGCCCAAAACTTCCACTGGACAAACTGTGTGTGTGTGTGCGCGCGCGTGTGTGTGTGTGCTAGCAGTCCCACTGGGATTGAATTTGATCTCATAGTGGTTTTATTGTAGATATAACTCAATTAATCACAGGGAAGTTACTCCTGATTTACAGTATGATAGTAAAATCAAAATCAAGCCAACTGATTTCAAATGATACCTGTGAGTAACATAAGCAGGATTTGGCCCACAGGCTTAAATGAAATTCTAGATGTATGTTGAAAGTATGATCAGTATTGTATATTTTGTCTGTCACATAAAACTGTAGAAAATATAAGTCCAGAATAAATAATTCTTTAAGAAAAAATTAAAAGTTACATAGCTAGTTCTTTACTAAGATAACTATGATAACTTAAAATTAATTTAATTAAAGATTTGAAGGTAATTCTTGCGAATCAGTTTTGCAGGTGAAAAATGGAACTTAACAATACAAGCGACATATGGTATCTTATTTTCCCCAGACTATTGGCCAAATCCTGTTTACCTTACTTACACAAGCAACATCTTTGAAATCAGCTGAGCTACTAACACAACAAAGTTAATAAGAATTTATCCCTGCACTGAGATAATATATTAAAACATGATATATTAAGTCAGCCAAAAATGTATAAACCTACATTTGTGGGTGCATGTGTGCACACGTGTGTGTAATGTAATGTAGGATGAGGTTTTAGAGACTGCTGTGGTGAACGACAATAATAAATATATATAAAGAAACTTTCAATAAGTAAATGGGGCATACAAAATACTAATCTGTTTTGATATATATGTTTACAACAAACACAAGGCTCTGTATTACACAGGTTTACTTTCTGAAAGGTACTTAATATGATGTTACTGACTATGCTTAGAAGTAGTGTCCTGTGTTTTAATCATGATGAATTATTCATCAGCATCACAAAGGTAAACCAAAACGTAAGGCACATCAATCTACTGATAACATGCAATGTGCTTGCTTATACATATGCACAAGTTTTTAAAAGTCTAAATTTATTTAAACTTGACATTTTTGCTCCTTTAGCTTTCATTTGAGTAAAGTTCAAGAAGAGATTTTTACTCCTGAACTGTGGCACTGTTCTTAAAAGGGCTGTAGTCACCTTTTTCAATTGTATTTTTCAATTAAACTTTGATTCAAGCATGTAAGTCACCTGTCACTACAGAAGCAAGATCTGAAAAATCAGGATTTTTGTAAGTGTTCTTTCTATTTAATTCTATATGGCAACACTTCTTCTGGAGTGATACTATTAGTCTTAAACATTCAAGATTATTATTTTCATGCAACAGTGTAAAGTTTATGTCATTATAAAAGAAAACAGGCAATATCCAACACCACAAAATAGTAAATAAATTAATAGAAAATGTAACTTTCTAACTTAAGTTGGAATCAGATATGCAACATCTAACCTAACAGGAAACACTAACATCAGAGGGATAGTAAAGTACACTGTCATCTCAGAAGTCAGAAACTGAATTAAAAGTAACTAATAGTCAATTTTTATTTGTAATGAAATCATCAGAAAAGGCACCATAAAGGAAAAACTAGAAACATACACCATTCCCTACAGTATTAGAATCCCCTTGATGACACATGGCTGCAGAATACACAAGACCTACAGAAACATTCCAAGTGCATCCAGTATGTAATTTGGTAAGAAAAAATATTTGCCTTATTATTGTTGTAGCTACATAGTTCTCTTTTTGACATTTACCATACATAACTACACATTTAGGGTGCAAACCTGCATTCCTTTCATACTTAGAACTCCCACTGAAATCCATGGGAGTTTGGGGTGCATAGAAAATACAGTATCAGGCCATTAATAACATGCTTACTACTTATTATCACTGAAATCTCACTGCCAGGCTAGGTTTTATAACCTGAGACAGCTGCTTGTGACCCCATTTTTGGATTTTCTGATTTGCCAGGTATTGCTAATTTACTTAGAGCAAACCTTTTAACAGGAATATTAGAAAAAAAAAGACATCGCACTGTTCAAAAGGACAACGTAAACTAGCTATTACCATCTCATCTGACAACTGTAAGATTTTAACATTCAGACTAACATGTCTCTTCTACAGCTAAAGCAACAAATTTCTAAACTGTCAATAATTCCATTGTAAAATGTAGACACATGTATTTTTCCACCTATTTGAATTATGTTTTACATATGATGATCTGTATATTAGTGCCTCTCAATTGTAAAGTAACTACAGCATGTAAACAAATGTAAAATAGACTGGGGCCCTGATCCTACTCCCCAGTGAAGTCTATTGGAGGTGGGGTCTCAACTTCAATGAGAGCAGCCTTAGGCACTCAATCAAATTTGGGCTCAGGGAAGAACTGTATGGCCTTAGTCAAAGCTACACACAAAAGAAAATGTAAATAAAGTAAAGGAAAGAAATGTTATAGAATGTTTGAAAAGTTTATAGATCTCCAAAGAGCATGAGCAATAGAGTTGCCAAACTGAGATGTTAAAAAAATGGTAATGGGAGTTTGGGCTGTGTCTGGAATGCAGGATTGGGCCCTACATGTTTATACTGAACAATGATAAATTTTTGCTGCTGGTGCTGGGAAATGCAGCTTGAACTGCAGCTGGGACTGAAGGGGTTTTTTGGGCTTTTTTTTTTTTAAACTAATTTGGTGCAGCCAGGGCATGGCTGTAATTACCTTCTTCCCATCTATAGCTAATACCTCAGAGCAATAAAAAAATATGAGGGTGTTAAAAATTCAAACGCTAATTATGGGCTGTTATATTTACTAAACATAGCAGAGTAATAACAAAAGTTGCAGCTTCTCAGTAGCTGGCAATGCACAATTTGATTTACGAAGTCCTTGGCCCTCTTACACTGACTGTATTACATGATAGTTAATAGTGCACTAAAATAAAATTCAATATATGTGTTTATCACTTAACAGGTCTGGCACAACTGAATACGGCTCCCTGCTTTTACAGCATGGGGGGGGGGGTTTGCAGAAAACAATACTTTTCAACTCCCCTCCCCAAAATTAAGTTATGCAAGTATAACAGCAGAAGGAGTCTAGAAAAGAAATATGCAGTATTTGAATATCCCACGTTCAGAAGTCATACTATAAATAGTGACTAATCCTGTATTTCTTTCAGTTACTTTCCTTTAGCTCTATATTCAAACCTTGAAGTCAACAGAAATAATATTGAGACCTATGTTAGTACCTAATATACTGCTACCACCGCCACTGCTGTCACCACCCCCCACATACATATAAAACACATACATACAATGTAGCTTGATACCACTTAATAAGAATAGAGGTGTATGGATTTTGGGGGTGTCAAACAGCTGTCACAAACTGTCACCTCCACAAGAGAAACCTTGGCACACAACAAATTAAACTACACTTCTTTTTAGCTGTCATTATTCATAGCCAATCAGTTGAAATGCACCTAGTATTTCATGTGCAAATAATACCATGAAGAAGATCCATGGATCAGAATAGTGGGCCAACAGATAAAAAAGAGGAAACAACATGCTGTCTCTGTCCTTCTGAAGTGGCTCATCATCACCCCTGAACCAACTTTCACCAAATGAGATCTAGCCTGGGGCTATGTATTAAATATGCATATCAAAGAAAATGAAAAAATAAACCTGGAGAGTCAAATTGGACAAATTTGCATGCTTGAACTATTCCATTTCTCAGGTAGATACTCACAAATGATAGTTCAATTTTTTCCTTGCATCTGTATACTAACAATTAGAAAAGGTTTTCCTTCTTCATAAATAAAAGTGAATTGCTCCTTATATACAATGTGAATATAAATGCACAGGCACACATGCACACACACTTAAACATGCACAAACATGTGTACACACATACACACACATATATATAGATTGGACAAAGCCACTGAAAAGTGCAAAAGTTTTGTTGGTGAAACAAGCTAACATAAAAGAAATCCAATAAGGAGACACATTTCCCAAAACGCATGAATAAAATGTAACTATGTGATACAACTCTTCATTTCCCAGTTGGTGTTCTGGTTGCACAAATTATTGCTTCCTTTCAAAACAAATAGCAGGGGGCTAAAGTAAAAATGTTATAGCTCAAATCTCCAGGAAATAAAAGGCTTTAAATTATAATACCCAATGAAGTGGTAAACCCTAACGGGTGCAAGATAAATGGGTTGTCATATTTACTTGAGTTTGTTTTTTGAGTTACAAAGGCAAGAGAAGATTCTTTTTAGTGAAGATAATAGTTATCAAATTATCAAAATGCTAACCCCCTCCAACCTTGTGTGTGAATTTAAATATTATAATGGAGCACTGCAAATTGGCTTGAGCATTTGCCATCTGCCAGAACCCTAAACAGGCTAGTTTATCTAATCTCCTCAATATAAACATAAGCATGCTCCATTTCTACACTTCTGCTTGAAACATACTCTTGTAAAGAAACTGTGCTGGAAAAAAGGTACAGGGTTTTATAATTATTATAATTATTATTAGTAGTAGTATTATTTACATTTTCAGGATTATATACAATGAGCGTATATCTTTCAGGTTGCCACTCATTTAAATAGCTTTACTGGTAATGCTGTAATGCAGGTACACATGAATTTAGGGTCAGAAAATGCCATAAAACAAATATTTTTAAATCAGTCTCATGCCTCATAGAGTTTATTAGCTACAGATGAGGTAACTGATAGAAGAGAAACTTTCAGTAACTGATGCATACGTTTTCACTTAAAAATGGTAAATCCAAAATGTAAAATATCACAAAAATCTTGCCCTGCAATGTTTACCAAATGCAAGTGAAGAAATTAAATCTAAAGACTTGAATAGAAAAACCGCTATCAGTGTCGTAAAACTTAGCAAGTCCAGGTTGAAGATTTTTTTTAAAAATATATATATTATAATTTGATCACTTATAACCTGCTCCAGTTCAGCTCAAATGTAATTATTAAATGCCCAGACATATTTTCAAAGAGCAAATGCTCATAGAAAGCTGCTTCTCCCTGGATTTCAGTCTACCCCTCTGAACACACAAGGAAATAAAGCTAAGCGCCTGTGCAAAGCATAGTTAACTACACACTGGGTGTTAAATTAATATTTCAGCCGCTAAAATATTAGACTGTATCATTTAGATTATGAGTTCAATGGAATCTAAACCTGTGTAAACCCTTTTCTCCCCAGGGATGCGTTCCTATAAATAAACTATAGTGCACACCCACTCTTTTTAACCATAGCAATTCGTTCCCTTTTCTGTGCTATCAGTTGCAATCTTTTCCTTCACATTTGTAAGTTTCTTCTCATATACATATTTTAAAAGACCCTGCTCCAGAGCAATCTGCAAAACCCCAGAAAAACAAAAGACTGTCTTCTTAACATTCACTCCAACGTTTAGTCCTACACATATCACAGTAATTCACCGACTACTAAAGCATTAAAATCAACCGCTAACCTATGGTTGCTCAATCATAATTCTCTCCAGCTTTCTGTAATACATTGTTAATAATTGGTTCATCAAGGTTACTGTCTTTTATTATAAAGATGCTTCAGGCACTTGGCAATAAGTCCATATTCTGCAAATAAGTTGTTCTAAAGCGAAAGCATAGGAAACTTGAATGTGCTAACCCCTTTCTTAATGCAAAGTAAAATTGCTAGTTATGCTCAGCACTTGTCATCTGCATAAAGGAGTTAGGGGGGAAATCACAAACTTTCTCCCTAACTTTCTCGCCTCTAGTTTCTTACATTGCTGCACTGATTACAGGGTTGGCAAAGCAGGAAAAAACCACCGATCACCACATCAAACAGACAATTTGCTAGCGTTTCAAGTAGCCCAGGTCAGGAAACTTTGTAAATCAGAGAAACTCCCTATTCTACAGATAGGAAGAAACAAAACAACCTACCCCCCCCCACCAAGTAAGTGAAGAACTTTAAAATCGTCAGCAAATAGGGGGAGGGGAAAGGACGTCCAACAGGTTTAAAAGGGAGTCGGGGAGGTGGGGGAGAGACTCCTAAGCAGGTTAAAAAAACCTATCAAGGCATCTAGAGTACTTACATGGTCGGCTAAATTTGTGGAAGATCCTGAGAGCTCTTCGTGGTCAGACTTGGAGCTGCCATCCCTTTCGTCAATAACTAGATCTATTGGCATTTTTCCTTTCAAACAACTAATGTACCGATGGCAGAAGTTGTCGCACAGCTCGTGGACCTGCAAATAAGAATAACATATTAAAAAGCAAGGCAGAATATCGGATTGCAGCTCTTTTTTTTTCTTTTCTTTTTCTTTTGGTAGCAAGAGAAACACTGTGATCTATTCCACGAGTTACTCTAATTAAGGGGCACAATAGTTGAAGGCAAGGAAACAATAGAGAAATTGTTGCCGCACATATTATTCTCCAGAGACTTGCCGCAGCAACAAGTTAGTGAGAGAGGGAGAGAGAGGGAGAGAGATAGTGGGCTCAGTCTAGTCGGGAGAGGAAAATCCGATCTGATGATAACATCAAAACATTGGAAACTGGACCTATGCTCTGGAGCATACACTGCTCAGGCAGGTACAGCTAGGAACCAGCGTTGGGACCTGTTTGAGCTGTTATGTATTTTCCAGGACTTGTAGACATGAATGAATTGGCTTCTTCCCTGCAAAGAACCTCTACTCATCCCAGGGTACAGCTACCCCCATAGGAAGCACAACCTCCTGCTTACTCAGAGCACTTCATGCTTGGCTGAGGTTAATGTGACCATCAGATCTGGATTAAAGCAAAGGGATTTAGGTTATTTTTAATAATATTTCTGACTCAGGGAAATCGCCTATATTTAGGGCAGGCTATAAAGGGGGTTCGAGAGGTATATTAACCCCCCCCCCAAAAAAAAATCTTGACCTGGTTAAAATTGCACTGGGGTGGGTTGAGCGTGTCTGTCTGGTGTCACATGCTGTGATGCTCTGATGGCGCAGGTTAGAGTGTCACACTGCGCTTCCCCTGTATTTTTGGCAATGTTTACAAGGAGTTGAAACAATCCGGGGGGGGGGGTCAGGAGGGAGGAGGGCAGCACTGCCCCCGGCTCCGCGGCTCTTACCTTTTCTAACTCCAAAAGATGAAACCGTAGGACTTGTATTGCTTGGATCATCTGCAAGAAAGTTTGGAGCGAGAGTTATTCGGGAGGCGGCGGCCCCGGGGTCTGGGCAGCGCTGCGCGACCAAACGGGCAGCGCGAGGGGGATTGTCAGGGCGCGCACTCATTATCCGGGATTTGAGCTCATTGGTCACGCCTCAGCAGTTTTGATCAAGTTTAACTTAAGCACTTGATTTTTATCATATTTATTTTAGGAGCGGTGATTAGTGTTTTACTGCGAGCCGGAGGCCCCCTCCCGCCTGCTCCCCACCCCCCCGGCCCTCATTTCGGAGGGGCTGCAGTGCAGGCAAGCACACACTCACCCCACCGCCCTGAAAGAAAACGGGGGGGCGGGGGGGGGCTGGAGGTGAATAGTTTGGCATCTTCTTTACAAGCGGATTTAGGCACTTTTAATATTGAAATCATCCCCATTAGCAAAAGAATTACAGTAGCACTCTCCAGTTCCCTCCTCTTAAGCAGTTATTTCCTTCACTTCAGCTTCCCGTGGCTTTCAACCCAGTTTTGCAATGCACTGGCACTTCAGAGTTTGCCCCGGCTCACTTCAGAAGTGAAGGCTCTTTGAAGCAGTTTTCAATCGGACTGGTCCCCCCCACCCCTCCCCTCCCCGATCCCCAAGCCTGCAGGTCTGAGCCCGGCTCCCAGCCTCCCCACTCGCTCACAATGATGCCTTCATGTCTGAGAGAGGTGCTTGTTATTAATATCACAAACTGCAGCGCTGGGGGTGGGGGAGGGCAAAGGGTAAGGCCTTACCAAATTGTCCAACTCGGGGTTTGAAGAAAAAAGTGGCTTTTCAGCGCGGACCTACAAGGAGAAGGAAAAGCAGCGTAAATTGCAGCTCCCTTTCAAAGGCCCGGGACCGAATCACTTGGAGGGAGAGGATGAAGCACGGCCAGGTCACGCCGAGACGCTGCTGCGCCGCCTGCCCGAGCTGCGAGAGCCCCGGGCACCCGGCGCTGCCCCTCTCCCGCCCGAGCGCTTATTTCGGGGGTTTCCAAACTCCGCCGCACTTCGCGTCGCCCTCCACCCCGGGGGGAGGGCGAGGGTTACGGGCAGGAGGGGGAGGCCGAGGGCTGGCTGCCCAGTTTGGAGGGACTCCCTGAGAAGGCCAGTGGGAAGCAGTGGCAGAGCACATTTCCCAGCCCGGCCCTTGACTTGAGTCCAAAGGGGGGAGGGTGTTGGGGTGCCCCCCCATCTCTGGACGTGCGGGGCGTGTGCGAGGAGCCGGGGGGCAGGAGTGTTCACAAATGTCTTGGACCTGTTTGGCGAACACGGCGATGTCCTCGTTGAAGGAGTCCGAGGAGCAGACATCCCCGCCGGCCACACCAGGCTCCCGGGGAGTGCAGGTCGCCAGCTCGCACTTCTCAAAGACCAGAGCTAACAGGGGGAACAACGGGTGCCTACCGGGCAGACACACAAAGAAAGGGGGGGGGGGAAGAGCTCTAATCAACAAGTATTTTTTTAAAAGCACGCACCACTTACACACAGCAGCCCACTGATCCTGCACAACGGGGCTGGGGCATGCACGCTATTTTCTCTCTTTCTATATATATAAAATACCTACAATACTCCAAATCCTCAAACCGCATCCAAACCTCCCAGACCAGGGACACAAACTGCCCTCCACCCTGCACGCAGCACAACACACACACGCACACTTACAGTCGCTCAGCTGGGAATCTCTCACACTTTTAACCACAGTTGAAAATAATAGGAAAAATCCTCCCTATAAGCTGTAACCTGAAATGAGAAAAGCTGGTCCTCAAGCTCTTTACACTGCTTCATATTTTCTCCTTCTTTTTTTTTTCAAGGAGACTGCTACCAAAAATGTGGTGAAGTTTCCTGGCTTAGGAAGCCTACCCAAGTAAAATACCAGCTGTCTAGATGAGTGAGCTGGGGGCAAAACACTTCTAGAAATATTTTCCCATAGTTGGAGCAGTCGGGGGGGGGGGAATCTGTGTTAAGTAGCATGTGTGCGGTTGTCTGTTCTCCCTGTTTGTGTCTCCAGTCAGGGGCCTCACTATGTCAGGGAGGTGACTATCTCTTTTTAGAGTAATTTACAATTTCCCACCGAAGTGCACTGAAGAGAATCGGTGTCATTCCCCCAAGCACTGCGCTGGTACAGCCTGGAGTTTTGTTTTCTTTCTTTCCTAAATGAAAACCTCAGCTCCCTCCTCCTATTTTTTCCCTTTGCAAAAAAAGGGAACCCCCTTTATCATCGCTGGGTCTCCCCAGATCTGGAGACCTCTTCATTGACAGGGTCCTTCTAGCACCCTGGTGCACCCCAGCACTGCTTCAGCTCAAACCCAGGGCACTGCCAGCAACCCGCCTCTGCCTCAACTCCTAACTTGTGCCTATGCGAGGGGAGAGAAACAATCAATAAAAAATAAATTTAAAAAAAAATTCAATTGGAGGGGTGCATTTTCCTGCTGCTCATGTTTTAGGGGTGCTGATGTCTCCCCTGCAGAATCGGCCTACAATGTTACTTGGATTCAAAATAACAGTAACAGCAAGGGGTACGTTACACGCCTTCCTCCAGATCAGTGATCCAGGACTCTGTGCATGTAAATCTCCTGAAAGCTTTCTTAGTTGTGCCTAATGAAGGGCTCCTTTTTTTCTTTTCTTTTCTTTTCTGCGGGAGAGTTTAGACTAGGCGTCCCCAGTGCCCTCCTGCCCCCCGGCAGCCCTCATCCCCACCGGGAGGGAGCAGTTCTCTGGCTCCGGAGCCCTGCTTCTCCCCTGCCTCCCGCCCCACGCTGCACGCAAGGCTATGGCGCCCGGGCTGCCCTGGCTGTACTCACCCGTAGATCGCATCCTTGTCCCGCTTCAAGGCGTCGTTGACAGCGGATCCCATGCTGGCCGGCATGACATTGGGGTGCGGGGCGTGGGCTCCATAGTGCTGGCTGGCGTGTAGCGGCGGCCCGTGGTTCAGGTGGTGAACTGGGGGGATCGGCCGGGGGGCGTGAGGGTCTCCGTACATGGAAGCCGGCACCCCTACTCCGTCCATCCCGCCGTAATGGGGCAGCTCATCGTACTGTCAAAAAAGGGGCCAGGGGAGAAGAAAGAAGGAGAGAAAGAGGAGGAAAGAGAGAGAAGGAGAGAAGGATAAAAAAAAAACAACAAACAACAACAACAACAAAAGTCAGAAGAGAGTAAAGCCCCCAGACAGACACAACAGAGCAAAACAAACCAGGAACAGCCACAACAGAGGGAGAATGACAGAAAATGAAATAAATCCAGAGCAGAGTGTGGCAAGGGGCTGGGGGCAGCGTGTGAGCAGGGGTAAGGAGTAAAAAAAAGAGATGGGGGGGGGGAGGCTGATCAAGGAACAAGAAACCCTAACAAGGAAACTGGGATGAAAAAGGAAGGAAACGAAGGAGAAACTGGAGTGGCTTTGGATCAGAATGGAAAGACCCGAAATAAAGGAGTAAACAAACAGGCTGGGAGGCAAATAAAGAAGTAACTAAGCACAGGGAAGGATAGAGGAGAAGAAGGTGGGGCGAATCGCGGAGGGGAAGGGGTAAATAATCTGAAAGTTACCAGAAACATTATTTAGCAGCAATTCCCCTTGTCCTTGTCAAAGTCAGAGACAAATCAAAGAGCTCTAGATATGCACAGATATACATACATACATACGTATATATGTATAGGCACACATAGAGAGCTTCCCTAGGCAGCAGCGGCAGCGGCAGCGGCAGCAGCAGCAGCAGCAGCAAGCTGTGAAACCCGTGCTACTGAGCAGCGAGAGGAGCAGGGAAATCGCGCTGCTGGGGGAAAAGCTGGAGAGGAAAAAAGCGTGGAACAATCGCAGAGAGAGACACGCACACACAGACACACACACACAAAAAGCTAGTGAATAATTTTTGCTGCTATTTTTTAATACTGGCCGCCATCATCATCAGCAACAGAGGAGAGCAAATCGGACAGGCCCCTCTTAAGAGAGGATTTATATATAGGTAAGTGTTGGAGATTTAAACCTACCCTTTGCGCCATCAGTCTGCGCTCCAATAAACTCCTGGATGTGTCGTATATTTAATATCCCAGTCCAGCAAAGAAAGTGATTTAGAGTGAAGAAGATTCCTTCTTCTTTTTTTTTTTTTTTTGAAACCCACTTAGAGACTTCTCCTATTCTCCAGTATAGGTAAATAATAATAATAATAATAAAAAAAATCAGTCAAGAGCCACGATGAGTTTCTGTGTTTTTCTTCTTTTTTTCTCTCTCTTTCTCTCTTTCCTTTTTTCCTCTTTCTCTCTCTTTTTCCTTTTTTCTTTCTCTACGCAAAAAAAAAAAAAAAAAATTGTCAAGCCCCCAAACTGAAGGTTACGATCGGCCCGTCAGCAACCCACATGTAACCAAACTGTCGTGTCTCATGGCTTTTTGCCACTCCAGCTGTCAATCAAAGCCAGGGAATGTCAAGGTAGTGAATGAATGATGGTTGATGATGATGAAGAAGAGAGGAGGAATCTTTTTAACCCGGGTTTCTTCTTCCAGTAACTCCGCGCTTGGGTTTTGCCTTTTAGGATCGCTATAGGGTTTTTTTAAGTACTGGGAAGGGGGGGTGGGGAGATGCGAAGAAAAATTGAATAGTTTGCAAAACCCGGACTTCCCCCTCTCCCTTTTTTTTTCCTGGTAGGTATTTTGTCTCCCTCTCTCTCTCTTTCCCTCTCTCTCTCTGAGATGAGTGAGTGTCAGTAAGTGTTGGCAGGTTGGCTGCTGGCTGGCTTATAGAAGAGGCTCAGTTTTGCAGCGCTGATCGGCGGGAGAATGAAATGACGGAACCCGGAAGTAGTGGTGGCCATAGCCAGTCCTACAACAGAGACACATAGAGGGAGAGGGGAGAGGGAGAGGGAGAGGGAGAGGAGAGCGCGCGAGCGAGCGAGCATAAAGCCTATGATATGCAGAGTATGCAATCAGGACTGCTGCAACTCCGCATGGGGGGAGCCACACAACAGATCATACCCATAGCAAATCAACGCCGCTTTCCATATAGGAAAGGGAGCGTGTGTGAGAAAGAGGGAGCCACAGGAGGAAGAGAGAGAGAGAGAGAATGTGTGAGAGAGGAGGGGAAGAGGGGAAACTGCAGAGAGCGTGAAGAAAAAAGTACGATAGGAGCCCAGACCCGGTTTGGTTTTCGCTAGCTTCTTTTACCAGCCAAAGCCTGCTTGTCTTTCACTGCGTTGCGTAGCCTGTGCTTAACGTGTTGTTTTGAACTGTGCAGCTAGGATCGCAGCCGCGACCGGGGTGCAAGGCTGAGGGCAGAGGCACGGAACATGAACATGTGCAGGGGGATCTAAAGTTGCTCTGCCTTGGGAAGCAAGCTTGCCTTAACAAAGTGCCGCGCCGCTGCCAGAGCCTTGCCTTTCCAAGTGCGGATGCTTTCCTGTGTGAATTCATTGTGCTTTTTTAAAAAAAATTAATTTTCCAGGGCATGAAGAGAACACCTCGTTGAAACCATATTTGGCATCGTTCTTCATTAAGTGATCGCTTCTATCAACCACGTTGTGTGGGGGGAGGGAGGGAGGGGGGGGAAGGAGGGAGAAAAAGAGAGAGAGGGAATTCCCCTTCAGTGGTGTGATGAGACTGGCAGCCTTTTGAAACAAAGTCCTGCTCACTCTTTTGTATGCTAAGTCCAGCTGTTGGGCAGTTTGGTTTGGTTTGCATGTTCATTTGGAGGCGATCACTCGGTCTCGCGTGTGCACTGTCTGTATGTGGGTCTGTTTCTGGAGCTTGTTATGTATCTGCGTTGTGTTTGTGGGGTGTATGCTCAAGTATTAACTCGGTAATGCCTTCTAATGGTAGTGCTAATTACAGTAGGGTTATTTAGCAAATTAAGTGAGACTGTGCACCCCCCTTGAGCACCAGATGAACTTTTCCAAACACACACGCGCGCACACACACACACTCACACACACACATACACACACACACGTTAATTTTGGTATGTTTCTCTCGCCCAATCACTTTGCTGGAGCTAAAACATGCCTTACCTCAGAGCAGTCAATTACCAAAGCTACCCGTGATCATCAATCATGGGGGATGCTTGAAGTTTGGGGGAGGAGCGATGGTCAAACTATCGATTGCTGCAGTTTTGTCCTGCCTCCCCCCCCTTCTCGTTCACGGTCCCCTGCACATAAAATCTAAAACAGACTATCCCGTTAATAGTGGGATTTATCAATGATTATGTACCCAGTTGTGAATGTGGCCTCATGCATAGATGCCTTTTAAACATACACCGCAAAAAAAAAAAAAAAAAAAAGTATTTGATTTAGCTAGGGCTTTTTATTATTATTAAGATTTTTGGAAATTGGGAAAAAAATGAATCAAAGGGTAGTTATAGAAATTTGGCCAGATTTTAATGGGCATACGGAATGAGCTCCAGAGGTCAATAAACCCCTCCAAAATGATGAATGATTGAGTACCTGTGATGATGATAGTGATTACCGGAGCAATTAAACAGTTTGATTAAATGAGCCATCATAACAATGATGTCTGCGGGAAATCAGCCCTCACATATAAAGAAAGATAGTGTGGAGGGCTGACAACGCCAGTGGGCATTCCTACGTGTTCCGATAGTGTTGAGCCCTGCAGAGCAGACTGTATTTACAAATATGAGGGCAATATGGAGAAAAGTCACTCAGATACTTTTAGCCAGAGTTGCACCCTGCTTAAAAATCGTCAGAAGCCGAAGAGCAGACCCGTTTTTTTCCTAGAGGATCTCCTCCAAGATTAAAGCTAGCCCTAAGAGCAACCGATATTCTGTGGCTGACTTTCACGGGACTGTAAAGAAAAGGTGAGTAAAAAGCCCTTAGTATGTAGATCTCTTTCAAGCAGTGATTAAGTTGATTCATTTCGCAAAGAAAAAGCCAGTCTTGTTGTGCAGTATTTTATACTCTGTCGTATAAATCGGTAACGCAATTCAAGATATTCATGGTAATGAATACTTGGCTAATCCTTTGGGTGCACGGAGACCTACAGAGCAGTGGGTTATGCAAATTCTTCCCTACTTTTACAGTTGTACTTTTCTAACAGATTTGTTTTAAAAGGTATCTATTTAGCCGTCGGTAAATACGCCTTCCTCCCCCCACCCCAAGATGCCAAATTCCTTAACTTCCCTAGAAGCTTTTAACTGTGATCCACCTAATCCAGCCAGCTTTCTAGATCACATTTTGAATGTTTGTAGCATATAAACTTATTTTCTAACAGAGGCAATATAAACATAGGGCCATGTCGCCTGTGCTGTATGTCTGTCTTATTCCTTACAGCTTCAGTACCAATGCGAGCAGAGGCTTTCACTGTAATATAGCCGTAGAAAAGTAATCTGGTTCCACTGAAGATTTCACGTATTTGTTCAGATCCCAGGCTGGGAGTATGGTGATGAAAGTTTACCCGTTTCCATGTAAAAGGGAAGTTTCTCCCCCACTTGATTTACATATAAGAAGGCGCTGCATTACTTACGACACTGCCTTATCTTTCTTTTTTCCTCCACATCGTTGATTTTATAGTATTTAGCATAGATCTCAGTTCTCTGCACTACAGAGTTGTTAGAGTGCAACACAAATGAAGCTGCAGAAAAACAGCAAAAGCTTTTTGCAGCAGCAAACGCTGTTCCTTTTACATTTTTCACTTGAAACTAAAGCCCTTGGAGTTGGCTAGCCCGACTGAGTGGTCCAGTCTGGAACCGGGACCAACTTTTCACCAGGCTTTTTAAATCGAGGGAAAGTGAAATGTCTTATGTTTAGTGCAAAGATGTTCCTGCTCCGGTCGAATCTTTTTTTCCCTGTGCACAGGTCTGAAAAGAGAGGGAACCTTTTCCACCTCTCACTATCCCCGTGGATTAAAGCCCAGAACCTCAGGGACCGTAGCTTCAGGAGCTACATTTTAGCCATTTCATTGCCACGCTCTGAAACCCTGGGCACACTCAGCGGTAACTAGGGCGCAATGGAAGCTCAGCCTGTAAGAAACAGAAGCAAAGAGTGGGAATTTACAGCTTTAGCTCTATTTTCCCCCTCGAGCTTGGTGGGATTTTCTTTTTTTCTTTTCTTTTTTTTTTTTAAACACCACCAAAAACACCCCGCACCCCCAGTAATTCAGGGAGATTAAATTGGCTGATTTCCAGTTTCTCGTACACGCATCACAACAAAGACTGTTCCCAGGAAAAGTGGGAGAGAGGCGATTCATGTGCTTTTTTGCAGATCAGCCCGAAGTCCAAAGAGAAATTAGGTGTCCGGTATGGAAGTGCGTCTTCGTCAACAGCCAGTTCCTTTTGCCGAGGCTGGAAATGGTTTTAACAGGCGGTAAAATTTCATCTTGTGGTGTCAAATTGGGGTCAGTTTGGGGTTAGAGCTCTCAGTGTCCGAGAAGGAGCTGTCCAGCTGTGTGGGGATTCATTAAGGGCAAAAGATCAGTTTCAAGAAAAACAATACAAAGACAATCAGAGGGCTAAAGATCCTCTTCAAATCGCATTTTACAAGTGCACCAGAACAAATATGGACGCTGAAACCTATTCCCTTCAAACTCCCAAATCGGCTTCTTAGCACTTGGAGGGAGTGCGAGAGAAAATCCTCTAAAAGTTAAGAGTCTGTTTTCAATCAGCCTTTCTGAAGTGTGGCATTTTAGCCTTTTGCTGGCTTGAGATCTGCCTCTCCCCCCCTCTCCCCCCCCCCAGTCCTACAAAAGCGGATTTGAACAACAGGTAACATTTTAGATTTCAAAAATATATTCCATTGTTTGTGTTGATCCACTGTTGTTATGCTCAGTACAATAATTTTATAGCAAAAGAAAAGGGGTTTTTTGTGGGGGGGGGAGTTTTGGGGATGCTTACCCCAAATCCCCATTGCCCGTTTGGAAAACCTTTTCTTTTCCTATAGGAAGTGATCTGGTCTAATAGATTTTTTGGTTAAATTGACTTTGGGGTCCCTAGCAATGTAGAAAAGTACATATTGTTGATCTGGCTTATTAAATTCGCGTGGTTTAAATCCTCTTAGCTCTCCTACATTTGTTAGAACAATTGACGCTTTGCTGGAGGGACAAATAACTTGAACCTTAATCTTGTTTGTAACTTTATTCAATGTTTGTTTGTTTATGGGTTGAGTGCAAGTATTTCTGGATGATGCTATTGTATCCGGAAAGGTATCACGCCGTCCACATTTGCAAAAAACAAAACAAAAAACCCCCTACGATGGACGGTCAGGGATGCTGCAAAACAGCTTGGGTTCCTTAGGCTATTATTTTTTTGTATTTACATTTTCTCTTGGAATAGGCGGCATGAAAAGTCGGGTTTAATGACGAAAGGAAGGATTCTGCTCAGACGGGCGTTAGGGTGAGGAGAGAACCATGACCTTGTCGCAAAATCCACGGGAAATTTTCTTTTTAAGGCTCTTCAGAAGACCAAGTGTGACATGTCAATATGCCACTCTTGGCTTTATCAGAAGGACTATTCCATGTTTTGATCTCCTTCATCCTCTCACCCCTACCCCCCACTTCTGCCCCCCAAAATGTAGTTTGCTGTCTTTTAACAGTGTCCTATACCGGGAGTGGGTTTCATGGTTGAGTTGTGATCTGTTTTTACTCCTCTCAGCTTTATTCTTCTACTTGCATTTCCCTCCCTCACAAATTGCTCCCTGAACCTGTGAATGCTGGCACCTCTTTCTAGGTGCGGTCACTAATACCCCCCCCTTTCCTTTTGCAACGGTGTTTCTTTCAGTGGCTTTCTGATCCCTGGGTTCATTTGGCTATTCATCCCTCACCCCCCTTGCCAATAATGTGCTTTGCTTTTCAGCAATCTATTAGTTTTGGCGAATCTTTCCACTCCAGAAAGTCAATGGTTGCTCATCATTGTGAACTTTTCTTGACCCCCACGGCAGTGTGACTGGGATCTTTGGAAGTTGGATCAGGAGGAGGTTCATTTAGTTACCTGTTCACTCCCCCCACCATTTTTTTTCTTTCCCTCTTTCTTTTTTAGATCGGCAAGGAGCCCAGAGACATCTCGGCCCTTGATCCCTTTGCAAGTCCCTATTAGTCTTGCAACAAACTCCGCAGATTTAAAAAAGCCCTGCTGGGGTGGATCCCACGCGCCCCCCGCTTCCCCCCCCCCTCCATTCTTTATCTCTCCTGTTTATTCTGTAAAGATCCCACAGAAGAAAAGGAGCGATTCAATAAACAGCCCTCTAGCGCTATCTGGCGGGACTCCAACACTTCCAGAAACGCGCTTTTCCCCAGTCCCCCCAAGGTTGCTCCGGAGCCGCTGTGAGCAGCTCGGGGACACCCGTGCGCCCCCGCGGCCGCCAGCCTCCCGGGGCTCCGGGCCCCGGGCGGGGGCGGGGGCCGGGCCTGGGACCCCTCTCCCCTTTGCAGCCAGCTTCTTTCCCCAGCGAAAGGCGAGCGGTGGCAGGACGAGAGGAGACGTCCAGCACGGGCGGAACCGGGGACTCTGCAACCGCACACGGACAAGCGCCGAGGGGACAGGGGAGCAGCCCGGCCCCGCGCCTCCGCCGCCGGGCGGGGAGTCCCTGCAGTGCCCCTCCGGCGGGCAGCGCCGCTCTGCCTAGCGAGACAGGTGGTGCCAGCCGCACATCTGCCCCCAAATACACCCCTTCCGACGTGGCAGCCTCGCAAAGGGGAAACCGGGGATGTGAAGGGGGTGGGGGGAGAAAAGAATGGGAAACAGCATCGATTTGCAGCAACATTGCAGAGCCCGAGAGCTTCCTCCTCTTGCTTACAATAGTCACTTTTGTCCTCTGCCGCTCCAGAGGGTGGGTGGCTTGAGGGAGGGGGGGAAGCTCCCATATAATACTGGGGTTCTCAAAAACCAAGGAGCCAAACCCTTTGGAAACGACTCAGACACTGGCATAAGCACCCGCACGGGGTAGAAGCGCCACTTCTCCTGCTCGCTCCATTGTCTCAAGTGGGTGCAGAGCTCAACTTTCCAATAGATGCACCTACAGCTGGGGGTGTTCATGGCTGGGGCAAGAGCTGACAAAATAATACAACGGGTTTCCTGGAAATATAAGGGGAGGGGCGCCTTTTCTTTTTCTTTCTTTCTTTCTTTTTTTTTTTTTGAAGTTGGCACGATGGGCGCCCGCGGTGGATTGCCAAAAGAGAGAGTTTTCTTTCCACCCCACTCCGCTCCCCTTTGTACCTCTTTCTTTTTGATCCAACAAAGAGAATGCAATATACATATATGTGTTTGTTCTCCATGCAAGAAACGCAGGAGAGCGTGCAATACAATATACGGCCAGTTAGTCCTCAGAATGCTTAGTTTTGCTGTAATTAATTGAAAACAGTTATTAGGTCGTCATTGGCAATAGCGTAAATAATTGCAGCAGAGTTTTACTTAAAATTGACCGGTCACAGAGTGATAGATCGATTCGAGGTATAAAAATGATGTATCAAAACATCAATGTCGATTATTTGAAATATTGTAGTCGAATCTTTTTATTGCTTCATCGGTTAAGTGTCTCAAAGTGCTGTGTTCCAACATATATTTATGTTGTCAATACTGTCAAAACTGTCAGGTTTATTACAGTGGATTTGTAATACATTTCGGATTTGCTCATTTACATAGAATGCCCACCCCAGTTTCTCCCTCCTTTTCCCATCTCTAGAAAATCTATGTCAGTTTAATCAAAGGATTCAGGGCTCTTTGCTGCAGCAAAAAAAAAAAAAAAAAAAACAGACGCTGCTCCATTAAGTCCATTTTCCACCTCGCTTTACCAGTCCTGGGCTATTTCTAACTTGCAAAAAGGAGGTCTCCCCCCGGTCACTCTCACCTCCGCCCCACATTTTCCCAACAGATTTTGAACCCCGGTGCCACACGAAAACTAAACCCTGCAGGAAAGCTGGGGAGCTCTGAGCAGCAGAGACCCAGACGAGCCCAAACACACCTGTGAGGTCTGAAAAAAAACCAAACCACACAGCCGAGGAAAAAGGAACTGAACAGGGCTGTTTGGATCAGAGTCGCAAAGAGGAAACAAAAGGAGCAATAAATAGACGTGCTGCGTATCTCAACCCCCTTCGCGGCTCTGGGACTCAAATGAAAAACGCAGGTTAGAAGCAGTATTGACAGTTTTAATTCTCTTTCTCTGCCCCCCCTTCCTTAACAAGGGCATATCAGACCCGATCGCTTGCTTTAAAAGTAAAAGCTTTCTTTGTGTGTGTGCGTGAACGTGGTCCCAGCTAATTTAGTTACCTTTCTTCACTTTTTTCCGGGAGCTTAATCAAAATAGAAGAAACCCATGCCCTTGCTAAGCTCTGTAGGCTAAATACACAGGCGAATTAGCGAAGTAACTTTATTCCGTCCCCCCCCCAGAGAAACTGCTCTTTTAAAGGGCGTTTCCGAGATAGCCCGGGTTTTCTTGGAGGGGGGTCGTGTGTTCAAAGAGATCAGGAGGAGAGGGCTGAGATCAGGGAGGAGAGCAGAGCTTGCTCCAGGTCGTCTTTTTTTAAATGCCCTTTGAACACCTTCTCTGTACCTGCCTGTGTTTGTGGGGAATATTTGCAAAATGGCAATTGGGATCCGTGGTGTCGATGCGGTGTGTGTGTGTGTGAGTGTGTGAGATCCCCTCCGAAGTAAATTGAGAAGTAAGCAGCGCGAAGGGGGGGCCTCGCCCCTGGGGTGCTTTGTTTACTTTGGTTTGTAAAATCCTGCCAGGAGATGGTTTCCGCAGTGTGTGGCAAGTGTTTCTCCAAGAAATTCATCAGCCCTTCTACAATTACTTCAAGGGCTGGGGGAAGAGAGCTGCCATCACTTTTTCTCACATCCCAAGGTGTTGCAGAGAGGAGAGAAGAAAGGGCTGAAACATTTAATTATAATTGGGGGTGGCGGGGAGGGGGGGGAGAAGGGGGTGGAAAAAGCCCTCCCAAGATTGTACCTGGAAAGCCTCCCAGGGACTGTCTGGGAGAGGTCTGTGGCGCTTGCCTTTTGGGGGAAGGGAGATTATTGTCCCCCATCTCGTGCAATAATTAGCCCGAACAATAAACATAATTGGGGGAAAAATCAGTTGGAATTCCTACGTTTTTAATTACGTTTCATTTTGTGGTAAGCCGTAAAATTATGAATGCCTCTCAATTAAACGCTCTCCACTTGTAAAGCATTTAACAACAATTATTCCTTAATCAGTTGGAATGTTCGCCACAAATGATGCTGTTAAACATCAAAGGGACGCCTTCCACGTTACCTTTTAGTCATAAGTAAGAGGATTAATTTCTATAATTAGAGGGGATAAATATGTGCATAAATACATCTCATTCCCCCCCCCCCCCGCCCAGCACGTTGCGCTCCTATCCGGGAGCCGCGAGCGTCGCCCGCGTCTTTAGCTCTGCCTCGGCTACAAGGAGACGCGCGGGCGGGAGCGGGAGCGGGAGCGGCGGCGGCGGCGGCGGCCCGGGGCAGGGCCGGCGCGCGCCTGCGGCGGGCTCCGCTGCCTCCTGCCCCGCGCCCGCGCCCGCGCCGGGCTCCGGCCGCTGCTTCCGCCTGCGCGGGATCGGGCCCGGCCACCGCATCGGCTCCGGCTGCGTTTTGCTTCCAGCCCCTGAGGTTTCCCTGGTTCCCAAGGGGCCAGTTCGCTGGCCCCTCGCCGAGCCTCGAAGACGGAGTTTAATGCTGCAAATAAAACGAGCCCGACCTTGATTATCCCCTGTATGAATATCTCATTTGCCTAATGACTTTATGTCACGTATGCAGAAGGTCAATTTCCTTTTAACCTTTCCCATTGCTGCAGTAAGCATTCTTTTATAATCAATGGCTGTTTGAATAATCAATTCGCATTTTATGAGCCCTGACAAACTCAATAGATGTGTGCCTCGTTTCAGCCTCCCCTCCTCGCAGGCGCTGGCAGAGATGGCCACGGGGGTCCCCGCGCCCCACCGGGCAGCTGCTCCTGCCTCCAGAAGGTCCCTCAGCACGGCGAGGTCTGCGCGAGGCTTGCCGGCCCGGGCCAGGGGCACACGGGCTGCGGCTGGCACTGGGCACAAAGGGATCCGCCTTCAGACCTGGCCCGTTCCCTGCTCCAGCGGGGAGGCTGGATCCTCTGTAGGATGATGCTACCTACTAGTATTACTGTTTTTCAGGCTCATCTCAAGTGGACTCCAGCGGCTGCTTGAAACACACCAGTCTGGGAACTAACTCGGGTCTGGATGGGCTATGCATTTTCACACCGTTTTCTAATCACTGAAGCCAAAATATTGCCCCCCCCCATATATGTAATGGGATCAAAACGTCTGGGATATATTTTCCCTCTTCTACATTGCACATTTCCTAGGGCACTGAGCAGTGCAAAGTTCTCCCAGCTTCCTGAAGCCAAAGGTAGCCCATTACCTGTGAGCCCCACTTCTGAATCATGTCTGAGGGAAGCACGCAGTCTTCAGTGAATGCACACGGAAAACCTTGAATTAACCTTTGCAGTAGATTAACTACCCCACTGACATTAACTGAATTCTTATTGCCACTGGCCTGGCCTGTTTTATTATCACCCCTTCCAGATCACCTAAGTGTGGGGAAACTTGCCCCATCAATTGCAAATGATAGAGAAAGAAACTGCACCTCAACTACATTCATTACTAGCACAAAATAAACAAAAGCTGTGAAACCCGTGTGTTCAGGGGGTATGGGAGGGTTGAACTTTGCAAATAGTTTCCTATAAGTAGCTCACACTTGCTATGATCTATTGGTGTGAGTCAGGGACTGAGAGTTATTGCAACCCTGTTCCCTCTATTGGATAATTAATACTGATTCATAGCTTTTTCTACCTAGACTGTGTGTTTCGTTTCCCTCTACAGGGTCCATGGTTCACTGGTGTATTGTTATTCCCTGAAAGGTAATTGCACTTGATATTCTCCTGGGCAGACTCATTAGCCAAGGGCAGGGTGGCTTGCCAATCTTAGAAAGTCTTCCAACAACTTATTGTAAATATTTGCCCCAGAGGTTTAGTACAAATGGGAGCAGATTCTTAGCCCCTGACATAACCTTTGGGTGCAGCATCCCTGCCCCAAGCAATGGTAGGTCAGAATGGGGGCATTTTTTTAAAATTCTACTAAACCCGGAGATATGGTTAGTCTCATTCCTCATCATGCATGGTCGGAGCCACAAAAGAATGACATAATGAAAAAATTCAAGTTGTTTCTGAACACCTTTCTAACAGTTATCAGAAAAAAACCCACAAAATTAAATAAAGGAAACCTGAAACCCTACCCACCCAACAGTGGATGAGCCAGGTGAGAATCACCTTACAGATTCATTAGCCTGGTCTCTTTTATACTCCTCTCTTAACATTTATTGTAATGCATATTGAAAACATTTCTTGGCTGTCCACCACTGCAAATTTCTTTTTCACACATGCCTAGTGTGACCTATCTGGCTCCTTCCCCCCCCCCCCCCCCCCCCCCCCCCGCTTCCCCTGTAATTAATTACCCACAAATGTAGAACAATGAACAACATGTTCTGGGAAATATCTGGGGAAAATAATTTCATATTACTTTGTGAAAGAAAAATCTATATTTATTTTTTGTCTAGTGTTCATTATTATTTTTTTAAATCTTATTTTCCTACTTGGATTTTGGCAGGTTTCAGCAAGATGGTCCAAAATAACATCACAGGGTAAAGGATAGCCTTGCTACAAAATGACCACCATAAGATGGATGAAGAGGAATGGCATGAGACAAGAAATCTCAGGACATCACCACATTCACCAGCAATTTCAGACAAAGAAAGTCTAGGTAGCTGTAATCACTATGTATTATACCAAAACTGTACATTTTAAATAGTAAACAAATAAATATATACATAGAACGCCCCCCCCCCCAAAAAAAGCTGTGATGATGTCAAAGACCAGGGACAGAGAATGAAGCCACTTTGCACTTCAGAGCAAACAATCATGTTTGCAGTGCCTGGACATTACACTGAACTTCCACTTACCAGCTTCCTCTACCTCCAGACACCAGATGAAACTCAAAGGGTAAAACACATCTGTGGTGTAACTTCACCAACTTAAGAGGCACAGAGAGAGAGATAACCCTGTGAGTCTGAGATTAGGCAGAAGGCAGGGTAGGGTGGCACCCTTAAGACTAACTTGTTCAGAGAGGCTAGAACTTTTGCAGACTACAGCCTACTTCATCAAATGCTATGAATGGATTCTGGAAAAGTAGGCTGTAGCCTATGCTTATCTGAATGAGTTAGTGTACAATCCTGCCCAGGCTTCTGCTTGACTTCAACCGAGTCACAGATTATGCTATTATAATGATGTTTGTAATCATTTTCATGCACAAGGTAAAGGAACAAGGGGCTGACTTCTACTAATCCTGTACATCCTCTGTAGAGCTGTCTGAAAACTCAACTACTAAACAGCAGGATACTTGCAATGATAATCTGTCTCCAAGTTTTGCATCTCTTCAGAAAATCTTGTGATACATATTGAAAAGCTTCAGTATTCTGGGGTTCAAACCTAGGGCAAAAGTCTCTTTGTTTTAAATACTCCTTTTGCCTCAATGAGGAATCCAGGGTAGGCTTCCTTTTACCTGATCCTTCAGTAGTCTGAGCACATTCTCCAAAGTGCTGAGCCCTCCCAGCTCCCACTGATTAAATTGACCATGCAGCATCTTGAGGAATTCCCCAGCACCTCAAAAGATAAGGCCCTTAATAATGCTTTCAATATTTCTCATATTTTTATGACACTTTTGCAACAGGATCTCTCAGGTTCTGAAGTACATTGCACAGACTACTGTTTAAAACTGTTTTTCACCTCCCGAAATACTGTTTTTTTTAACTGATGAATACTGATGAAATATGATTAAACAACAAAGTACTAATATGTTTCATATAAAACAAGTATAAACACATATCATTACCTCATATGCAATTATAAACTGTCACTAATAGTTCTATTGATTGGTCGCATAAAAAGCTCTAATACAAGCTGTTCTTTAGAGGAGATAAATATAAATACCAATGAAAAAGCGTAAGAAGTGTTTGTCCTGTAGTTTTACCTTGAGGCCGTATTATGATCACAATAAGACATATCTAGGCATGTGTCATACTGGATAATACTATTTCTTGGGTGTTTGAGGGCACATGGCTTTACCTTGTACTTCACAACAGCTGAGACATGCCATTTAGTCGCATGATCCTAGCTCTGCTGGAAAAAAATATTAAGCTATAAATATACCAAAAAGGAATATATTTATAGTTAGTTAACATTAAATACTCCACAACATTGTATTTATGTAATTAGTAAACAAAGTTAAAAATAAATGTTTTCAAAGCATTTTTCTGTTGGAGGAAGAACTGATGGTATTATTTATTGTGAATACATTTACGTATGTAGTCCTATTTTCTATTCACAGACCACTTCTTATTTTGTATGCATGTTATAGTATCACCTGGAGAGCCCCAGTCAAGGGTTTGGGCCCTACAATGAATCCTTATTCTTGTATTTTTTATTTGCAAGTATTCACCACTTCAAGAACACTTTCAATAAACAGGTTTCAGTCTATGGGTTGTTTACAGCACGTTCATGCATTCTTTTTGCACTTTATCATGTGTCTAGTATTAGTTCTGTCCTCCAATAGGTTGGCTGATTTTTTTAAAATAAGAAGCTAACAAATAACACAAGTGACTAAAAAATCTTTTTGCCTGGGTATGTGTTTTTTTGCTTACAAGTAAGTATAAGTATTCATATAGGGCATGATCCTGCTTCCATTTAGGTCAATAGGAGCAGGATCAAACGGAGAAAAAAGACCCATTTATATAGTTGTAACATTTTTATAAATAAAAGCTGGTTCCCTCAAACGTCCGCAAATCCTGTGTAAAAAGGAGCAGAAATATGATCAAATCAAAAAGCACTTTGAAAACTGAACAACTGTTTGCAATTATAGTTTTTGCAATCTGAAACTGGCTCTATTTTTATTACAATGGTTTAATTACATTTTTAAAACTTTTTTTTAATAAAGGTCCCATTATCATGAGGGTAATTGTCCCAGTTTTCTTTTCTTGGTCTGACATAACCCCACAGTCACTCTGTTTTTGGTAGGCCATTTTTTTAGGAGTAAGAAGAATATTATTTAGTCAAGAGGCAGACGTTTCTTACTGTTATTTCCAAATTTTAGTCATGAATAAGGTGCTGTCTTCAGTCAATAAGTTCAGGATAACTGTTTATTTCAGAAATAAACATCTAAAGAGATTTTTAGTGTTCATGGGAACCATTACATTGCTTACATAATCCAGCACAAATGGAAAAGCAGATATGAAGCTATTGGTCCTGGATCCCCTGTGCATCTAAAATTCCTATTGACTTTAGTGAGATTTATGAGTGTACAAAGAATGTAATTTTGGACCCATATTGCAATGTGGAGTTCATGTCTGCATTTATTATTTTATTTTCATGGGAAACACTATCTTTCTGTATTGGTATTCCTGAAGTTGTGAAATTCTTTGTTGAGTGTAGCACAATTACAAACAAAGGAAAAATTATGTTTGTTGTACTGTGTAGCAGAATACTTTGCTATCAGTGAGTAACATTGGGTCCAAGTCTTGCATTCTCCAGGCAAGTGTAATCCTACACTGCCCTAGAATTTGAAGGTGCTAGGATAAAGGGATTTTTTTTCAGGACTCCTTTGGTAAAAAAATTAATAGTAATTACTGCTATTGCATGGAAACATTTAGTAAAAGTACCGATTTGATCAATGTAAAGTGGGGGACAGGGAAAAAGACAGGAAGACAGTTCTTGGGCTTAATTCTCTTCTTTTATATAAATCAGTACACTGCAAAAAAGTTACTGGTGTTAGATTGATTCAAAATTATTTTGGGGAGATCAGGCCTCTTGTGTTTAAATAGATAGTATTACTTTAAAAGTTGAATATACTTAACACAGTCTAAAAATAAATTCAAAACAAAAGAGTAAATGTAGAGACACATAACAAGTAAGCATGCATGCAAAAAAAGGTAAGTGCAAATTAGATTTGAATATTCATGAGTCACAAATCATTGACAGTTTGAAATAATGCAAAACAGCTTTATAAATGAGGTTAAGGCAAGGGACATCAAAGAAATGCATTGCTAAATCAATAGCAATTTGATTGTGCATATACTTGTAAATTGTGGTTACAGTTTGTGTGACAGAAAAAAATTCTGTGCATGTAGTGAAGGACACATAAATATTCTTTTTGTATGTGCTATATTTTTGCAATTCAGCATGTACTTGGAGACCTGCCATGTATAAAGTGACCAGACACCACTTTTTAAATTTTTTTCAAGTCAGTACTATAGTTTCCTTTGCCTATCCCATGTCTTGTATTGTTTTGCTGAGTATGCTAAAAATTCAATTTTCAATAATACCTGAACAGCAATATTGTAAAATGAAATAATTACTTACTTCACATGACTTCAGTAGAAAGTTCACCTGCTAATCAAAGCACTATCATAAAATCATAGCCAGTGGAGATTATCCACTTGTTTCAGGGAATTTTGTTCTCTGAAGTGGGAGTCAGATGAGTTGCAAGTCTCCAGGCAAATTGCTGGAGTACAGGGATTTGAAAGAATGATAGCTTGAAAGATGGCCAGCCTAACCATTTAAATCAGAGCTTTTTCATTTTATCCTGCTGTAAGCATCAATAAAGTATTGGATCTGCTGTCTCATTTGTGAGCTTTGTGGCTATTTGAAATAGAATAGTTCAAAATGCTGATGAGTGTACAGAACTAAAAGGAAAAACTGCCAAAAATAAGGCTCTCATTTAAAAATTACTCCAATGCATTTGTTTTTTTCTAAGTGTTTATTATACTTTGATTACCAAACACAAACTGTTATATATTAGCTGGTTCTCTTTCTTCAGTGTTCCCTGCCTTCACTGTTATTTCCCTATTCTCCGGAGTGTTTGATGAAGGGATATATAATAGGTCAAGTGAAGTTACATATATCTATATCTATATATATATTACTGCAAAAGCAAGCAATAACATCAATTTGGAAGTGGTATAGGGTACTTTGGTCCTTTAAGAAAGAGAGCCACATGACTTCTTGCAGTGCTGTGTTTAAACTTATCCACTCACATGAATGAAGCTAGCAATTATCTCATGTCAAAACATTGTTGAAGGGGAAACCCAGATGTCGAATAACTTCGGAAAGGGATAACCTCATGTCCTCCCCAATCCCCAAGATGAACCTGTCAGAAGCTGATATGCCTCTTCTCTCATCACAATACCAAAAGAGAATGGTATGCTCCATGTGTAAAATTCAAAATGGATTCTGCAATAATGTCCTTATATTTGTGAATTCTGCAGTGTGAAGAAACAATAGATACATTAAAAACAGTCTCTTAAAGATTCAAAATGTCAGAATTTCTCCTTAAGGCCATTTCTTCCCACTTTAAGAATCTCTTGGGAAAGAAATGAAGCCTTCATCTGATTGAGTGAATGGAAAGAATATAACCTAGTGGCTTGGCTGCAGCAGAGGGCTGGAAATCAGGAGGGGTGGATTCGACTTCTCGTCTGTCAGTGCCTTGCTAGAGGAAGGGAGTTTGGAATGAGAGAGGGGCAAGACATTTAAACCATCTCTCAACCACGCGTATAAACCAATGAGGTCCATACTATGCTTTTCATAAAGTGTTAAAAGTCCTATTTCATTCATTTTTGAGAACAATATGAGAGCTACAGATGAAATGAGTTTTATACATGCATAGTATTATTAATAATAATATTACAATTCCCTGGATAAAGCATCTCCTAACTCTTTTTTTCTCAAATCTTCAGAAACTTCAGATTAAATAATCCTATATTTTTCCTGCAACTCCTTGTCACATTGAGTAAATCACACAGTCTTTATGGTCCCAAATTGGAAAGTTACTAGCTCTTTAGGGTAGACATTGGTGGCAATTCTCTATAGGTACGCATAAAAGTAAAGTAAAAACACATTGAAAACTTTTCCAGTCCATTTAGGTGCTTACACTGTACTCATCACCATGGTATCCAAGTGCTGCTCAGAAGACATTTGTTCTTTCTTCTGGTGTGCTGAACTCAGAGCAGCTATTGCATTACCAGGGAAAATAGGTCATTGGTACTACAGACCAATCTTCATTTCACGGGAAAAAGACTAGGACTCTTGTTTTATTTCACTGTATGGAAGCTTAGGAACTTTTTACCGTCTTTTCTATTTAGTGTATGTTCAAGGTGTGGACGGATTAGTGTTTTTTCTTTTCAGAATAATTCCTTATTCATGAAATAAATAGAGGGAAACCAGAAGAGTTTTGTAAATAATTCACTATATAAGAGTAGCAAAGCTAGGAGCATTTTAGTGGGCCATCAAATTAAAACAATTTAACTGGAAAATCTTAGCCGTCTCCTTCCCAAATACCCTTCACTCTCTGTTCCCTTTGAAATTCCCAGTATGCCTAACAAACTGCTCCTCAACAGGACTCATGGCTTTTGGAGTCAGGGGATACTAGGCCTGTGCAAAGCAACAAATATTTGCTTTAGATTTCGATTTGGCTGATTTGGAGGGACAGAGATTTGATTTGGTGATTTGAATCACTGTCCCGATTCGATTTGGCTGATTCAGATTTGGAGATTTGGCGCCGATTCAGAGATTTGGCCATAGACTATACAGGCAGACAATGCTGGACACAGCTGCCTCCAGCTGGTAAGTCTGTTGTGGCGGGTGGATGCAAGGGGTGTGGGGAGGAGGCAGATCAATGCCCCCACAGTGAGGGAGGGGCTGGGGCCAGGACAAGCTGCTCAGCCAGGGTCTGAGGGTGGGCACGGAACTCAGGGAGGGGGGGGTCCTGCTACTGCACACTGCCATACACTGTCGGTCTGGGAGCTGCTCTTCTGGTGGCTCCTCTGGCAGCTCTTACCACCTGTCCAGGACGGCATGGGAGCCGGTATGTGCCCCCATATCTGCATGGTGCGGGCTGGGCCAGGCTGTGCTCTGGGAGGCTAGCCCCAGCTGCCCACTGAGGAATCAAACCAGCTACTGAAGCTTTGCACAGCCATAGTGGATATTGACCTCTGCTATGTGATAGGTGATAATTTTTTTGAGCCTGACTTCTGACATGTGACAGGAAACAAAGAGTATGCTCATATTAGTACTTCTCTGCCTCAAACCTTATGTTGTATGATAACCAAAATAGAGGGGAAGGTCTCAGTTTAGGAATACTGCCTAGATTTATATTCATGATTTCTAACTCAAGGTGGGAATGGGTGTGATGTGTGTATATGTGAGGAGGTGAATAGAAATCAGATATCTCATTTCATTTTGGAGTGTAATATAACTGGGCCCACAGGAGAAAGCAGATAATTCACAGCTGAGGGTCAGGGTCTCAGTAACTGGCTACTGATGTCTTTCCAATTGATTTTCTTTTGAGGCGGGGAATGAAGAGTTTTCTCTTCCATACACTATGCCAGCTTTTTTGGGGGGATTAAGAAAAGTGTTTTTCTCTGTTTCCTTGAGCTGCCTGGCTGGGCAATGTTTAATTCAAATGTTTCAGGTTTTTGGGGAAACAGTGCACTATATGGTTTAATATCCAGGCCCCTGTAGTATTTACTTACTTTGGGGTGGGGATGTTCTCCTCCACTGCTTCCCTGGGGGCATGTCCACATGTTCATTAATGAGCTGTAACTATGGCTCTTTATGTTAGTACATGTAATAACAGGTACTACATGTGCCATACTTGGCAGTACTGGGCATGCTTTTTTGTGCTGTTACTACACAGTAGACTTATTCTACTGATCTTTAGTGTATTAGCATAGTTTTTGCCTGCTGCAGTAAATCACAGTAGATTTAGTATACTGCACATTTAGCGTCTTGTGTAGACATGCCCTGAGTGGTTTTTCTTGTGTGTGGAGGGAATTAGAAAAAAAGGAAGAAGGGGAACAACACATGTTCTCCTTTCTTCTCTTCACTGGCCTATTTAGAGTAGCTCCAGCTATTTCCAGTAAAAATGGTTGCTTCAGAAGGCCTTGTGCCCATAGACCATGTATGAACTTGCCTGAGAGGCATCGGTCAGGAAAAAAAATAGGGAGTAAGTTAAATATTGAGGGAGCTAGCAGGGGTTATTGCAGGGCACTTGGCACGGCTTTACAAGTGCTCGTGGTGCTCGGGCCAGGTGCCAGATGATTGGAAGATAGCCAATGTGGTCCCCATCTTTAAAAAAGGGAGGAGGGAGGACCCGAGCAACTATAGGCCAGTCAGTCTTACCTCAATCCTAGGGAAACTCTTTGAGAAGATCATCATGAAGCACGTTTGTGGTGGGCCGGCCTCAGGGATGATGCTCAAGGGCAACCAGCATGTTTTCTTTAGGGGCAGGTCATGTCAGGCCAACCTGATTGCCTTTTATGATCAGGTCACAAAAGCATTGGATGCAGGTGTTGCCGTGGATGTAGTCTTTCTGGACTTCAGCAAGGCTTTTGACACTGTCTCCCACCCCATCCTCATTAAAAAACTATGTGACTGTGGCACTGATGCCTACACAGTCAGATGGATTGCAGATTGGTTGAAGGGTCGTACTCAGAGGGTGGTGGTGAGTGGGTCATATTCGACCTGGGGAGAAGTGGGCAGTGGAGTCTCCCAGGGCTTGGTCCTTGGGCCTGCGCTGTTCAATTTCTTTATCAGCAATTTGGAAGATGGGGTGAAAAGCAACCTGTTTAAATTCACCGATGATACCAAAATATGGGGTGAGGTGAGCATGCTAGTAGGGAGGGAAAGACTGCAGCAAGATCTGAATAGGCTACAGGGGTGGGCTAAGAAAAACAGGATGCATTTCAATACTGACAAGTGCAGGGTGCTGCACCTGGGCAGTAGTAACCAGGAGCAAACTTATAAGATGGGAAACTCCCTTCTTGAGAGCATGGAGGCAGAAAGGGATCTTGGAGTCATCATTGACTCCAAGATGAACATGAGCCGACAATGCGAGGTTACGGTTGGCAGGGCTAACTGGACCTGGCTGTGTATCCACAGATGCATCTCAAGCAGGCCCAAGGAGGTGATCCTCCCCCTCTATGTGACACTAGTGAGGCCACAGCTGGAGTACTGCATCCAGTTCTGTGCGTCGCACTTCAGGAGGGATGTGGACAACATTGAGAGGGTCCAGAGGAGGGCCACCTGCATGATCCGGGGACTACAGGGCAGACCCTACAATGAGAGACTGCGGGACATGAACCTGTTCAGCCTTCACAAGAGAAGGCTAAGGGGGAACCTGGTGACCATCTATAAACTCACTAGGGGGGACCAGAAGGGTTTGGGAGAGACCTTGTTTCCCCTAGCGCCCCCTGGCATAACAAGGAATAACAGCCACAAGTTGTTGGAGGGTAGGTTTAGATTAGACATCCGCAAGAACTACTTCACAGTTAGGGCGGCTAGGAGCTGGAACCAACTTCCAAGGGAAGTGGTGCTGGCTGCTACCCTGGGGGTCTTTAAGAGGAGGCTTGATGCCTACCTGGCTGGAGTCATTTGAGCCTGGTTTTTCTCCTGTCCAGGCGGGGGGTCGGACTTGAAGATCTACAAGGTCCCTTCTGACCCTACTTCTATGATTCTATGAAGTGTCCTTAATCATCAATTGGTAATATTATAAGACTGAGACTGGCTAGATATTCCTTGACTATCATTTTAATGAGGTGGCCAAGGGAGTGAGGTGGAAAAATGAGTGGAGCTCAGTTTTGAAGACAAACCCCAACTGTTCTGTAGCTTAATTGTAAGACAGAGTGTGTTTGTCCCCTGATGAGGTGAACAACAGGCAAAGGCCCTTAATCTCTTTGCAAAGAGGAAAACCCAGAATCCTTGTGATCTGTTAGCAAGAAAGACCATGAGCTAAGCAACCATCAAAAAAACCTCTTGATAAAGTTTTAGGAAGCAGAGTTACCATATGAGCAGTAAATATTACACTTTTTTAAAAAAGTGACACAGGAGCAGCACTCACCTGGAGGTCCTGAAGGTATCACACATGCTTGAGGCCCTGTTGTCCTGTTTTTCTTTTCTTTTTCACCATTGTAAATCAGTAGTGACCCTACTGAAGACAATGAAGTTATATCATTATACAGTGTAAATGAGTAGAGATTCCAATCAGATCTCCCGGCTCTCGAGTTCCTGCAGTGATTGGTCATGGCCTGACCTCACCGTGGACAGGGAAGTTTGCCTTAAATACACACTTTACCCTCATATCTTCACTTATTTACAAGGAAAAACTCACTCTTGACACTTTTGCTTTTTTAAGGAATACGTACCATGTCACTGTTTGCCACCACATTTAATCTCTACTGATAAATGTATTTGAAATAAAAGTAAATTTATAATATATTTTCTCCTTAGATTAAATCTAGTAATTGCCAAATTCTAGTTGTCAATACTATTATTAGACAATGTGTGACCTAGACTTCACATGTGTCAATGACTACATTTATCTCCTACTGCTTCACATTACAGGAGATTCAGGCATTATCTTTACTAGATCTGTTGGTAGGAAAACCCCTTTACCTTTTGTTATTTAAGTCCCATTTATTAAAAAAAAACAACACATAACAAACTTTCAATATGCATAGGGCACCAAAATGCCTTTTTTGGCTTGTATATTTCCAGGAATACAGTATATCTCCGCGTCTTGACTTCTTTATGTGAATTATTATGTACTGCAAGTGACATCTACTGGAGAAAGCAGAGCTAAATGCCTGCTGTATAAACTCTTTGCTATTACTATTAAAATCCAACCACCACACCTCCAATAAGCACAACAATGATTTGATCAAAACTCTATGTTTGTGCCTGTTGAAATGCATTTACATAAATATTTCTTTAGAAGTTAAACTGTGAAATTGTCTTTTCCATATTATTGTGGTTTTTCTGTTTGTAGAGAAGCTTAATGCCGTCTCAAATTATTCTGGGTTTATTTTAAAAGGTCTTTTCAGATATAGAAACAGAGTGTATCATGTTTATTGCTCTAGAATTATTTAAGGACATGTAAAAACTATTTATAAGAAAATATAGTTAAAGGTCCAAAGAAGCTGTTAAAATTCAACAAGAATTTACTTGAAAGCTTATGTTATTTTTAGTGTTTCACCTAAAAAAAGTAGGTATTTAACATTCCATACTGATTATGGGTAATTGATGAGAACTTTTAGTTTAAGATAACTTCACTGCTATAAAACAGTTGCAGTCCATGCTTACAATATCAGTGACTTTGGTATATACAAAAAACATTTTTCAACATATTTTTCTTCTAATGTGATATTACAAAACACATACCAGATGTACAGATTTGCATCATTTCAGGGGTACGGCACCTCTCAGAGCCCTTGTAAGTGCTATTGTCATCTGACATTTCTCCCAGAATTCTAACTAGTTTAAAACCAGTTCTGCTAAGCCAGTTTTGAAAGTGGTTGGAGGTCCTGTGTGGATGAGGTGCCATGTGACCTGAACGATTTCTGCCTAAATCTGGAATAGCGTAATCTGCACAACAATTCCAATCAGCTATAGAACTGAATTAACTGATTTAGACCAGTCATCCTTTAGATATGGGGGAAATTCCCCTAACCCTGGTGTAGTGTTCATTCTTCTTCAAGTATGGGAAAGAGATTTTGAGCCAGTGAAATCAGTTCAAAAAGTAAATCAATAGCAAGCAGCCATTTGAGGATGGTTTATCTAATGTTGATCTTAATTTAGCTTTAATTTCTTCCATCAAATGCATTTCTTTTTATTTTAACAAGAAAATTAAATTTGGGAGGTTAGGCTTTAATCAGTGAAAAGGTGATACCCTTTAATGCAGCAATCGTAAGAAGATATATTTGTCTGTTTGGGATAAGTAAGGCAGAGGGAATGCCAATAATATATTCAATGAGATTACATGGATAATCTGTATCTAATGGGTCTGAGTTTGATTGTCCCCTTTAGCAAAAAAGCCCATGGGAAGGGGCTAAGGAGAAGGCATTTCCAAAAGGATTTCTGCACAGGAATTTCTACTCCATTAAGGGATGAGGTTTACCCATCTTAAATCCCTCTTGCAGAATAGACTATAGGCATGACTTCTAACCCTTATGGAGGCTGGATTCCAGAGCCATCAGTATGAAGATCTAATGTGTATAATTTACTTCAGTATCACAGGTCCCTCATTCTATTCCGTGGCAGCACAGCTTCTATCCTCCCTGCTGTTAGGGCTTCCCTGCTAGTGTTTGCTTTAGTGATCCTCTCATTTCTGAAGAATCAATCTGGGGGAAGGGATGGGGAAAGGATATGCTTGCCCTGTCTCTGGCCTCCACATTTTTCCTCATTCATCTATTATCATACCTTCCCTGTTTTGGAATTCCTGGACTTTTAGAGCGCATTCTGTAAAGTCCAGGGAAGGGAGAACAGAAGGTGGAAGAGTTGTGATATATGCAGAGAGTCCAAGCGAGTCATGAAAGCAAAACTAGATTTTCAGTTAGTGCCTCAAACTGGAAAGATTAGTACAGCTCCAAGGGTAATTTATGAAACCTAAGAATTAACAGAACCAGCTAGAGATAGATGTAGTCTGAGCCAGCAATGTATAACATTTCTATACTATGGGCTCTGTCTCATTCCCACAGATCCAATGGGCACGTCCAGACGAGCATGCCCATGCACTTTGCAGCTCCTCAAAGGCTTTTGAGGCAAAACAAAGCACATATGGCATACCTGAAAAGGTTCTATGTGCTTCATATTTGCAGCATAGAGCCAAAATTAGATATCAGGAAATCCTGGTATAAAAAAAAAATGGTCCAAAAAAAGTGGGGCAGTGCATGTAGCTGCAGTATGCGCCACCTGAAGCTGGAGTCTGGCCAGCCAGATCCACACTCTGGCTGTCAGCTAGGCTCTGCACACCTGGATCGCTGCAGCCACAGGAGGTCCCCAGGACCCCAGGTAAGGCTTCTGGGGCCAACCCAGGTGCTGGCCCCAGCTTCCCCTATCCCACCCCAGGCAATTTGCTGCATACCAGAGTGCATGTACAGGGGAATTCCCTGGGGACAAGTAGCAATGTCACAACTATGTGGCGCTGCTATTTGTCCCCAGGGAAACACATGTGCGAGGTCATCTGGACACACCCAATAAGAGAAGGGTTAGACTCCAGGTTTTGAATACTGCATCTGAGTCTTGGCCATAATATTGTTTTTATTCTTATAAATTTCCTTGGAATAGAAACTGACAACAGTGCTGACCTTTGTCCAGCTCTATGTCAGGTTTGCAGTACGGACAAACGTCCATCTGAATGTAGGCTGAGAATGCCAGAATATTCATTTGTGACCTATTAAGGCTATTAAGATGTAAAAGTTAGGTTACTGAATCCAAGCAATGCTTAGATATCAAATGCCTTGGAGCTAGCTAAGATAACTAGATATCTCTCTGAATTGTTAGCATTTGATAGGGGGAAGAATATAAATTATAATTCATAAACTAAATAATAATAATAAAAATGCATTTAATTAGTGAAAATGTATAAGGGGCTGTTCTGGGTAGTCGTTCCTCTGCTTTAAAAGTTCCTGCCTATGAGGTTCATCAGAGCCTGAGCCTGGATATCTTTTGGAAACACTGTAAGCTCTTATTTGGGCAGGCATTTAGTAGACAGAGTTTTGTGGCATTGCTTAGGGATTATTTTATCTTTTATCTTTATATTAAATTTTTAGCTGCTTTTCTGACTTGACTTGTTTTAACTGTAAACCATCCTCAACCTTTTGTGGGCAGGGTGGCATATACATTCGATACATACATACATGATAACTTGCCTTTATGCCTGTACAGACATGATTCTTCAAGCAGTCTAGATGAAGAACTTGCACTGGAGTCATTCTGTGACTGAAATGATCATCTTCGAAGTGTCTACAAGCCAGCACAGAGTACACTAGGCAAGAATAGGTGGGGGATATATGTAGGCTAAGGATCTGTAGACATTTCAGTGAGACTTTAAGAATGTTTTGCTCTGATGATTTTACTTGCCTCAGTCTCTCTAAGGAAGGCCAAATGCATTGGCAATGTAAACAATAAAATAAATTCCCTGTTGGGGAACTGATTCTGATTTCACTCCAATTCTGTATTTTGGTGGAGTTAGCCTTGATTTACACCTGTTTAAATGAGTTTGGAGTCAATGTCATATATAAATTAGTCAGAAAATAGGGGTAACTACACATAAGAAATATATAATATCAAATACACCATTTTGGTTCTCAGAAGTTGTGCAAAGTGAGTGTAATTTTGAGTGTAATTTATATGCTAAGCATTAGAAGTGAAAAAACTATCCGTAAAAGTGGCTAACAAAAGGATGTAAGATAAAACAAAGCTTGCCAGTGTAAATGAAGATGAATAATTCTTGTGGATGTAGAATTTTTGATATAGCAGACCAGTGTCTCCTTAGGTTCTTTACTGAGGTTTACATTTGTAAGGTTTTTTCTTGTATGTCCTAAGTTCTAGTGTTAGGAGAACAACTGTTATTTCTTACCGTTTTGTATGAGCTGTAGGAGCAAGATTACATCTTTCATAAGCTGCCAACCTGATTTTATGGATTCCTGGAAAATATTACCTCCAGGGTGTGTCTGCAACAAAGTTGATCTTCTGGATTGCTGCTTGCTTCATGACCTTTGCATTAGCAGAGTTATGTTAACAGGTATACGTGAAGATATATGGGTCCGTCCATCTGCCTAGTGTCTCCACATCTAAGGTGGCTGCTGTGCATCACTTACTGGTCCTCAGGGGCACAACATCTTTTCCATCTGACATGGTTTCATTTCAACAAAATTGGAGATGGTAGAAGATGCATTGTGGTATAGTAGGTTAAATGGGTTCCTTTCTGGACAGATCACAGACCATCTGAAGATGCAGTGGGGCCAATACTAGATATGGAAATCTGTATTTAGAGTATAGGAAAATCTATACATTTCCACACTGACACTGAATAAAGTTGACATTTTGGCTGTTTACCTCAGATTGGCTTTATTGACATGATGATAAAAATTTGTCATAGATTCATAGATGTTTGGATCGGAAGGGACCTTAGCAGATCATCAAGTCTGCTCCCCTGTCCAAGGCAGGAAAGAGCGCTGGGGTCAGACGACTCCAGCCAGGTGCATGTCCAGCCTCCTCTTAAAGACTCCCAAGAGAATTTGTCCCAAGAGTGTGTAAACTAGTTTCCAGTTTGCTTTAACCTCCAAAGAAGTGACATTTTGGCTCTTTTTAGGCAAGCATCCAGCAACTAAGGTACTTAACAGAAGTTAAAAAGGAAAATCAAAACTAATAAGAATTAAACCCTCCTTCCCCAAACCTTTCTGGGACTTTTAATAAAAAATCTTCTAACTAGTGTCTTAATTTCTGGCATTTCTATTTCTAATTACAGCCAGAAATACAGTTAGCACAGACTTTCTTACGGTATTCAGCACTTTTAGATTCTCAATAGAGGGTCTGTGAGACACTTTGGATGTTACCTTGGTCCAAAAGGTCTCACAGTATCCCTCAGTAGCCTTGCACAAACACTGAATAGGAGAGTGTGGCAATAGGATCTTGTGGGAGCATCAAATTACAGTCTAATTCTCTGGGTCCTCTTGTAGATACAACATGTCCACCTGTCATATTACAGAGGTATGCCAACAACATTTCATGGTGAACAGAATCAAAGGTGCTTCCAGTGAAGAGGTGACCTTTACCTATTGCCAAGAATAGATATGCTGTAATATTATAGCAATCTTTCACCATGTGAAAGATAAAAATTGTGACAAAAAATAAATTTACACTTAGCATTTTGACATATCTTCTTGTTATATAAATAACCTAGCATAAAAATTGCACATTCTTTTAGGTATATAATATCTTCGACAGTCTAAAAAATTCAATAAACATTTCTGTTATATATATGTAGCTAACAAACTATGAATTCAGTTCTACTCCTCCAGTCTTTCTTCTTATATTCTTTATTATGTTAAAAAACAGGATGGAATTTGTTTGCAGTTTCAAAGACTGGGTTCCTGTACTACCCATATCACTCACAAATTGCATAATATTTTTTGGAAGCTGCTTCAGAAAATATCAGAAAGGTCAGAAATTCCAGATGCAATTTAAAATGATTAAGCATAACTTACTTTCAACATATTACAATGAGAAAAATAGGTACTGTTAAAGTACCTCTTTAATCTTTAAAAGAGGGCTGTTATTGCTTGTAAGACCTCATTTGCTGTGGAAGGAGGAAGGTATGGTATTTGATCACCACCCAGAAGAACTGAGTTATATCACTAGTTCTGGCCCTATTGACATGATGGTAGTCATGTAAAAAACAAATTTTTTGCATGAAGCCTAAATTGTGTGGTCCTTATTTTCTAGGTACTGAACATGAGATGCCTGGGGTCTGGTTTTCAGAAGTGCTGAACATTTATGTTTGCAACTGCAGTTGATAAAAACTGAAACTTGTGATCTTGAGAAATAAATGCAAGCTGGGAAGGAGCTCTTGAGATTTAGTGTTGCCACTGTTTAACTGTGGAGTCTCAAGCAATCATTACTTGTCTGCTTTTCTATGTCTGTTTCATAGAATCATTGATAAGTAGGGCTGGAAGGGACCTCTGGAGGTCTAGTCCAGCTCAGTACCCAGGGCGGTAACATCCCTTTCTATCGTCTCAGAAAAATGTTTATCTAACCTACACTTAAAAACATTCAGTGATGGAAATGCCAAGACTTCTCTAGGTAATCTGTTCTATTACTTAACCATCATCATCATAGTTACATGATGTTACATAGTTACTTAGGAAGTTTTTCCTGATATTCAGCCTAAGTACCCCTTCTTGCAAACCCTTCTTGTCCTCTTCTCTGTGGATAAAGAAAACATTTGAACATCACCCTTTTTATAAGAACCCTGCTCAGTATTCACTTCTCCAGATTCAATAATCCCAGTTCTTCCAACCTTTTCTCATATGACATATTTTCTGGGCTTCTAACAATTTTTTGTTGCTCTTCTCTGGATTTTTTTTCAATTTGTCCACATCTGTTTAAGTGCAGTACCCAAAACTGGAAACAGTACTCCAGTTGAGGCCTCCTCACCAGTGCCAAAGAGAGTGAAAAAATCACTTTCTACTACTACATCCCAATATGCTATTTATTTTCTCTTGCAGTGATTTCACATTATTGACATCTATTCAGCTTGTGGTATGCTGAGTATCCCTGATTCCTTTTCTGTAGTACCACAGCCTAGCTGGTGGCTTCCCATTTTGTATTTGTACATGCAGTTGTTCAGTCCTAAATGAAGAACTTTGCATTTGCATCTCCTTACTGAATTTCATCTTATTTATTTCTGACCATTTTGCAATTTATCAAGGTCATTTGCATCCTAGTCCTATTCTCTGAAGTGTTTGCTGCCTTACCCTGCTTGATGTTATCTGCAAATTTACTAACCATATATAGTAGGGCTGGAAGAATGTTGTAGCTGTGACAGTCCACAAAATATACAAGATACAAGAATTTTTTTGAAATCCTTGCATCTAGGTGTAAATTTATTTCCACAGTCATTAATGGAATTATTGAACAGTATCAGGCCCAGGACAGGCTCCTGAGGGGACCCTGCTTGATATCTCCTCCTGCATAGACATTGAATTATTGGATGTGAACAAGTACTCATATCTGGAGAATTTCCAGTTCTAGACATTTTTTCCAGAAAAGACCAGTATGGGTGTTTTAGTCTTCAGCCACCCCATCTCCTTGGACCTTTCACAGATTGGAGTGATCCCAGTCTGGGGAAGACATAGGGAGCCACAGCTGCTCCACTCTTCCTAGTCCCTGCGGGGAGTAGAGCAGTGGTGAAAAATTCCCTGCACTAGACTTACTCTGGTCTGGAGAAACATGGGGAGTATTGCCTACTTATGTGGGAAGCACTACCCACTGCTCTCCCCAACCCAGTCTCTAAGGACACATGGGGATCATTGCTCCTAGGCCTGTGCGAAGCATCTAGTATTTGCTTCAGATTCACATTCAGCCAATTCAGGGGGCAGTGATTCAATCTGATGATTCAAATCACTGTCCCGAATTGATTCAGCTGAATCTTATTCAGAGATTTGTCCGCCACTGAATTGTCTGAATCTCCAGATTGAACAGGCCCCATCCCCCGCCTTCTCTCTCAGCCTCATCAGTGGCTGTCCTGCTCAGCCCCAGCATCCTGGCACTTGAAAAAGGGAAAAAAAAAAGCTCTGCACTCACTGGATCTTTCCTCCCCGCTGTACCCCACAGCCCTGTGCTGCATCAGGGGGCTCTGCCATGAGCTTCCAGAAGCCTTGATGGCTGCTGCTGCAGCTGGTGAGTGCATGGTTTTTTTTAAAAGTGCGAGGACACTGGGGCTGGGTGGGGCAGCCAGTGACAGGGCTGGGAGAATGGGTGGGGGGATGGGGGCTCATGGTAGAGCCCCCCATGCAGTGCAGGGCAGTGGGGGGTAGTGGAGATCAGCCCCCACCTCGCAGCATCTGGTGAGTGTGGGGCTTTTTTTTTAAAATTAAAGTGCCAGGACACTGGGGCTGGGTGGGGCAGGCATTGATGGGGCTGGGAGAGTGGTCAGGGGGTGCTCAAGGGGGCTGGGGGAGCAGGCAGTGGATGGGGTTTGGCAAGGGTCTCCCCATGGTCCCCTACCCTCTCCTCCAGCTCCCCCGCTGCCTCCTAGTTATTGGCTTCCTGTGGTGGCAAGCGGGGACTACCCAAATAGCCGAATCTCCTCCAAAGTTTTTCTGAATTGATTCAGAGGCTTCAAATCAATTCAGACTTTTTTATTGATCTTCTGATTCAATTTGGACTTGGAGATTCAGCCACCAAATTGGGCTGAATCTCCTCTGAATCATATTGGCAACCAAAAGCTTTGCACAGCCCTAATTGCTCCCTCCCCTCCCCAGTCTGGGGACCTGTGGGGAGCAGCAGGGGCTGTACCTTCTCTTCCAATCTCGGAGGGAGCAGTGGGACAATGCTCATTCACTGTTCTCCAAACCAGGGTATCCTGGGTCTGGAGGACACAAGGGAAGCAGCAGGTAGCTAGCTGTACCTTTTCTCCCCTCCAAGGTTTCCCTGCTCTTTGGAAAACATGTGGAGGCAGTGGCAGCTCAGTGTCTCTATATGCAGGAGGAGTGAAACTGTAGGAAAATATCCCATTACACTGTACTAGTCTGGGAAAGACACAGGGGAAGCTGCTGCTCAACTCCTCCCAGTCACAGAGGAGTCCACCATACAGGCATTCATTCTAGCATGAGCAATTCTCTTTCAGGGGAAATATCCTAGCTGTCAACCTAGGAGATTTTTCTTACACTTGTACACTAGCAATTTCTACTGGAAGAGTGACCATTCTGTTAGTAGAAACATAATACCTGTACATGGCCATTGATGACTACTTTTGAGCATGATTAGCTAACCAGTTATGCACCTACCTTAGAGTAGTTTCAACTAAACCATAGGTCTTTAGTTTATCTTGCAAAATGTCATGGGAAACTAGTGTCTTGCTAAAGTTGAGGTATGTCACATTTCCTGCTCACTTCACATCAACAAAGCCTATCACTCTGCACTTGCAGAAGGACATCATATTGATTAAGCATGACTTGCTGCTGACCATTTCACACTGGGTCTTTCTTATATTGCATTCCTCTAGGTGTTTAGAAGCAGATTTTTTTAAATGATTTTTTTGGTCTGTTTTTCACCACCTGTCAGAGCTGACTAGTTGTCAGCTTTCACCACCCTGGTCAACCAGTTCTTCCTTGTTTCTTGATGTCTTCTCTTGCTGGTTCTCTTCCATGAAATGGAGGTCTCTTTATATACTGTATCAAGAAATGTCTTTCTGCCTATGGATGCTTATCAGACTAGCCATCTTTGTTTTTGCTCCATTACCTATTTCTTGAGGGAATCCATCAACAAATACCTCTCACACTGGGTGCACTTGCCCACTAGGTTGCCTTTGGCAGAAATATGAAGACCTCATTCACTAAAAAGCTAAATCAGTATCTGGATGGATGCACTGGAGATCACAGGACCAACCTAGAGAGAACCTGCGCATGTACAGGCAGAGGAAGAGGAAGCAGTGGTGTTGGTTTTTGCACTATGTTTTCTGGTCACGTTCTTCAGTGCATTTTCTTCTGGCACCTCTTAGAATAAAACATTAGTTCTCTTCTCATTACTTCCTTGATTTACATAGCTTCACTAAAAAGGACCTAAAACAATTCTTCTACAAACTGTCACTCAGATTTCCCTGTTAGCTGGCCTGTTTTCTGGTTCCTGGTATTGTTGAAAACTAGCTAGCCTAATCTTGTTGCCCAGCCTTGTTGCTGGGATAGTTCTGTCTCCTCCTTAGCAACCTGTTAACAGCTGTTAAAGCTCAGCAGCTGTGCATGGCTCAGACCTTACAGAGGGCAAAGGAATGAACTATCCCTATGTGTTGGAAGACTAGAAAGTATGGCAGAAAACCAGCTTGTCTTAGTTAGTAGTTGGCTCTTCAGTGAGCTGCAACACAAAAAGGAAGCTTACAAGAAGTGGCAACTTGGACAAACAACTAAGAAGGAGTATAAGAATATAAGAGGAGGCTGGACAGATATTTGGCTGGGGTGATATGACCCCAGCACCCCTGTTCCTGCTTGGAGTTGGGGGTTGGACCTGATGATCTGTTTAAGAGTTTTTACAAGTATTGCAGCAACAAGAGGAAAATAAGGGAAAGCGTGAAAGGGGGAGACAACCTAGTGACAAATGACATGGAAAAGGCTGAAGTATCAATACCTTTTTCACCTCAGTCTTCACAGGCAAGGTCAGCTCCCAGACTATTGTACCTGGCAACACAATTTGGGGAGGAGATGAGCAGCCTCAGTGGTGAAAGAACAGGTTAGGGACTATTTAGAAAAGCTGGACGTGTACAAGTCGTTGGGACTGGACATGATGCACCTGAGGCTGCTGAGGAAGTTGGCTGATGTGATTACAGAGCTGCTGGCCATTATCTTTGAAAACTCAGGGTGATCGGGAGTGGTCCTGGATGACTGGAAAAGGGAAAACATAGTGCCAATCTTTAAGAAAGGAAAGAAGAAAGATCCAGGACACTATAGACTGGTCAACCTCACCTCAGTCCCTGGAAAAATCATGGAGCAGATACTCAAGGAATCCATTTCTAAGCACTTGGAGGAGAAGAAAATGATTAGGAGCAGTCAGCATGGATTCACCAAGTGCAAGTCGTGTCCGACTATTCTGCCCTGGTGAGGCCACATCTGGATTACTGAAATGGTTTGGGAGTTGGGGCACATGACTTATGAAGAAAGGCTGAGGGAACTGGGTTTATTTAGTTTTCAGAAGAGAAAACTGAGGAGGTTTGGTAGCAAACTTTAAACTAGATTCATAGATTCATAGATGTAGGGTCGGAAGGGACCTTGTAGATCTTCAAGTCCAAACCCCTGCCCTGGGCAGGAGAGAAAACAAGGCTCAAATGACTCCAGCCAGGTAGGCATCAAGCCTCCTCTTAAAGACCCCCAAGGTAGGAGCCATCACCACTTCCCTTGGAAGTTGGTTCCAAATCCTAGCCACCCTGACTGTGGCTGAACATGTCTGAACATCAGAAGGCTGAACAGGTTAAGGTCCTGTAGCCTCTTTTCATAGAGTCTGCCCTGCTCTCCCTGGATCATGTGGGTGGCCCTCCTCTGGACCTTCTCTATGCTGTCCATATCCCTCCTGAAGTGCAGCGCCCAGAACTGAACACAGTACTCCAGCTGTGGCCTGATCATTGTCCTACCTGAAGCGTGGTTCCAAAGAGGATGCAGCTAGAATGTTCTCAGTGGTGGCAGATGACAAAACAAGGAGCAATGGTTTCAAGTTGCAGCAAGGGAGGTTTAAGTTGGATATTAGGAAAAACTGTCTCACTAAGCAGATGGTGAAGCACTGGAATAAGTGACCTAGAGAGGTGGTGGAATCTCCATCCTTGGAAGTTTTTAAGGCCTGGCTTGACAAAGTCCTGGCTGGGATGATCTAGTTGGGGATGGTCCTGCTTTGAGCAGGGGGTTGGTCTAGGTGACCTCCTGAGGTCCCTTCCAGCTCTAATTTTCTACAACTCTATGATTCTAAGTGCAAAGTCCTGCACTTAGGATGGAACAATCTTACGCACCAGTACGGGCTGGGGACTGACTGGCTAAACAGCAGATCTGCGGAAAAGGACCTGGAGGTGACAGTGGCCAATAAACTGAATATGACCCAGCAGTGTGCCCTTCTTGCAAAGCAGGCTAATGACATACTGGGGTGGATTAGTATAAGCACTGACATCAGATCAAAGGAAGTGATCCTTCCCCTCTATTCAGCACTGGGGAGGCCACATTTGGAGTACTGTGTCCAGTTTTGGGCCCCCCACCGGAGAAAGGATGTAGACAAATTGGAGAGAGTCCAGCAGAGGGTAACAGAAATGGTTAGGGGGTTGGGGCACATAACTTCTGAGAAGAGGCTAAGGGATTATATAAGGCTTATATAATCTGGAGAGGAGAAGACTGAGACTAATAGCAGCCTGAAGGGTGGTTTCAAAGGGGATGATGCTAGACTGTTCTCAGTGGTGGCAGGTGACAGAACAAGAATTGGAAGCAAGGGAAGTTTGGGTTAGATATTAGGAAAAGATTTCTCACTGGGAGGGTAGTAAATAGCTGGAACAGGTTACCATAGAGTTGTGAAATCTCCTTCCTTGGAGGTTTTTAACACCCAACTAGACAAAGCCTTTGCTGGGATGAACTAGTTGGGGATGGTTCTGCTTTGAGCAGGGGTTGTACTAGATGAGCTCCCTTCCAACCCTAATTTTATACGATTCTAAGATGGCTACAGAACAAAATTCACACCACACAGCTGAAGCCACAGTCACAAGCACCCATAAGCCCTTTCCCAAAGCAAACAAGACTTCCCTTTTCTCCAAAACAGGAGTATTATCTACCTGATTTGCTGACTCCTAGTGGCACCTGCTTCTTCTCAATAAAAAGGAAATAAAACAGTTTTCCTATCTCACAGAGCTATCACAAAGATAAATTAATTATCTGTTTTTGAGGCAGTTATGTATTACAGTGATGTGTGCTATAGAAAAGGGTGTGAAGAAATAAATAGTACTCTATTCAGTGTAGAGGCTGGATGGTGTGATGGTAAATAAGGCCTAGGGCCACACACTGAACAAGAAGGATAAAAAGAAACATTGAACAGTAGCCTCATTCATTGAACACCATCCATCCTGTACACTGAATGAGGCCAAAGTTCTCTGAAGAAAAAACCTGTACAAACATGTAATTAAAGACTCTATCATAATGCATACACATAAGAGAATGCTGGCATTTACAAACTTTCAAGGTACTTTCAAGTCTTTGACTTTGTAAATGTAGGTAGGTTTTTATATGTATTTTTGTTTAAGTTTATCAAAACTTGGACAAGTGTAATTGATCAAGGGGAATTATACCCAGATATCAAAAACCAGGGATTTTTATGCAGTACTGTTTAATGTTGTAGCACTAGATTACACTATAGTAACACCTGGTTGTTACATTTGATGTAAATGTGTGATGCTTTGCTTAAGTAATAGAGCTACATCTACTTTACAGCAGTTCAGCATCTGGCCCTTTAAGCCCTTAACAAGATTTTAATATTAGACATGTGTGTCATCTTAATAATCCTGCAGGCAAGGTTTGAACTGAGCAGGGACAGGCACGCTGGGCTAGCAATCTTGCTTGTTTGGAGACTAGCGGCCCCAGAAGGTGTTCTGCTGCTAGTTGTCCCCAGGGAACCAAATGCCCATGTTTATGTGGATATGGCCAGAGACTTTACTGTAGAGCTAATTAGGCAAGTCTGCAGTAAACATCTCATGTAGATGTGTCCAGCGTGTCCTTTTTTAGTGCCTCCAGTGAATGCATTTGAGAGAGTATTACTACTTTTCCTTCATGAGCTTACCTACAGGGAAATAGATATGGTGAGAGTTTCTAAGCCCATGGGTAGGAACCAGTGTTTGAGAGCCCAGCAGAGTACCCAAGACCCTGTGAGGAGAAAAACCTTATCTTGCAGAGCCCAGCAGGCAATGGGTCTTCTCAGATAGTAGGTTCCATCCTGGCTGTCTTGGAGCCAGGGATAAGATAGAGCTTAGATACAGCTAGTTATGTTTAGCCCATTTTTTAAAGTTTTGTTTTGTAACTATTAGGTTAAAAACATTTTTATTCAGTAAAAATCTAGGTTTATGAATCTGCTGGGGGCCTCAGGCCCATACCTGTTCTGCATTAACAAGACATTTCCAAGAAGGTATCTGAACATCACTGGATGCATCTACACAAGACCGGCATTACTGTTTAGTAGCGTTCCCTCATCACCTAGTTGCAGTCACGGTTCATGCCACGTGATGCTACTGCACAGTAGTAATGAGCTACTTGGCAGTAGTAACTAGCTACTGCGCAGTCAGCATCTCATGTACATGTGGCCACTTTGGAGGAGACAAACTTGAGAGGACCAGACTACATGGTCCTGCATGCTCATATTTTGAAATATGAAACAGGCACAGCCTGTTGTGAATGGTATCTCATTTTGGAACCCCAGTTTCCAGTATGTGTGTGAAAATCGGAAGTGGTCAGTACTGTTTGCCAGAAAGAGGTAGTTAGCTATGGTAACTGAAGTTAGGCAAGAGGCAGGGCAATATGGCACTTTATAGATTAACTCATGCTTTTCTGAATGAGTTAGTCTACAAGGTACCATGCTGCCCTACCCTTAGTAGTATTTGCTGAAACTGACAAATACTAAAAGAATTTGGAATTTAGAGAATCAAAATAATTTTACACTGTTTTCAGGCCTAAATCTATGGCGAAGAATCATGTGAGTCAGTTCCCTGCATAGAAAAGATCTGTGCTCTACAGTAGTTTCTCAAAGGTTTTATTTAACCTTCTGTTACGAACCTCTAGAGATGCTGCTTTAATTACCTTCAGGATAGGTATTTCCATCAGCTCATTGCCCTTGTGGCTTACATTTTGTTTCTAATGTCATATCAACATTTTTTCTCTTTTGTGTCAAGCCCTTGCTCTTTGCCATGCCATTTTTGATTAATAATCTTGATTAATAATCTCTCCTCCATCTTTTACTATTGCCATTCAAATATTTACAGACTACTATCATATCCTCATATTTTACTTTTTTCACAGTTATGCCGACACAGTTCCTTTAGCCTCCAACAACAAAGATTACACTTCTAATACTTTTTGCATTATTCCCTCGGTTCTCTCTAGCAGAGGTGCTGTACACAATCGTAGAATAAACAGTCCTATTCATTTGCAGAACAAAAACACAAGCAAAATAAAAATCTGCATAACTGCATAAACTGACCTCTCAAAACTTTAATGTTTGATTACAATAAGAAAATATTAAATGAATAATAATTTAGAACAACTCTAAACATCAGCAGAATACAAATGAAAATCAGAATGATTTTAATTAATGTCTCCTTATATTCCAGAATAGCTTTGCTACTTGAGCAATTTCATTAAATTAAAACTTGTGCCCAATATGTATTTATCCGTCACCCCATGTCCCTGGTTTACATTATTGTTCTGCATGCAGAATTGTCCTTTGATTTCATGCCAGATAGTATTTTACTCCATGAATATTATTTTGCATTTATCCACACAAAATCTTATTAATTTCAGGATTGCTGAGCACCTCTGATGTTTACTGTTTCCAGACCTTCACATTTCGGTATACATGCATTTAAATGTATAGTTTTAATCGTCATTTTGCATCAATAAGGTGAATTCTTGACTTTAAAGAGCTGATTTTAAAAGATGCCAAGTAGCAAGTAGCTGTCCTTCTCTTTGACTACATTGTTATTTGCCAGGAGAGAATAAATGATGTTTTTGGTTTGCTGAATTGTAAGTCAACCCAAAATAATGTCTTTCGTTTTCCTGCTGAAAGGAAAAAACTGAAAATAAAATATTTTGTGTCAAACAAAATATTTAATTCAACCCACGACAAAACATTTTGTTTCATTTTCAGGGTTATTTTTACCATTGTTTTTTACAGTAAATGGAAGTATACTTTGAAATGAAATGTCATGTCAAAATGAAAAATCAAAACAATTTGTTTAGAAAATGTCAAAATAAAATGTTTCAACTATTTACATTTTTAGAGCTGAAACAATTCAGTGCATTTACATGGTTTTTTCTAGTTGATCTGGACATGGGTTTTTTTTTGCACAACTAGCAGAGAGCAGTATTACCTGTCCCTGTAGTGACAGAGTTCTTCTGGCTGACCTCAGTGCATGGGCACCGTAGGAGACTGGGGAGAGAAGGCTCTTCGTGCCCTCAGTCATGCAGGCCAGAGCACTAGATTTTAACTAATGAATTCTGAGCCCATAGCTGATGTATGTTGTGCCATACTGTTGTTGTTATTTCCCTCCAACCTAGTGAAGCACAGTACTATTAAAAATTACTTTTAGATTAGCACCAATAAGGAATAACCTACGTTATATAGGAAAATTTAGCTTCTTCTTTAATATAGGGGTAAAAGCTGGATCACAGCGAATAGGTCATTTGTTTAATGACATTTTAGACATGGTTACATGGGTAGAAAACTCAGCTTAAGCATCATCCCGGCATTCTTCTACCTACAATTAGAACATTATGCCCTTAACTTCCTGATAAGATAGGTTTTCAAAGGTCTCTCCTGGGAATCAAAACGGTAATTACCCATTCATCAGGCTTGAGAGGTATGAGCTCTAGTTTTTATATAGAGCTCATTAAAATAGATTTGGAAGATAAATGCAAATATAGGAAGAGGTGGGAAGAATCCCTAGGTAGAGAGATTTCATTCAAACAGTGGTTCTCATTTGGCATAGGGCAACTACTTCTTTCACACATGTTGTTATTAAAAAAGCCATCATAAAGTGATGTTCAAAATGGTTTTACCTTTTCATATATAAAGAAAATGTATACTGGATTTTCTTATTCTGGTTGGAGAGGATGGGTAGAAATGAGTGGAACTATTTCCACATTTGATGGGAAAGTTCCAAGCTAAAACTGCACCAGCACGGAGTTCACAATTTAGCATGTGGAATTCTGCTTTACCTTTGGCAAGCTAGGGCATTCTTAATATTTTCAGGCACTGTCTCTGGTAGTGGGTGATGATTTCTTGTGTGGCTTTAATAACAGTTTAGACAAACACTTCTATAGGACAGCTTAGATATAGGCATGATCCTGACTTGAGCAATGGTTTGGACTAGATGGCCTCCTAAGGTCCCTTTCAGCCCTATTTTTCTGATTCTGTGATTCTATAATTCATTAATATCAGGTAGCCTCTTCACTTTGGGACGTACAGCAAGAAAACACTCATTCACAAAACCCATTAGATTTGTTTTATGGGTCATATCTTCTGGTCTGACTGATCATGATGTAAAACTAAAGGAGACTGGCACGAGGAGTACTGTTAAATCCCCAAGTTCATTGATGCAGAACATTTGGCCATAGTTTTATCAGATATAGTGTGGAATTCTATTACTTTTTATATGCCTAAATGACTGTTTTCCAGCCACATATATAGCACTTTGGGCACTAACAAAACATTTATGATTCTATTGTCTTTGCAGCATGGATGTATTAAGCATCCACATGACTACTGAGCATGGGCAGTGGGCTTTACAATGGCTGGGTTTGTATGCATGTACATAGCCATATATAGATTCAGAGATTCATAGATGTTAGGTTCAGAAGGGACCTCAATAGATCATCGAGTCTGACTCCTTGCATAGGCAGGAAAGAGTGCTGGGTTCAGATGACCCCAGCCAGGTGCTCATCCAACCTCCTCTTGAACACCCCAAGGGTAGGGGAGAGTACTACCTCCTTTGGGAGCCCATTCCAGATTTTGGCCACTCTAACTGTGAAGAAGTTCTTCCTGATGTCCAGTCTAAATCTGTTCTCTGCTAGCTTATGGCCATTATTTCTTGTGACCCTCAGTGGTGCCTTGGTGAGCAGAGCCTCACCAATTCCCTTGAGCGCCCCCATGATGAATTTATAGGCAGCCACAAGGTTGCCTCTCAACCTTCTCTTGTGGAGGCTGAAGAGGTCCAAGTGCCCTAGTCTCTCCTCGTAGGACTTGGCCAGAAAGCCCTTAACCATATGAGTGGCCCTTCTCTGGACCCTATACAGGTTATCCACATCCCTCTTGAAGTGCGGGACCCAAAACTGCACGCAGTATTCCAACTGTGGCCTGACCAGTGCCCAACAGAGGGGAAGTATCACCTCATTGGCTCTGTTTGTCATGTATCTGCTGATGCATGATAAAGTGCAGTTAGCTTTGCTGATGATTTTGTCACACTGATGACTCATATTCATCTTGGAGTCCACTAGGACTCCGAGATCTCTTTCCACTTCCATGCTACTGAGCAGGTCATTTCCTAGGCAGTAGATACGCTACACATTTTTCCTTCCTAGTTTCATAATTTCATAGTTCCTGACTGCATCCCCACACTGCCGGCCCATGTTCATCTTGGCATCAATGATGACTCCAAGATCTTTTTCTGCCTCTGCACTGACAAGAGCGGAGTTTCCCAGCTTGTAGGTATGCTGCTGGTTCTTCCTCCCCAGGTGCATCATCTTGCACTTGCCAGTGTTGAAACCCATCCTGTTCGCATTCACTCATCCTTGTAACTTGTCTAGGTCCGATTGCAACCTATTCCTCCCATCTAGCAGGCCGACATCCCCCCACATCTTAGTGTCATCAGCAAATTTGAACACAGTGCTTTTTACCCGCCTTGTCCAAGTCACTGATGAAGATGTTAAACAGTGCAGGCTTGAGGACCGAGCCCTGGGGGACCCCACTGCCCACATCCCTCCAGGTCAAAAAAGACCCGTCCACCACCACTCTCTGGGTGAGGCCCTCCAGCCAGTTAGCGACCCATTTGATTGTGTAGGTGTCGACACCACAGTCCCCAATGCACTTGGCACTTCTCCTTGTTAAATTGCATTCTATTCTTTTCTGCCCATTTGTCCAACCTGTCCAGGTCCGCCTGCAGTTGTTCCCTGCCTTCTGGTGTGTCAACTTCTCCCCTCAGTTTTGTATCATCCACAAACTTGGACAGGGTACACTTCGCTCCCTTGTCCAAGTCACTGATGAAGACATTGAAGAGTATCGGTCCAAGGACTAAGCCCTGCAGGACCCCACTGCCCACATGCTTCCAGTTCGATACTGACCCATCCACCACCACTCTCTATGCATGACCCTCTAGGCAATTTGCCACTCACCAGACTGTGTAATCATCCAAGTCACAGCCTCTTAATTTGTTCACCAGTATGGGGTGAGATACTGTATCGAAGGCCCACATAAGCTTGTTGTTGTTTGTCCTGCATGGATGAAGATGACTGCATCCAGCAGAGGGGAAGAAGAGAGACAAGAAATTGGAAAGAAACAGAGAGGGAGAAAAGAAAAAAGGAGAAAAAAAGAAAAAGGAAAAAAGAGAGAGAGGAAAGAGAAAGGAGTGGAGGCAAGGTCGCGTGGATACATAAGTGACTTATAAGCCTGATCTTTGCCTTGAACAATCTGCTGCAGCAGACACAGGAAAGCGATGAGGGCTGTGTATGAAAAGTCTGTTTTCCTGGCCATGCATTTCTTTATTGCTTCTGTGTGTTGCTGTTCAAAGGCCAGTGCTCCATTCTGGATTGATGACCTCCAGGGTGGACGGTTGCAAACGATTTGCTCCCACAACTCCAAGTTAGTGCTAAAACTCTTTAGAGACACCTTTAGGGTGTCCTTGTACTGCTTCTTTGGTGCACCATAGAAGCGTATTCCATTTGACAGTTTGCCATAGATTTTCTTTGGCAGTAAAGTGTTGAGCATTCTTAAAAGATGGCCTGCCTGTCTTAGCTGCATTAGCTTCAGTAGAATGTGAATAGAGGGGAGAGCACCTCAGTGTTCAGAATCTTGTCCTGCCACTTGATCCTTAGTATCTTTTGCAGGTAACACAGGTGGAAGTGGTTTATTTTCTTGACATGACACTGGTAGACGGTCCAGGTTTCACAGATGTAAAGAAGGGTTGGGAGAATGATGGCTTTGTAGACCTTCAGTTTTGTTGACGTTCCAAAGCCTCTGCAGTCCCAGACTGAAATACAGAGTCTGCTGAAGGGCACGCTAGCTTTCATTAGTCTTATGTTGACTTTGTCATTGATGTGGACAGCATGAGAGAGCATGTTGCCTACATAAAGAAACTTGTTGACCATTGACAGCTGTTGGCCTTTAACTGAGATGTGTGGTTCCTGGGATGTTGTGCCAGGTGCAGGTTGAAACATCACTTTTGTCTTCTTTGTGTTAATAGTGACTCCAGAGTTGTTGCAGCTGATGAGAATAGGTCCATGGAGTGTTGCATGTCAGCCTGTGAGCCTGTGCATAATGCACAGCTGTTAGTGAGGAGGCAGTCGTGGAGCATAGCTGTCTCACTTGAAGCCTGTACAGATTGAAGATGTTTCCATCAAAATGGTACCCAATCCCCATAACAAGGTCATTGTCTTGGAAGGCATCTGACATCATGGCAGAGAAAACCATGCTGAAGAGGGTAGGTGTGAGCACACAGCCCTGCTTGATGCTATTTGTGACAGGAAAGGTGTCAGAACATTCACCGTTTGCAAGGAAGTGTGACATCATGCTGTCATCAAACTACCAAACCATACTGGTGAATTTTCCAGGGCATCTATACTTCTTCATGATTTCCCAGAGGCCTTTGTAGTTCACCGTGTTGAAGGCTTTGATTAGATTGACAAATATGGCACTTTTCTTGAAGCTGCTGGGCCACAAACACCATATTGGTGGTTCCGCATCCTTTTCTGAAGTTGCATTGACTCTCAGGCAGTAGGTTGTTTAGATGTTCAGTCAGATGGTTGAGGAGGACTCTCATGAGTATCCTGCTGGCAGTTGAGAGGAGAGAGATGCCCCTGTGGTTGTCACAGAGTTTCCTCTCGTACAGGTGGATGATGGAGGCATCCTTGAATTCTTGAGGGACTACCTCCCTTGCCCACATACTGCAGAAAATCTTGGTTAATTTCTCTGTGAGGTCATGACCACCTGTTATGATGTTTTGCTTATATTGTACAAAAGTGAGAGGAAAATGTGGCCTTTCCATGATTTAGCTCTAAGAGCTGAGTGGTTAGGGTACTCATGTAAGATAAATTGTAGAAGGGGTTTGAACTTGTGTGTTTCTCACTTTCTAATAGAGTGCTCTAACCACCATGGTGCAGATCAGGTATTATCCAGTCTCTTCTTCTGCCCACCGTTTGAAGGTGAGCCACTCCACCATTTATTTTAGGGAGGGTGGTAGAATAAGAAAGTTTATATCCTCTTGCAAACAAGGATCCAAACTAGAATCCAGGCCCACCCTTCCTTCAAGGGTAAGATCTATCTCATTTAGCCTCACACCATCTGGCTTGCTTGGTTCCTCTTGGCCCCTCATCTCTGTGTCTCATCTGCCCAGGAAACCAGCTTCAGAAGAAGTACTGGAAAGAGGACCAGATAATACCTATTCTGTAGTGTGAGGTTTAGAATACTGAGCTAGGATGTCAGAGGTATACATTTTAAAATCCTTTCTTAGACAAGTGCCCTGACTTATTAGGGCTGAAACAGGGGAGGGCCCTCCTCTTATGGTATTTAACACACATTATTCATGAGCTCTTCTATGACTCAGTTTTGTGACTTGGACATCTGTAGTGTGTGTGCATACATATGTGTGTAACTGCTTGACCAGTGCAGAGCTTACTGTGCATGCTCAGTATATGCATGTACACATATGAATCTATGTTGCCTGGGTAAAAGAGGATAGTAGAAATAAAAACTGTGTGTGAGTGCCAAAAACACCATCTACATGACTAGAAAACTGACATTTAAGGTGTACAATGCATAATAGAATTATGCCTATATTGTCCATTCACCAGGACTTGTGAATGGTATCTATTTTATAGTATAGTTTCTAATGTTCTATGCAAACTATTTTTAAATTTGTCATATAGTAGTTTTTAAGGAACATGTGTTGTCTCTGCTCCAGAGACATCATCTCATTGTAGTAGGATGAAGATTTTACCTTTAATATTGTGTTCATTTTATGAAGTCTACAAACATACGTCTATATTAAAGACCAAAATTACATGCATGTGTGCACTCACAGACATGTATCAATGTGCTGTCTACTTAAGAGTTTTTTAGTATGTTGTTATCTACTAGTTGATTCATAGGTGGGAAAAATCGTCATATAGTTCCAGATATTTCTAAGCACCTAAAGGAGAAGAATGTCATCAGGAACAACCAACACAGATTCATCAAGAGGAAGTCATGCCTGATCTACCTGACTTTCTTCTACAACAAGACAACAGGATCTGTGGATGGGGGAGAGCAGTGGAAGTGATACACCTTGATCTGGAGTAGGTTAGACAAGTGCTTATGCAGGTAGTTTAGATAGCAATGGTCCTGCCTTGAGCAGGAGATTGGATGAGATGACATTCTAAAGTCCCTTCCAACCCTACTTTTTATGATTTTATAATAGAAAATGTTTGGGTAACAGTCTGTGCACTTTTGGGAAGAATTGAATCTGCAGCTGAATAAAAGGCTTTAACCTGTGGCCTAGCAAAAGCTGCTAACCACAAGGCAGAATGACAGTTAAGCCAGCCATTTGCTTATGCTAAGTAACCATCTTAACTGTGTTAACCATTTTCTAAGAAAAAGCAGCAAGTGAGTCTGTGTAAGTCAGTGTGCTGTGAACCAGCTATGGTGAGGAATGAGATAATATACAGGGGCCCAAAAAGGTGGCAGATGGTACAACCTGAGACACAAAAACAGACTGGAATATGAAAAAACAACACGTAATTGGTAACACAATCCGAAATGAACATATGCGAAAAGATGAATGGTGATTGGTGAAGACGTTTCCAGAAGCTTCCAGGTTTTGGTCAAAGTCCACCCATTGACTAAAGAAGAGAAGTCAAGGTCTTAGACATGCACTCATAGCAAAAAGACATGTAAATGAGTAAAATGCATAGGCAATTCCATGCTAATGAAGTAAACAGTAAACAGAGGCAGAGCTTGAGATAGGAGGAGAAATGGGTGGAACATAGGAGGAGCGAGGGTAAAATAAATGGTAATGAGCATAAACCAAAGTGTATAAATGTGGCAAAAAAACTACAGTTTACGGCAGGTCCCCTGATTCATGGGCTGTGTGTCTGTGAAGGACTCTTGTCCAAAGCTGTCTCCATTCTGAATAAAGCTGTTGTGAGCAATGAGCGCTGGTGTTTGCTCCCTGCTTGCTCTGGCTAATGAGTAACAGGATCCATGGGCAATTGGATCGTCGTCTCCCTAGTTGTCGGGTGCCGCGTGGAGTCAGGGTCTAACAGAAAACTGACATGATTTTAATAGGTAGATTTTGTCCTTTGAGATTAAATAGTCCTTAGTTCTGTCCCTTTATTCACCAAAAAGTTTTTTCAGGAATGGAGAAGGAGCTGTTATGGTTTGTTGTACACAATTGCATACATTTTTGTACAGAATATCTTAATGTTATAAAAACTACAGTATAACCTATAGTAAACGTTATATTAAAAACTATAGTAAAAGTACTATTGAACATTTGTGGGTAAGATGGTTTAACTAGAAATTGGATCTAATATTAAATTTTGAGATTTAACCATGGATTAAGCTTCAGGCAAGATGGAAAATATGCTCAGAGTTTTAGTACATCTCAAGAGTTATATAAATATGCTTAAGCATGCTGAAACATATTTACAGAAGAACATATAGAGCTTTTTAACTGCTAGAAGACCAGCAGTCTCAGTAGGTGGCTCCATTCTAAGACAGTTTAAGCTATCATGTTCAAGCTTTCCAAGTTTATAAATAACTTGGTATCCATGATATTCTGCCCATTCACCTTCATTACCAGACTAGTCTTCCTTATTGTATGTGTAGAAGTGGGTATATAGACTGATGGTTTTTCTATATTGCAGCTTCTCCATGTTCTGGCAGGTGTGTTTGCCTTTACCCCCCACCATCCACATTCACAGCCCTTTTATATGCACTTGGAGAAGAATACTGTCCAGCTGGTTTATCTTGCTGGTAATAGGGGTAAGATGTGACTTACTCCCTTATCTTCCCCTCCATTACTATTGCCATAGTTTCCTATATGTATTTCCAGCCCTTTTTCCTACTCACTTCCCATTTGCTTATATTCCCCAAAAGCTTCCAGCCACATAATATCCCCCTAGTTGAGATTTCACACTTTAGTTTCCACATGACTTTAGTTTCCGCATACCAGCTTCTTGGTACTTTATAGAAGAATCATTCAGCCACATGATTTTATCAGGGGTGCCAAGACCTGACACTGCTAAAAAGCTATTTTGAAGCAGGTACTGTTCTGAAGACCTACCCCCTTGGACAGTACTGCTGAGAGTGGGTCAAGCATCTTGAGCAACTCTATTGGTCTTTTATGAGAACAACCAGTGCTCATGCCAGTTCCCTAACACAAAACACTGTCTGTCATCACCCTATTTTACACTTAGTGGCATTGGTTTACAGAGAAAAAAGGGATGATAATGAAGAAGGCTCCCATGAGCAGACTGTGGCTAGTCCAGACCAAGTTTAGTTAAGCAAAACACTGTGCTGCATGATCTAGTGTGTATTCTGCTGTACTATTCAAGGGCCTGTCTGTTGAAAATCCAGGATGAGCCTGGAGAAGGAGTAGCACTTGGTATGGAACAGACTTGCTACCCATTTAATGCCATCTACTGTGTGTGTTATTGCCATGTGGGAAGCTATACAGATTGATTAATTTACTGGTTTATGGCGGATATCAGATTCACTGAACTATGTTTTAGCTTTAGTTTAGGCTGAAAGCCATGTTTTTAATTTTCATAACTCTCTCTTCTTCCAAACTACCTTCACTTCCTGACCTCATTTGTTCCAAAATGGTCACCAAATCGGGTAAAAAATAACAAATAACTAGTGACTACCTTTGCCAAACATGTAATATTCTCACAAGATTACAGGCCAAGGTAGCAGGTACATATTTTTGCATTTACTTATTTTAGTAACTGTCATATGGATCTAATGCTGTTTATTTATATCTTTGTTGTAAAAGCTGTGCCCTTAACACCATGGATTATACCTGCATAACTGAGCTGTTTTATGTGGTAAAGTTACTGTGCTAAAGTATACTCAGTCTTCTGTTATTGCTTCCTCTGTTTTGTCCATTTGCAGGAAGCTGGGGCAGTTTAAGTTTCAGTACTATTAACGTTATTGTTCCAGGCCAGAAAGGATTCAGAGTCCATAGGAATAAAAAATAGTGACATCTTCTGTGCTAAAGTTCCCAGGCATTGTCTCAGGCATTGACCTCCTTGTTCCATCCTTGAGAAACTTGTGGAGCTCTGGCAGGAAAGGAAAAAGGGGAGCTCTGTATTGCTCTTAATGCTCTACCAAATAAATCCTTTTATCATTTTTCCTCCTGACAATTCTGTACTCCTGAGAGGAGATTTTTACAAACCGTTCATGCAGCTAGAATTCTAGTTGGCCAATCAAGTTAGCTGCTAAGACAGACTTTGCAGGGCCACCTCAAGCTGACAACCTTTCGGATCTGTGGGCCAAAACACCTTGCCTCACAGGTGCTCCAATCCAGTTGCTGCCACTACCACTGTAATCTTTTCTTTCTGCTCCCTGGCTGTACTGCAGGTACAGCTCCCTTCTGCCCAGCCCTGGTGCAGCTCCTTGCTGCCTGGCCCTAGCACAGGCACTGGCAAAGGCCTCTGCCACTGGTGTCCTCCACTGCCAACATGCCGCTGAGGTGTTCAGACTCTGTAGGCATGCTCCAGTGGATCTGTGGGCTGGTTGCATCCCAGGGTGTGAATGCTGCCAGTTCTTGTATTAGCAGAGTCTTTCAATCATTGATACGTCATTCTGTCACTGGCCTCCAAAAAATACCTTTTATAAATGTGGATGGAACTCCACCATTGGTCTGAAGTATAACTTCTGTCTTTCCTTCTGGAACTGTGAATATATGTATTAGATTGACAAGACTACCAGACTATAGCTAGGGATAGACATTCAAAAAGCCTGAGCCTAAATTGATTCAATCTTTACAGGTTAGTCTAATGTGCTGGTTTGCAACTGTACAGACATTCCCTCTGTACTGAAGAAATGCAGGCACATGCCTGCAGTGGCTCAGGTTAGAAGCTAGGGGCTGCTAGAGAAGCCCCCCTTTCCCTTCCATAGTGCTAAACTAGCGGGGATGCATGGCCAGGTGCCAGCAGGATGCTTTGATTAGGGAGGATTATAAATCGCCCCCCCCACCTGCTCTGTCCCAGGCTTTTCCCTGCTTGCTGCTCAAGGGGCAGGAGTATTGCCAGCCCCCAGCCCCGGGCTAGCACTCTGAGGCAAAGGGTGTGTGTGCTATGCATGCATCTGTTGATGATACGGAGTTTTTCAGTCTCCCTCTTTCTGCTTCTTCATACTGCCTCCAAACCTGACAGACAAGGGAGCCAGCAGGGGGGCTGATAACACAGTGTTTATCAGCCCATCAACAAAACAAAAGCCTTTGACATTAGTTCAAGCTCTCCTTAAACAGGTTTTTCCAAGGAAGGAATGGAGGGACATTACCAGCTGACCTGTTGATTAGCTACGAAAAGCTCTAAGCAGACATAGTTCTGTCTGCCTGTCCCAGTGAAATTAGAGAGAGACACACACAGACACCCTCAGCATTAGCTAGCATACAACATGCCTAAGGTCCATCCCACTGTGCTGTGGGAGATGGGAGGGAGGGAGGAATCCTTGCTTAAATCTCAAGCAGCAAGGCGAGGCTGGGGCAGGGAGAAACCAGGCAGACCATGCTGTGCCTGCAGTCTCCACTGGAGCTCTGGCTAGGGAACAAAGGGGCAGAGCGAGCCCTGTTCTCTGGAGCAGACAATCCAGCCCAGGGCTACAAAGCCTCTGGGATGCTGGGGGACTCTGGTTTAACTTAGACCAGGAAGGGGTCTGGGACAGACAATGCATAAACCAGTTTGACCCCAAATCAGTTAAGTATGATACTGCATTCAGCCAGGTTTATCTTAAACCAGTATCAGCTATTTTGAAATTTGTTTATATGCACTGAACTTATGTTCTGTTACAAATTTAAACCAGTTTCTAATCACTTAAAATGATTTATGTGTAATGTCTGTCCCTAGCCTACTAGACTAGATTAGCAATGTCCTTTAAGACTATCTGGAAGTTTTAGCTAAATTCTATAAGCAACCCCTTGTAAATACCATCAACTTGCCAAACCACTTGGTAAAACATGTAGGAGGTCATTCTCAGCAGTTGTTCCTCAGGTTTGGAAGTCCTTCCCTCCTGAGGCCCACCAGAGCCTGATCCTGAACATCTTTCAAAATGCTGTTAAAAAAGAGCAAAGAAAAGTTATTAGAATGTCTTATAAAGCCAGTGAAGAGCAGTTGCTATAAGTAAACCTAACCTATATTCTGAAGGTATTCTGTAGGTTTCCCCTGAAGACAAGGACTGTGAGGTCAGAGAGAAACTGACTGTTGTATGAAAAAGTGCTTTTCCACTTCAGTGAGTCAGTTATAATTTGTCTGTGAGAGCTCATTTTGGAGCATTGCGGTGGTTTAGCTTCATCTATATAGTCTCCATAAGGGCATTTGATAGTTTGGATGAGGTATATCATGCTTAGTGATAGATGTTTTGGGTTCCTGGATTCTGATGGCATGGTTGCAAGATGTATTGATTGTGGTGACTGTGGAGATGAATTGTCAGATTTTGCATTTTTTTTTTTTTAGTCAGAGTCTTGTTCCCTTTGATGCTTGTTGATCAATGGAATATTTGTTTATCTATAAAAACTGTTCTATACTTGGTCTATAAATACTTCTTATAACTCCTTTTTCCTTCTCAGATTTACTTCTCTCTTCCCTTTTTAAGTGATCAATTTAATTAACATAACAGGGTTAAGCCAAAGTAATTGTTCAAACTAGTATTTATGTTATCCCTAGAGCTGCTGGAGAGTAGAGACTCTGGGCAGCCCTGCATCAACCAGCCAGGGTCTCATACTGCTCACAGCACATGTGGCACTCTCAGCAGGATCTCCATTAACATGCAGGTGAGCTCTGCCATGCACAGTCAAAACGGAGGTCTGACTGCACCGCTGCACCCCCCTCTGGATCTGCCCCTACATACTTGTGCCTGTGGCTGGCTTCACTCCTGTGCTAATTCCTATGCCTCCAGACTCTCCAACATGTTATCATGTCCTACAGCCAGGGAAGGATTTAGAAATCTTTTGGGCAATGGACAGTCTCTGGAACTAGAGCAGACTGGTGGACAGGTAGACAGGTACAGGTAGACAGTGGACAGTAGACAGATATGTTTACTTTTGAGGAAATTGTACCTGCTGTGCAGAAAAGGAAGGAAAACATGAGGAACACTGTAGATTGCTGATACTACTACTGGTTTTGGTTAAATTAAGGAAAATATATATCACAGACTCACTAGTTAGCAACCAATGTCTTCAGACTTCTTGTGCTACTCTGCATAGTTTACCTTCCAAACAAGTTATGTTCATATTACTTTCTAGGTGACCTAAACAGCACTGTCATATGGCTAATTAGCCTGCCTATAGTTCCAAAAATTTATGCTGATCCTGGTTATGGTATGGCAGCGTGTAGAGCAGTTCAGCATGCTTGAAAACCCCATTACCTGAAATGGCACATTTTCAGGGATGATGTGCCTTTAGTCCTTGGATATTAGTTTTGGATTGTTAGCATACAATAACTCAATCAGGTACCCACAGTCGCACTATGCACTGAACACAAATAATTGTCCAGTTGGAAATAGATAGCTATAATGTTCTTTTCCCCCACTTGGTATATTGTTTTTTCTGTGTAGTACTGGTCGCTTTGAAGGTGCTTTCAAAGAAATGGAGATCCAAAAGTTAGATTACAATTTTTTAATTTAGGTTGCAGTCAGAACTACTGAGAATTCCCAAAACAAAATCTCCTTGAAGTAAAACCTATAAATAAAGTTAATATTTATATTAATTATAGTAGGTTCCTCCCCTACTCATTTTAAAAACAAATTACAAAGCTATAGCTAGTAGAGACATAACATGTGTACAGTAAAAGTAAATATAAAGGGGTACAACAGTTTCAATCCCTCATAAAAATGTATGTAATTAAGCATCACTTGTTTTTCCAATCTGGATTGCCAAGATATAGACATTTATGGCTTCTCTCATACCCCTTACCTGTATTGATCCTGTACCAGGTCTGCAAATAATCAATGTCCTGGGTCCTTTAGCTTTGCAGAAGTTATGTGGATGGCACAGCAGAGAACAATTATAAGGACAATATTGGCTGGCATTCAAACATGTCTGTAGGCTGTGCCATCTTGCTTTCAACTTGGCAAATGCACAATCCATTATCACTCTGCAACTTCTAGTTGTGCAATTGAATATTCTTTTGCAAGATTAAAAGGAAAGGTGTATTAATGACTTATGGGAAGAGAGGATAGGCAGGGTCTACTAAAATAATGGTGGAGACACTACTGCTAACAATGTCATTAGGTAGAAATAAAGTCCCAGCATTATCCAGAAAGTATGTACTAGCTCTCCTGAGACTGCTGGCCTTACTTATCTTTTCCATACTTCCCATTTTACTGTTTATGCAACTGCAGGTGGGGTACATGAAGCTCTGCAGAATCAGGACATAAATATAATTGATGACTCACATATTCACTTGCTCCTTCAGGTAGGTAAAGTATGGGCACACGGGGGCTCGAAAGCAGTTTGGGGAACCCATACCCTGAAAGCCAGCTCTGATTGTAGGCACATTTTTTTATTTCTTTTATCTAGGTAAACTATAGTAAGAATCACGTTGCAAATGTTTGCCTTTTTGCCATCTGACAGTAGATGTTACAACAGTGAATGGTTTAGTGCACTGATTTTCAACCTGTGGTCCGCAGACCCCTGGAGGTCTGCAGACTATGTCATCTAAGGGTACTGTGAAAGATGACTATGCTCTGTCAAAAGTATGTGAATATCCACATTTACAATACAAAGGGGTCTGCACCTCCATTCGAAATTTCCCAAAGGGTCCACACCTCCATTTAAAATTTTTTAGGCGTCCACAAATGAAAAAAGGTTGAAAACCACTGGTTTAGAGTATAGTGAACTAACATTAAAGACTTGGCTCATATCCATTCACTTATCTGTGATGGCAAAGAGTAGAGCTGAAATAGAATTGGGATAAGGAATAACATTTCAAACTGCCTGAAAATTTCTCATCAAACTTCCTTGTGGGTTGTGGGATCAATCTCACCCTTCTAATTCTTTCAGGATTCTTCTCTTCATTCGTTGCATGAGAATTCAGGTTAAGAACTGCAGTGCCAGTCACAATCATATATGCATATTTCTCTGATCCAAAATGCACTAAATGAATGAGAACCTTTCACTGAATTCACTGGGTTGTGGATCATATTTTAAAGGAAGAGACCTGCTGTTTTTGTAAAATGCATGGCATTAAACATTTAGAAATTAAAAAAAAAATTGGACATTTGTCATTTGGATTTTTAAAGAAGTTACCTTCATGGGTGGTTTTTTCGGTTAGTAATATTTGAACAATCTATTACAAACAGAATTCAATGCTACAGTTACTCTAAATTACAGGTACTGGTGAAATAATCTATATAATATGTACCACTATTTTAATAATACCATTTCTCTCTTTTTTCTAATATATTTTCAGATTACACACAGATACCTCAGCTTGAATCATTCAGTGATTCATTCATTAACTGTAATTTCATATTAGCATAAGTATATTAATCTTGAAATCAGATGTGGTAGCATCTCTTTTAAAGCTTGTATCTACAAGAAAAAGGGTTTCTTCTTATTAGTCAGCTTGAGTTAATGTTCAACTAGGGATTACTTTGTTTGATGGAGAAGCAAAGAGACTAGGATGTTTAATTCTTCATTAATCTTTTTCTTGCCATAATGAATAAAGGTGTAAATATTAACACCTCTGATTTTCAAACATCATTTTAAACTACTGTCTATAAATTCACATTCATAAAGGCAACACAGTTCAGAAACTGAACGTCCTTGCCTTTAGTAGGTAATTTGGCTTGGTTCCTTGGTTTACTCATATTTTGGTTACTAAGCTTTCTGTACTGATATTTTTAAATAACGTCTTTTGGCTAACCTGCCCTAATTTTCAGTATTAGAAACTGAAGCTTTAAAACCCTCAGAAGTTAAATGGCTGGATTAAATATTTTCCCCCATTATTTGTGCTTTTCAATACAGTTTGTATTTTCTCTTTATAAATTATTTGTTGCAGCCTTTGTATTGTTTTCCTCCTTGTAATTGACAGCTTTATAATACCTAGGGGCATATTTGAGGTCTCTTTCTCTTTTCAAACACTCTTCTCTATCCACAGCAATGGCTGTTTTTCTTTGTTTCTTTACTGTCTGTGGAAAGCAGATCAGAGAGTGTTACTGAATGTGGTAGAATATTACATTCCATTGCAACTAGCAGTTTACTTAAGCTGTATAACTAAGTGTCCTGTGAAAGCAAAATGCAATTGCTTTGGCAAATCCAGTGTTTTCATAAATCATGAGGAAAACTTTTAAGATTGTGAAAACCTGAAATATTTGTAGCCACTTTTTAATTGTTGATGTGCTGATGTCAAGCCACCATGCAGTGTATTTTTAGTACCTCTCTCCATGACTAGTTATATGTGTGGAAATAAGAAGTAAGGGGTATCACTTCTGGCAGAACTGGAGTGAATTAGAAATTCTGTTTTCAAGACATTTTAAAATATTCACTTTTTTAACCTCCTTTAAATCTACCTCTTGCTATATTTTGCAACTGCACAGATTTAATGCATGATGCCTACATATGTGTACATAATATTCTCTACCTTTTGTCTTTAATATTCCTTGGTTTTTAATTATTAAAGATAAGTATTTGAATTATAAATATTCTAGTTATACAGGAATAGGCAAAGCAGGCACATACCCTCAGGCAAAATTCTTCCATTATCCATAATCCTTCTGCCTCCTGCCTCCATTTCTCTACCTCCTATCTTTATGTCGTCTCAAAAAAACACAGAGGCATTCTTTTAAACTAACCTTCTCCTCTCCAGTTAAACCATAGAAATCCCTTCTCAATATGTATAGGGGCCTTTTCCTTGAAGTGGGATGTCATACTTGTCCTAAATATAATAAAGTGCTATCTTCAAGGCATTTCTGCATCCAAAACACTCCCCAGAAACCTGCCTAGTCCTCCCATCTAACCAGTCTGAATGTCACAAATCATAGCACAGAAACTGCTTTATAGTGAATCATTAACATTGTCAGGAATGAGTTGGCAAGGAAAAAAAAGCTTTCCATTACAGAACTGAGGGAGAATATACAAATGACAGCATTGTCATTTCTCTTACATTGTTTTATAAAGCACACAACTGATTAGGAAGAGTTTATTACAGAATATATATACAGTGTATGCATACATGACAATTTTGTTTTTATCCTGTAGTGTTTGTAAGTATACATGGATATGGTTTAGATGAACTTCCCTAGTTTAGGTTTTTGAATTACAGAAATAACAGTTATTTTATGTGATTAGATTGTGTAGCATTAACAAAAATGCTGTGAAACAGTGATACACAATATGAAACATGTTTGTATAAGATATTTAAATAAACATAAAGATTAATAACAACATTCAAAATCACTGTTAGTGCATTATTTTTAAGAGAATAGAAAAATATTACAGCTGTATATAGAGGCTGTTATCTGTTTATATCTTGAAGATAGGGAACACCATATTTGGATGCTTACTTGTCAATTTTCTTGTTTGGCACAGCTTGAATGGGATAATATACATTTATGACATGTAATACAATTAGTTCTCCTTTGAGCATCAAATATTGTAAAGGAAGTCATTTTGATCAATACGTGTGATGTTTTTTTATAAAAAAGCCCCTAATATATTTGTGTTGTAAATTAGTTTTTTCCTTCATACCTTAAAAGACAATTGCATGGAATTATACTTGGCTTTGTTGTTCATGGAGACAAAAATATGTCAAGCTATCAGTGGTAAAAAATGTGTGAAGATGTACAGTATTGCACCTAAGAAAAAGATGTCTGATTTTCAAAGAACAATTTAATTTGCTTTGACAACAGTAGTAGCTATTTTTAAATAGTTGTAAATACTAATGAAAAGTATGCAAAGCAGACTGTGCTTTTTGACATTTCACTTATACTTGCACAAATCATTTTTGCATCTGTATCTGGGCCATTTTGATTTCATTTACATTGGTGTAAATCATAAGCATTTCAATGACTTCATTTAAGTTATTCTAGATTGATACCAATGACACTGAGCTCAGAAACTGGCTACAGTCTGTGTACTTCTCAGTGTGCAACAATAAAAATTCCTCAAACTTTCAGTAGCCTACAGAAACTTAGGTATGGTTTGACTGGCAGTCTTACAAAAATTGAATATCAGACATGGGACAGAGGGAATCTATCTTTTCCCCCTCAGGTAAGTTGGTTGTTTAAAAGATTTTCTAGAACAAAGATTTCACGTAGTCTTCATCCACAAGTTAAGTACTTTCCTCAGAGTAAAAAGGCTAGAGATATATTGGCTGCATAGTACTAGGAAGAATGCCGTAACCAGAGCACTTCATTGTAATTAACCTAATACTGATGAAACAGTATTCCCAAGCGCACTTGGGGAACTTCATGTGAAGGCAGACATTCTCTCGAGACCTTTGTTTACTTCAATAGTAAGAAGTTGCTTTGATTTAAAAAAATAAATAAAATAATACTAACAATAACATGCAAACTTTGCCGTTATATAAAATCTTCCATGTGGGGACCTTGAGGAACTTTGCAGATAATAAGAGTCTAATTCAATGGGCATTTGAATGAAAGACAGTCTTCCTATAGAGTTTAGTCAGTGCATCTATATGAGATGCGTTACACATTAAACTAATCTAATGCTCAGTAAAGCATCACTGTTTACAAGTGTACAGCAATTACTGCAATTACTGCACAGTTGATTTGTCTAATGAGTTGTTTCTAGTAACCTGGACAAGCTCAGCAAATGGGCAGACGAGAACCTGATGGTATTTAACACTGAAAAATGCAAGGTTCTCCACCTTGGGAGGAAAAACCTGCAGCATCCTTATAGGCTCGGCAGTGCTACGTTGGATAGCACTACAGAAGAAAGAGACTTGGGGGTCACCACTGACCACAAGACGAACATGAGCCTGCAATGCGATGCTGCGGCTAGTAAAGCGACCAAAACGCTGGCTTGCATCCATAGATGCTTCTCGAGCAAATCCCGGGACGTCATTCTCCCCTTGTACTCGGCCTTGGTGAGGCCGCAGCTGGAGTACTGCGTCCAGTTTTGGGCTCCACAATTCAAAAAGGATGTGGAGAAGATTGAGAGAGTCCAGAGGAGAGCCACGCGCATGATCAGAGGTCAGGAAAACAGATCTTACGATGATAGGCTGAGAGACATGGGACTCTTTAGCCTGGAAAAGCGTAGGCTCAGGGGTGATCTGATGGCCACCTATAAGTTTATCAGGGGTGACCAGCAGGATCTGGGGGAACGTTTTTTTACCAGAGCGTCCCAAGGGATGACGAGGTTGAACGGTCACAAACTCCTGCAAGACCGTTTCAGGCTGGACATAAGGAAGAATTTCTTTACTGTCCGAGCCCCCAAGGTCTGGAACAGTCTGCCATTGGAGGTGGTTGAAGCACCTACATTGAACACCTTCAAGAGTAAATTGGATGCTTATCTTGCTGGGATCCTATGACCTCAGCTGACTTCCTGCCCTTTAGGCAGGGGGCTGGACTCGATGATCTCCCAAGGCCCCTTCCAGCCCTGATGTCTATGAAATCTATGAAATCTATGAAAACTGTAGATACAGGTACTAGAAATTGGCGCATTAAAGTAATGTGCCAAAGTACAAGTGTAGACGCTGACTTTGAGCAAACTGCTTCCAGTCAACCTAGGCAGCAGGGAGTTGCAGGGGGTGGGGAAAGCTGTCCTGGCTTGGTGGGAAGTTGCCTACCAGCCACTTGGAAATCTGGTTGTGTCCTGATTTTTACATGGCTGGGAGAGCTGTTGCAGCTGCTGAGCAGCTGCCTTTCAACCCTGTGGAGATTTGGACCCATCTGATCTCCGTGTGGCTAAACTACCCAGCAGCTGGGACAGCTCTCCCAGCCATGTGGAGACTGGGATGCATCCAGATCTCCATGTGGCTTGGAGACAGCTGCCCACCAGCCAGGACAGCTCCCCCCTATCCTGCAGAGATTGGGACTGGCCCCAGTATCCCCAGCCAGCCTGGGGCTAGCACATGGGGGAGCCTGGAGCTTCTGTTGGCTGCATCTAAACATGCAATTAGCAGGGCAGGAGCAGCCCTGGACTGAACTACTCCCATCAGGAGCAAATTTACTCCTGATGGGCACATCCCCATAAGAGGAAACATATGTGCCACCGTGTGCCACTGCAATTTGTCCCTGGGGAAAGCCCATGCCACACATATTCTGGTGTAAGGCATATTGCCCCAGGTGGGGTGGGGGAGGTTGGGCCAGCAACAGTGCTGACTCCAGTAACTATACCTAGAGTCCTAGGGGCCTCCGGCAGCTGCAGCCATGGTGCTCCTGCATCAGGGAATCTGGCTGGGAGCCAGAGTATGACTCCAGCCAGCCAGGCTCTGGTTTTGCATGGTGCGCATGGCCACTACATGCACTGCACTGTTTTTTTTAGGCAGCACAGGGAAAGCAGTGGAGCACAGAATGCCTGCATGTGCAGTGTGTGCGGCACGTGGCACCGCAAATGAGTCGGTGTACCACATGTCGCACATCCTCACTCATCTGGATGCACCTGATGGGTGTACATTTAGATGTGTGTGGGACCCCAGTTTAATGTGCCTGCATTTTCTATGGAGAAAATTCAGGTGCATTAATTGCATGTGTAGATGTTCCCAACGAGTGCGACATCAGGCCCTAAATATGAAGCCTTGCAACAATTCTGTGATGTGGCTGCTATTTCTTTCTTTTCTAGATGAAGCTTCTGTCATTCCTATAGGCAATGAAGCTTCTAGTGCAAAAACCACTACGTATACATTTTTATCAGTCAGTGAGACCTTAAATAGAAATATACCAGAAAAAGAATGGAGGCAGAATAAGATTCTGAACTCTGTCATTTTTCTGAGGCAGTGAAAGAGCATATGGAAGAACTTTAACTTCAAAAGATGGTGGGACTTTTCTTCTACTGATATAGTATATGCTTGATCAAGAAAAAGAGAAAAAAAAAAGAAAAAGAAACCTAGTCTGATTTGTATAGTGTTGGTAGAAAGTAAGACCAGTTTGAAAGAGAAGAGAAAAAATATATTTAGGTGTTTGTAATATTTTATATTCACTGTTCAGGAGTACATTAAGACTATACCTGCAAAACAATTTCCCCAGCAATTAGGGGCATACCAGCATTTTTTTTCACTGAAAGTGACATTGCTAAAATATTATTTTTTCACCTTTTCTAGTGTATGGACCAGAGAAAAGTGTAAAATACTGTACCCTGGTAGAGGCTTTTAAATCTGGCCATCACCAAAAAGCAGATTCTATTAGAAAGAAATTTATACATTCAAAGTATAGTAAAGGTGAAGATTGAAGGTTTCATTTCAAATTGATTATTTTTGTAACATTTTTCCATGAAATTTTTCAATAATTTCACTTTTCATTTAATTTTTGGATGAAATCTGTAATGAGGCCAGATCAGAGCCCTGGGCCCAGCCAATCAGAAGAACAGAGCAGTTCAGCCATGGAGGCTGCAGGGAAACAAGCACTACCTGCAATAAGCCCTGCAATAAGTGCACAGGGCCCAGCTAGTCCTAATGAGGCAATCAGGGTAGCCTAAGGTCACAGGCAACTGTCTCCATCTACCCCACCCTTTAAAAGTTAGGCCCTGCCTGCAGTACTCTGTCTAGGTGAAGTGCTCTATTTGACCCACTTATGCTTTCTTGCCTCTCTTGTCAGATCTCTGGCCCTGACTCTTGGCTCACCCTAAGTTGGCTCTGACTCTTGATTCCAGTTCTTATACCTAATGCATCCCAACTCCAGCTCTGAACTTCGGCCTATCTTGACTCTAGTTCTGTCTCGGGCATACCCTGGCTTGGCTCTGGTTCCTGAGTCTGGTTCTGACTCCTCACTCACTTTGACTTTGACACCAGCTTCTTGATCACTCAAACTTCAGGTTCTGACTCCTGTCTCCCTGGAAACCTGGTCCATGGACTTTGTCTGAAAACAAGGTGACTGTCTCTGAGTGTCCACACCCTAATTCCTAATAAAACTATTGCATTTTGGGTTGAAATTGGAATTTTCTTCAAGATAAAAATCCTGTTTTCTGAGCAAATTTTCTCATGACTCTTATGGATAGACAGCTAAATAATTACTTATGTATAACAGGTCAATGAGGGTGAAAACCCCCTCTTCTATAGGGAGTCAAGTCATATACAGAATTCCTTCTAAATGCTCGAATGATGCTTGAATGATACTCTGACAAGGCAAACACATAATGACATTTTGATGTTCCTGAAGTGTATAGAAATGTTCTTTACCTTGTACTAACTCCATGGGCCTTATTGAAAAGATAATATGAGTAACGCTATTCAAATCTAGCACATAAGAGTTAGTTGGGTGCCAGGGCCATATGTAGCCCAGATCAGACCTCTCATTTGGCTACTAAAGAAAATTAGCTAATGCATAGAAAAGTAATCTGAATGAATTTTAGATGGTTGTAGCATGCACAATAAATGGAGGCTCTTGCTCATGGAATCAAAGAAAACATATCTCAATATATATATGTTTATGACTATAAGCCAAAATTCCCCCATGTTCCTTTTCTCCCTAAGGGTGAGACCAATCTAATACATTTCCAACATATTTCCATGGATAAGACTGTCAACTTCTTGTCAGTTAGTAGAAAGAAAGGTGAACCTATGCTACCAATATTAGAGGACCAGGAGAAGGGACTGCAAAAGAAGAACCAAGAAAAATAGGAGGCTGATCTTCCCCTTTATTTACTGTCCATTCCTTTCTTTGTTTCAAAGGACTAGTTCATGTTTAATTATCTTCATGATCTTTGGTGGATGCTCTTTTTCAGGCTTGTGTGGCCTTTTATTCTAATTTCATTTTAGCTGGATTATTACCATTTGCATGTTGCTTTGTGTTTCAGCTCTGAATGAACCTCAAAGCTCAAAGGATCTACTTTTCAAACCTGAACACCCAAAGCTAGGCTCCAGGGACCATACTTAAATCTAAATAAGAAGCATTACTTTAAAAAATACTGAGTGCTCAGTCAGAGCTGCTGTAAGTTCAGGACTTTTGAAAATGTAGAAAATCAAATAGGAACCCCCCAAAAATGACAAATGTGCAAAAATACCTGAAGAAAATGGCTTTTGTGTGCCCAAGTACATGAACAAGCAGAAAAAAGCCCTTTGTGACCTATCCTCAGCCTAGTACCTATCACTGTTCATTCCTTATAGAGATGTTGATGACTCCTCCCATCACCCCATGATGCAAGCTTTTCTTCTACACTTGTTACATTTTAAGCAACTCCTTTGGGGTTTTGTCATTCTGCTCCTCACATTTGGGAGGAGCTCACCATAAGAAGCCACAGAGCTAGTTCTAGCCTTTCCTTTGCTGTGATGCCTTCAAAAAACTTGACAATAGTTATGCAGATCAACATTATCTCTTTGTTTCTTTGTACTTCCCTATCCATCTGTTTTGTATCGATTTGTTGTCTCAGATTGCATTTAGACTATGAGCAGTCTTTTTGTTCTGTTTGTTTAGTGCCTGGAATAATAGGGTTCTGTTCCAGGACTATGGATCCTAAGAATTATGGTAGTAATAGCAGTAGTAAGAATAATCATGATGCTGCTGATGTCTTTCCCCAAGTGCATGTGTGTAACTGAGGATATAATTTGACTCTTAAGCATGCTTTATAGCAGAGGTTCTTGATGTACTATTATAATAGAATTTTTCTGTAGTTTGGGGACACTAAGGAAAAGGGTAAAATTTTAATTTTAATTTTTCACCATGCTATACTAAAGTTTCATTCGCATCAGCTGAGGATATGACCTAAAACAATTTCCATTTTGCAAGAAACATTTAATTAAATGCAAGTATTTACTTTTGGTAATCTCTGCATTAAAAGATCATGGAAGGAACAACACCAATATATTCCTGCTTTCCTGTGGCATTCACATGAGTTGTTGGTCAAAATATCACAGTAATCTTTTTACCCATGTTTTCTTCTTTTCATAAGGGAACTGAAAACAGCTCCAATTTCATTGTGAAAAATCTGTATTTGCTCACGTCTGGTATCAAACACAATGAAAATGTGGTTCATCTGAGAGGTGTAGTCACATCAACAGCAGGCAGAAGTGCCATGTTCTGGACTCCACTCTCACAATCCAGGGCCAGGCGATGAGGCACCTGCACGATGGCAAGGCCTACTGCCACCTGGGGACGCCCACCAGCCACCGGGCGATGCAGATGCTTGGAGCCTGGGACCCCAGCAATGAGAGCGTCCTGAGTGTCTTGTCGCTATGCCAAGCTGATGCGCTGCCTCATGATGTCTGACACCATCACGGGGGAATGCATGCTCAGGGGCAACCAACATGGGTTCATCAGTGGGGTCGGACTAGATGATCTACCTAGGTCCCTTCCGACTCTAGCTACTATGAAACTATGAAACTACTATGAAACTATCTCTTGGTCCCGCGACATCTATGTGGAACACATCATGGGCCACTGCCAGTACTCCGACCACACCAGGCGAACTGCTGCCGGATCGGACCCAGAGGGGACCACCTGAACCCCCCCCATACCAGAGGGACTTCACTTTGAGAAGATTCTTCAGTAACGGACAAGTCGGCTCCACCTGAAGAGGACCCCAGTGATGAGACTCTATATGGACTGAGACACTTTCTTCGAACCACTTCTTCCACCATTGCGGACCATTGTAATGGGTTTGTGTGTATTTATCTCCTTTCTCTCTCAGCATCGCGAATCCCCTCTCTCCCCTTCCCCCCTCCCCTCCCCCTCCCCCCTCCCCCTCCACCTCGGTCTTAGTTGGCTAACATTGTATCTCCTGTAATCTAGGTGCATTCCCCTCCTTGCCCCCATCCCTCTAATGTTAGTTCCTTGCTCAGGAGATCTGTATTTCCCTACCGGCTTTGTCATCTTTTTTGGATTCACAATCCTAAACATCTACTAATAAAAGTCAATCTGTAAGTTACTCACCAAGGCTCAGATTCTCATTGCCTAGTTTCCATAGCTCAGAGGTCAGAGGTCAGGGCTGTAAGAAGGCCACTTATAGACTAACAATGGGTCTAAATTTATAACAGCCACACCTCTGCCTCAGTATAGGTTGGAGCATACTGTGGTCTGATCCATATTCTATTGATTAGCTGATGATCTCAAACTCCTGTCTGCCACTGTGTGCCATGTGCTCCAGTCATGCTTTTAACACTCCTCTCCTCCAACATTTTCTCTATCCTGGTCTGCAGTGATTCAAGAGCTGTCTATGCCATCTCTTTGCCCATTGAGGATTCCTCAACATAGGCAAATTCCTGAACAGAAGAGATGGCTGTTTGGTACTCCCTTTTTTGCCACAGGGCAGCCCTGACTTTTGAGTTGGTATGGTATGTTGTTGGCTCAGCTGTATATGGGAGCTACATCAACCCCTTTGATTGCCTTTCATTCCTTCTTTTGCCAAGTGTGATCCAATGATGTATTTTCTATTGAAGAAAGTTATGCATTCTTTTAAGTAATTTAAACAAAAAGTATTCAGATTAATCTGGCCAGTCATCCATTTATTCTTCATAATCAAATGGAATCTTGTTGAATCTTCCCACTACAGATGTAAAAGGCAGCAGGAGTGAAGAAAAGCTGTACAATTGTCCTTTCCAAATGTCCCCTTTTTCTGTCTCTAATTCCTGTTTTACTTACCAAGGAAATCTCTTCTTGGATGCAGCATCTGGTTTTCAGTAAAGTCCTACTTTTTACCCAATTTTCCAGCTGGATTGACTGAGGCAAAGGGAGGTCAAGTGATTTACCAAGGTCAGGCAGCAAGCCAGTGCTTTACCAAGGATTAGAATTTAGGAACCTACTGATTAATAGAACAAATAGCTTCCATGCATCAAATCCCCAAAGGATGGGTAAGGCACAGAAATGGGTAGGATTAACCAAAAAAGAATGTGTCTGCTTGGGTAAGCAAAATACACCCCGTACAGAAGAAATACAAACATTTTCAAGTTGCTGAGGCATAATCCTAGAAGCCATTTACATGTGTATTCTGGCAAATCGTGGAGGATTTTAAATGACTGATAAGTACATAGTTAATATTTGAAGCCACTGCATCAAATGACAGACACATCTATATTTAAAAAAGAATAACATGACTCAATCCATAATTATTTTGCATTATTTAAAGAAGCTCAGCCAATCAAAGTGGAGATCTGCTACACAGAGAGCCCCCTTATTTTAACAAAAGGGCACCATGCATAGTATGAAAAGTAAACAAACATTCCAAACGTGCCTCACGTTCCAGAAGCAGCACACTTGAAAGAAACCTTGCTATTCTAGTTACAAAGCAAAAATGGAAACTGTCTGTTTTGATTTAAATTTGTCCCTGAGCAATTTCCATGAGTTAACACAGCAGAAGTACAAGTCCAGGAACAAATAAACAAACAAACAAAGAAACCCAAGTTGCTTCTAACAGCTGAACCACTGCACAGTTTCCAATGTGCAATCATAGAGCCTGCCATTCTTGTACCACAATTAAGAGTTCACAATGGGAGCAAATCACTCCACATGGAGAGAGGGGGAGCAGAGCGTTGAAATGCAAATTGCACAGAAAACTTCAAATCTGCCTGTGTTTAATATACTTATTGTTATTGTTAACATTGGAATGACAAAGAGTATAATATGGCAGTGCTTTTGTGTCCTCTGGCTGTTCAAAAGTGTCTCCTTGCACTTTCTTAGAGTGACAGAACTACTCAACTTCATTTTACGGTTTTCACTTGCATTAAATAGACAGGAGACATGAAGAACAGCCATTGGGCTATTTTAAATGAGGCAAAATAGGTAAGAAACATGTTATGTTTAAGAAACATGTGGAGAAGAACAACAGAGGGAACTATTAGGATGTGTTCTCTTGGAAGGAAGAAAGAAGAGGCGACAATCTAAGGTTTATCCTAATTTATCAGGGTTCTGTTTTTTGACCTTTCTTTAGCATTTCAGCCTTGGTTTTCACTTTGGTAAGAGATAATAGTAGCCACAGGAGTCATTACATACTAACCCCTGCCATGGGGGAATAGAACCCCTCATAATCCTCACTTTTTGTACATCATTTGGACCAGAAATGAAGACAATACTCAACCAGTGTATATCATATCTCTACAGTGATATAAATCAATTGTGTGATCAATCAATAAATAAAATGATGTCAGAAACAAAGGCATCAGCTGGGAGATCTACCTGAGTGCCTGAGTGCCTGAACAGACTAGGAATGATTTTGAGAAAAAGATGTGTCTATGAGACCAGAAAACCATTGAGGTTCAGAGAGAGTAGTTATGGACAGATGTTCAATTAGACAGAGAACAAGCCTCTCATCCATCAGAAGACTTCAGGTTGTCTACCTTGTCTTCCAACCCAGCTGTTTCTATTTGTTTTTATTCCTTAGCTTTATTAATTTGTGCTTGTTATTTATAGTTGCTATTTATAATTCATGTGCAATAGATTTGAAACAGATAGATAAATATGTAAGAGTACCCAGTGAAATCAGTGAATATTGATCTATGTTATGTGACCAGGTATTACTTTGTGTAATGCTGACTCAAGTCACATGACTTAAGGGTCTACTACGATTAGTTTTACATTCCCCAGAAGAATGCTGAAATTCATTTCTTTTCTCATTGGTGGCAGCGGCGCAAGCTCCCAGAATATGGGCCAGTGCTGTGGCAGGGGTGGCAACATGGGTCCCTAGGGCCGTTATTCTGGCACCCTTTTTGAATCAGTGACTGGGCTAGCGTCTGCTTGCTTCCTCCCCCAAGTTACATTATTTTTAACAGCAGAACTGTGGACTTAAATAACCTATGGGATAAAGGTCTACAATATAGTTCCCAAAGTTTGCCCCTGAAAGGCTTTTTCAAAGGGGTAGTTCTGGGTGGTGAGCTACATCAAAAGGGGTTGTGGACTTTATCTGGACCATGGGCCACACTCTGGTATACCTTAGTAACTTGGCAAAAAAAGAAAAAGTACTACTGGGTTGAGGGCTGCATCAAGAAGACTCATGGGCCACATTTGGGCCACAGGCCACACCCTGGTCTACACAAAACTTTGTTCATGGTCATAGGAAAAATGGCCAGCTTCAAAGTAGCACAGAGGTGTAGTAAGCTCCTGCAGCACCTTGGGCAAAGTAGTGATCACTGAGGAGCTGGGAGGAAGGAAGGGGTATAGTCTGACCTTCCCTGCTCTCTCTATGCTCGGCCAGCAGCTCCTGTAGCTGTGGTAGCATGTGCTCATGCTGCTGCAACTGAAGAGCAGGCTTAGTAGGGGGCAATGGTACTGCTTCCCTGGGAGTCTTTGCTACTGCAGGCACAGCCTTATCATAGAATCATAGAATAATAGAAGTAGGGTCGGAAGGGACCTTGTAGATCTTCAAGACCAACCCCCTGCCTGGGCGGGAGAAAAACTGGATTCAAATGAGTCCAGCCAGGTAGGCATCAAGCCTCTTCTTAAAGACCCCCAGGGCAGGAGCCAGCACCACTTCCCTTGGAAGTTGGTTCCAGATCCTAGCTGCCCTAACTGTGAAGTGGTTCTTGTGGATGTCTAATCTAAACCTAGTCTCCAATAACTTGTGTCCATTATTCCTTGTTATGCCAGGGGGCGCTAGGGGAAACAGTGTCTCCCCCAAACCCTTCTGGTCCCCCCTAGCAAGTTTATAGACAGTCACCAGGTCCCCCCTCAGCCCTCTCTTGTGAAGGCTGAACAGGTTCAGGTCCTGCAGTCTTTCATTGTAGGGTCTGCCCTGTTGTTCCCGGATCATGCGGGTGGCCCTCCTCTGGACCCTTTCAATGTTGTCCACATCCCTCCTGAAGTGGGGTGCACAGAACTGGATACAGTACTCCAGCTGTGGCCTGACCAGCATCGCATAGAGGGGGAGGATCACCTCCTTGGCTGTACTTGAGATGCACCTGTGGATGCACGACAAGGTCCGGTTAGCCCTGCCAACCATGACCTCGCATTGTCGACCCATGTTCATTTTGGAGTCAATAATAACTCCAAGATCCCTTTCTGCCTCCGTGCTCTCAAGAAGGGAGTTTCCCATTCTATAAGTGTGCTGCTGGTTTCTACTGCCCAAATGCAGCACCCTGCACTTGTCAGTATTGAAACACAACCTGTTTTTCTTAGCCCACCCTTGTAACCTATCCAGATCTTGCTGCAGTCTTTCCCCCCCTACTAGTGTGCTCACCTCACCTCAAATTTTGGTATCATCAGCAAATTTAAACAGGGTGCTTTTCACCCCGTCGTCCAAATTGCTGATGAAGAAATTGAACAGCGCGGGCCCAAGGACCAAGCCCTGGGGGACTCCGCTGCCCACTTCTCCCCAGGTCGAATATGACCCGTCCACCACCACCTTCTCAGTACGACCCTTCAGCCAATCTGCAATCTATCTGACTGTGTAAGCATTAGTGCCACAGTCACCTAGTTTTTTAATGAGGATGGAGTGGGAGAAGGTGTCAAAGGCCTTGCTGAAGTCTGGAAAGACTACGTCCACGGCGACACCTGAATCGATTGCCTTTGTGACCTGATCATAAAAGGCAATCAGGTTGGTCTGACACCTATGGCACCCAGCCATAGAAGATAGGCAGCCCTGTGCAGGGGAAAGAGCAGCTGAGCTGAATGGTACCCCCCCGGATTACAGTATTGGTGGGGGAAGCTAACAGGACACCAGGGCCAGCCCCTGGGAAGTCTGTGCTACAGGGTTGGTGCAGCCAGTATGGGGCAAGCATGCCTTTCAGGTACAGCAGCTATGTGGCAGCCCCATATACTAAGGAGCATAGGGCTTTCTGGCTTCTATGGGTGGGTGGCATGGGGTTGCTCTTGTTGCAGCAAAGGCTCCTGGGTGTTGATTCTGGCAGCCCCATTAAGCTGATGCCCTGCATGCCCCACCCTTGTCATTCTACTGATGTAGCAGCAGGTTGCCTCAGCGGTATAGTGCCTCTTGGTGCTCCTGCTGCGAGAGCATGGCTCAACACCACATCAGTCAGAAACTCCCTGTCAGCCACAAACAAGTTTGTGCACAAGATCCAGCATTTGTACACAGAAACTGCCATTTCTATGCACAAAACAGCCAGCTGTACATACAGATTACCTAGGTAGTGTTACGTGCATCTGTCTTTAAAAATAAAGTCCAGCATTTCAAAGCAATGCACAGAGATTTAGTTTGCACTGGTCCTAAGGAGAAGAATATAGGATATATATTCACAGGACCAATAGTTAAAATCCCTTGCATCACGTTGAAAATGTGTCCTTAAATGGCAAAATTGATGATTTTTAGCATTTTAAGTCAACAGGGATTCAATTAAGGGGGTAAGGGAGCAAAGAGAAAAGAGCAGGATTTGTCCCATAATATGGAAATGTTCTTTAACAAGATCCTACACAAAGTCACACAATGTTCTGAAACCTCTTAATACCATGACACCACAACATGAATTAAGAACAGAGTAGCAAGCAGCTTTAACTCTGACTTCCTTGGTATTTATAGGTTTAAGTTAGATTCTGGCTGTTGTTTTAATTGCATATTTAGGTTTAGTTACTGAGTGGCACTGAAATAAATAGCTGAGAGAGATGAACCCTGAAGAATAGGAACAATGAAAAATTCGGTGTGGACTCAAAATAATAAGAACAGAAAAGCTTAATAAAATTGCAGTTTGTTTTCTATATGATTATGATACAAGGAAAATGAAAATGTAATTGTTTGCCACTTGGAGAGAACTTATTAATAATTATTACTGAATAATTACTCATTATTATTATTCAGACTAGTTAAACAACACACCTTTTTTCCTCTCCTGTCAGGTCAGTGGCTGGGGATACTATCTCGTCACTGAGAATAAACAATTAGCTTGATGATTTAGGAGCTGCTGCTGCTGCTACTGAGACTTTTAAATGATAGATTTCAGTTGCTGTTGCAAAATCTCATTTCTTCTGACAATGATGTGATTATTGCTGTCATATGTACATGCTGTATTGCCGTGCTAAGCAATGTATATCCTATATTCTACTATTTGCATTTCTCATTTCACAGTGCTACACAATTTGGACATTCACTTTAAAAATAAAGTAAATGTATTTATCATACTTTAGATGTCACTGTGGTTTAAGGATCATGACAGGACAAATCAAATAGGTAGAGGTCACTGACTGGCATTAGCTCTTAATGTGCCATCTAAGAGAGGTCACAGCATTACCTTCAATGGAAACCACACTGCTGATATTGATTATATAGTTCAAGACTTTAGAGAGTTTTTCAATGCAAACTGTAACCCTAACTGCTTTCCAGAATTTTAAATAATACTATTGTGGAGATGAATGATAGCAGGAGGAAAAGTCAAATTCAGAGACGTAGTCAAGGAGCTGCGATCTGAAATGAGATAAAGAGTTGAGAAGGCAAATAAGTACAGCAAGACAAAGTCCATGGAGCAGGAACCTGACAAAAAGTGTTTTGCATTCAAAAGCTTGTCTAACTCTATCCTAACTATGCAGTTGGTCCACTAAAAGATCTCACCCTAAAAATCTTTGCCTCTCACGTAATTCCTGGATCACTGTGGCTGCATCACTATCACTACCATACAATAGGAACTATAGAGAAGAAGGCTCTCCCAACACTAGTAGCAATCTTCAGGGACAGAGTGCAGGTGAATAGCATGAAGGTGTGACAAGGTTGGTGAGGTAACTGGAGGAACAAGAGAGAGGAGCTTGAGTCACTTTCCACCAGCATGCAGCTTCCAATGGAAATGTATCTTCCTGTATTGATGAAACAGCCACCCAAACTTTTCACTCACGTGGAAACTGATGCCCACAAATTGGCCATTTGATTGTGAAACAGCACCAATCCAGGTCTTGTATGTCCACATTCAGCATCTCTGGAGTCTCTGCCAGACCTTTAAGCCTTCCTTCCCAGAAGAGGGCTTTGGTGCTACCATCTGCTCATCTCTGCAATGGATTCTACTGAAGCTGCTGTTGCAGAGCTGCAAATTGCACCCCAGGTGCTCAAAAGCTCCTTTGAACTAGGCTCTGAAGCAGCTAGGGAGCCAGTGTAGCTGTTTGAGAAAGGCAGAAGATGCAATTGTACTTCCCATTTGCATGTAAAAATGTAGCCAGCATCATTCTGACTATGGTGGCTTTGTAGTGCAATTTTTCATTGTATATCAATGAAAAATCTCTGACAAAATGTGACCTATAGGGCATGCCAGCTGTCCTACGCCCATTCCTCTTGCATAGCTGTTTGTGTAGTCAGAAGGTGTTGAACTAAATGATTCTTTCACAGTTTGTAAACAAGAGAGAACAACACACTTCTTTGTTATAATTCTGCTCATGAACAAAAACTTTGCATGTGTTTTTAATATGTTAAAGATTCAGGATCTGGGATAATAAAAAACTGGAGCCTGGCTGGCCAGAGCCACGCTGCAATGGCTGCAACCTTGTGAGGCTCCCAGAACCCCAGGTAAGGCTGTTGGGGCCAGCACAGTTGCTGGCCTCAGCCTCCCCTACCCCACCTGGGGTGACCTGGCATGCGCCCGAGTGCGTGTGGCACAAGCATTCCTTGGAGACAAGTAGCAATGGCACAACGCATGCCCCATGAGTTTATACATAACACACAGTAGTGAGATAGGTTGATAGCTCCTTGGATCTGGTGGTGGTTTATTGGGTTTCAAGATAGCAATTATGTAGCAATTATAGCAGGATAGCAGCTTTTCTCCAGATTTTTGGAAGTCTGTTACTTTTTAGACATTTACACGTGAATTTCTGAAGCCATTTTTTCAACGTGGTTCAGAGCTTGATAATGAATTCTTGAAATATCTTATCTGATCCAGCAATCTTGCCAGTCTTGATTGCTTTAATAGCTGTGTCAAATGGATTGCCACAGACGGGGGTGGTTAAATTAAGGTTGGCATAGGGTGATTTAAGTTGTACATGAGTCAGGTATCTAATCATTTCTGTGCGTTGCTTGCTTTGGTTACCATACTTGTTGTTGCACAGTATTTTTGCAATTGAGTTTGTCATTTTTTGGTTCCTTTGCCTGAAAAGTGGTTAATGGTGTGCCATGCTTGTGTGGGCCATATCCAATCCTATGGTAGTAAGCCATCTCTCCTTTTTTATATTGTTCAGTGTCGTAACCAGCTGTTCTGTAGTTCTTTTTATGGTTGCAGGGTCATTGCATTGCTTGATGATGTTAAAGAGCTGTTCACACTGCTTATTCCAGCATGGTACATAATGCCTTGTATAGCCTCTAGGTACACAGTCTGGCTATTTCAAATAGGTGATTTGTAAATGTATTGCAATCAGCGTTGGTTTCTTACGGATCCTCTAACTGATTTTCTCTCTTGTTGGTCAGCCTTTGGTATTTCTGCCAATCTGCCTTCTGAAAGTTGTGTCTTGGAGCTGGCCTGGATGGTGGGGGCTGAAAAATCATATTGTCAATGCTAATGAGTGAAGGTCTGTGCTAAGATGATGGAAACTGGGTTTATCTGAATGTTCCCACTTCCAGAGCAGAAACGACGTGGCACCTTCAGGTCATACGTGAGGGTTATATCATTTAGGCTTGCCCAGAGGCAAAGATTGTCTCTGTTGTTACTGTTAGCAGAGTATATCCAATCTTGATGCTAACAGTTGAAGTGACCTGCATATAAGGTTCTCTGGTTGTAAATAGGCAGGCATGTGATTGACAACATGGCAAAGGGTGGCTTGTATACGTTGATGATGATTATGATGTCATTGACTTGGAGAGTGCTTTATTCTGTTGCACTCTGGGAGAGGTTATGTTCCTTGGTACCGTATGGCAGGTTATTTCTGATGAAGGTAGCAAGGCCAAGGATTCTGCTGGCTATGGAGTCTGCAAGGCTGTAGCCTGAAAGCTTCATCTTCTGCTTCTCCTCTATATGTGTTTCTTGTAGAAGAACGGCCTGTGGTTTCATTTCCCTGGTGATGCATTCCAGCACTGATTGCTTGAGCAAGGTATAGCCTTTAATGTCAAGTTGAAGAACGGTCAAGCTTGCCCTTGTAGAAAAGAGAGGTTGCTCTGGATCCTCCTGCAGTTAGTATATCCAAATTTGAAAGACACTGTATGGCATCAAGGCCTCAAATATAAACTGCACTCTATAATAACTGATCGCAAGCTATGTGCTTTTATCATGAACATAATCTCCAGCAGATCATTCAAACTCAGTACCAAGCAAGAAGAAAAAAGCATAGTATGAAATCTGAAGAATAGAGGCCCCCAGGGGTCAGTGCTAGCATTAATACTTTTCAGTGTATATACCTCAGACTTCCTGCATACAACATCTAGCAATACAACATTTAAGTGATGGATGATGTCACCATAGTAGCCCAAGGAATAGACATGACAGAACTGGAAAAGACACAAAGTACTGACATGGAACTCATTGATGACTGTCTCTACAAGTGGCACTTACAGCTGAACATAATAAATCAGCATAATCATTTTTCCACCTGAACAATTGTTGAGCCAATAGGATGCAGAATATCAGAGTAGGCAACCACATTCTTTCCCATGAGTATGGGGTACCAACTTCAAAGTGCTCAGAACCAATGCAAATGCAATGGTACATGCCCCAGCAGAATATTGTGCTCCTATGTGATCTAGAAGTTGTCACACTAAAAAGGTTGATGTTTTACTTAACCATGCGCCGAGACTCATAACAGGCTGCACAACCTACAGAGACACAAATGTACTCCCTGTACTCTTGGGCATTAGACCAAGTGATATAAGAAGACAGGCCTTAATATCACTACTGGCAATATAGGCAAGAGATGATGAAAATCATCTGCTCCATTAACTGTTAACTGAAGATGAGAACAGATGGAGGATTCAGAGGCTCAGAAGTCATAAATTGTTTGTACAAGAAGCCCACAAGCTCCTTGAAGAGACTGGGGATACTGAACCACACCTATGGACAGCAGTGGAGATGGCCGACCACTGGGAAAGGTCAGATCTATTACTACACCATTTTATACCAACACCAAATGAGTCCTCCGTCAGGTACAACCTTGACAGAGAAGTGTAAGTCAAGCTGAACAGACTGAGAACTGGGTATAGACACTTCAAAACAACACTTTATAAGATGAACATCTTGGGCAGCCCCCTGTGTGAATGCAGTATCCAGCAAACCTCACAACACTTAATTGAAAACTGCCATCTTTACAAATGCCCAGATGGTGTAGATAGAATCTGGACATTGAGCAAAATTACCAGACAGTGGCTCATATATTTGGAAATTGATATCTGAAGCCATACAAAAGAGATGGCACTTTCAAAAAAAACTGCATAACTTTGCATGTTACTTTTAAGGAAGAGCTGTTAAGGTTTAAATGGTCTAGAAAAAAATGCACAGTGAAGAGGCTGCCTGTTTCAATTCTGATTTATGTATTCTGAATGTGCAATCACACAAGTACAGGGTTAAGGATTTGGTTATTCAGCATTACATGTTATGGCCATTCAAAATATCCTAAGAGCCAACTATAGTGCTGCTTAGATCATAAATGATAATTCAATGGGCTAAGCTTATTAGTTTTGTTTGAAACAGCAAACACTGAGGACATAGTCTTCTGTTCTGATGGGGTATCTTATCCAAAATTTCCCAATGAAGTTAGGGGAAAATACACAGTTTTATTCATGTTTAAAAAATTCTCATAGTATTTATTTGAGAATCAGTAGTGTCCCCTGCTTTGGAGAAGTGGCTTGAAATGTATGAATTCAAGCAAATGGCTGGCTTAACTAAAATAAAGATAGGATGTGTCTACACATTCATTAATGCAGCTTTGCTACTGAGCATTAAGTATAGTACCTCTAATATGAGGTACTAGATAAAGGTGCAGTAGCTGAATTAATGTGCAACAGCAAAGGTGAACTTTTTTATGATGCTTAATGCACAGTAGACTAATTCTACAGTGTGTAAGCACATTAGCATGCTTTTTGCGGTGACATGCTAATGTGCAGTAGAACAGCCCACTGCACATTAAGGTGTCTGATGTAGATGCACCCACTGAAATGCAAGAGATGTCTAGGAGTGTGTGCCTGTGTGTGTGCTTGTGTTCGCAGTTTAAAGCGGGTGTGGAAGGGAGGAGCCTGCTGAGAAGACTGTTACTGGCAGCGAGGGTATGGAGGAATATTGGGACTGGCTAGGCAAGAAAACTGGGACTGAAATGAATAGATGGAAAGAAGCAAAAGGGGATGGGACAGGTATGTAGTATGGAAGGAAATAATTAGGCATAAGAAAAGCAGAGGCAGAAGAGTCCATACTCAAAAGATCACTCCTGAAACTGAATCCAGGAGTCTGGCCAGAAAAAAATCTGTGAAACCCAATGGCGAAGCATATGCTTTATCTTTCACTATGCTACTGGATTGTTAATTCAAGTGACAAATGTCTGTCTGGTGTATCTAAATGTTTTAAGTTGGCTGACCCATTTGGATGTCAACATTATGTCGCAATAGTGTTAGAGTGGGCCTGTTTGTCACACATTGGACTCCTCAGCCACTCAAGAAGCTGTGGTGGTACCTGGTAACCCACCAAAGGTACAGTCTTCACAGTTTTCTGAGACTGTTGGCTGCCAATGAATGAATAAAAAGTGTTAGAGTGAAGTTATAGCCATGATGGTCCTGGAATTATGCGATAGGCAAGACATTTTTATTGGACCAACTGCACGGTTGGCATAAAGTTAGACAAGCTTTTGAATGAAAGACATTTTTTATCAGGTCTGAGGAGGGAAACAAGCACAGCAGTTGTTAAGAAGAGTGGGTAGATCTGTGAAATTGGAGGGGAAGAAATTCCCAGGGGAAGCAGACAAATAATCAGTGAAAGAAAAGGAGCTTGATTACTGAGAGATCAAGACCTATCAAAAGGGAGGAAGGTACTTCTCACCTGTAGTGTATAGGAAGAATTTCAGGAATCACTATAATCAGTAGATTATAGTGTGTTATAAAATCAATACCGGTGTTAAGTCGTTGTTCCCTAGTGTCTAGCCAACTTATTATTCCCAAGCCTGCCTTTTAAAGGTGTTTGGTAGATTTTAGGGGTGTTCAAAGCAGGCAGTACTCGATTTGGATTTGGATTTGGCCTGATTCGGGGACAGTGATTCGATTTGCTGATTTGGATCACTGTCCCAATACTATTCTGATTCACAGAATCAGTGATTCAGCCATAGACACAACTTTATATATTTTTTCTACGTACCTCAAGGTACCTCAAGGTACATAGAAAAAACATATAAAGCTGTATTTATGACCGAATAGTTGAATCTCTCTGAATCTCTCCAAATCAATTCGGAGGCTTCCGATTTGATTTGGAGAGATTAATGGGTCTCCTGATTTGATTTGGATTCAGAGATTTGGCCACTGGATTGGGCTGGATCTCCTCCAAATTGAATCAGCAACCGAAGCTTCACGCACCCCAAGTAGATTTCCCTTAAGCATAAGGATAGTGAGGTCAGAAAGGGAGTGACTGTTCTACTGATACATGTGTGTCTCCTTTATATTTTTTTCTGTGAGAGTTCATTCTAGTGTGTAGTTGCTGTTTAGTTTCACCATGTAATAACCCTGAGGATAGTTGGTGCATTTGATCAGACATATCATGTTTTTGGAAAGGCATGTATAGGGCCCATGGATTCTGATGGCTTCATTGTGGGAGGTGTTGACTGTAGTAGCAGTAGAGATGTGTTGACAGGTTAAGCATCTATTAAGTCAAAGCTGTGTTTCATTTGATATTTATTGAACAGTGGGGAGTTTGCTTCTGGTAAGAAGCAGGGGCAGATTGGCTCAGACCCTGAAGACAGAAGGAGCCCTGCAAAGAGAAGTGCCCAAAACAAGGAGCTCAAGAAGAATCTCACAAGGAGGTCAGTTATGCATTTATGTTTTTGTTTTGAGTTTGTCTTCACCACGAGGCGTGGGAGTAGCTGAAGGGGAGACCACAGTGGAGGTCTAGGGAGGCACCACATACTGATATTAGTAGGCAGAGCCCCCAGGAGATTGTTTCCAAAGGGTCAAGCCCCAAGAGGACTGGTTTAGAGGGTGAGAGAGCCCAGTGGACTATTGCAGAAGTCAAGCAAGCCCGGTGAACTGTTACAGAGGGTGAGAGAGAGCCCCAGTGAATCATGTAGAGTGGAGCACAGTACCTAAGGTTGCACCCTGATTCTTTGAAGTCAGCATCCAAACATATATAAAAATATCACCAGGCATGGCAGGTGAGAGTGAGGAAGGTGTCTGCTGGGGAAGCCCAAATTACTTAAACACGTCTCAGTGGGCCCCTGGGGGGTGGAAAGTGAAGCTGAGAAACAGGCATGTTACAGTGGTACATCTGTCAGGAAGCAGCGTACATAGTTAGGGAAAGAATTCCATTTCTGTTTGGACCAGAATCTGAAGGCAGTGGAGCCGAGGCAGAACAGATTCTGTAGTTCTTTGCTTGCCAGAAAGAAGTTCAGAAACGCCAGAATATGTTGCTGCAAATAGTGAAGGGGCAGCAGAAGCAAGTGAACAAATGCTGAGACAACAAATACAACCGGTGGCAGAACAAAAAAAACATTATTTGCCCAACAATAGGTGCTATTTTGGTGGTTTGTCCTCTCAGGTTAAAAGCTGCAGGAAGCTAGGGAGAAGTTAGGGATGAATTTCAGTGGTTTCACATTGGAAAAAAATGATGCTAGATGATGACCCAGAAGCTTTCTTTGAGCCCTTTGAAAAGGCAGCAGAAGCAGCAGGGTGGGATGAAGACATATGGGCAATATATCTAGGAACCTCACTGACTGGGGAAACCAAAGCACTTTATTGTGCGCTACTGAGAAAGGAGGCTCAGGATCATGATTAGGGTCTGGTTTAAATTGCAGGCCCAGCTTTCTAATATCGTGATCATGGTGGAGGCAGCCATTTTTGTGCCGCAACCATGGTGCCCCCCCCATTCCTCCTGATTGGCTGAGAGGGCAGGTTTAGAGCCAGGTTCAATTGCAACAGTAGAGGACTTGCTTCCAAGGCCTCTGACTGAAAAGTCCTCACTGCAAGAGGCAGGAATAGCAGCAAAAGCTTAGCAGGTCAGGGAAGAAGAAAGGAGTCTTAAAAGTGATGGGGAGAGGAGAAATCTTGGGGTTGGGTAGGGGAGGGACTGTTTGCTCCTCCAGATGGGAAAACTGGGGTGCTGGGAGCTGGGGGTGGAGGGAGAGAACACACACGTGGAGGAGCAAACAGCCCCTCTCCTACCCGATGGCAGGAACATCTGCCAAGGCAGACACCAAGCATCCCCACTGTCCCATGCACATGTTGCTCCTCCCAGAGGAGCAAACAACCTCTCCCCTACCCATCCCCAAGCTTTCTCCTTCCTTTGTCCCTTTCGCAACCCTTCTTCCTCCTCCTGGGCTGCTAGGCTTTTGCTACTGGCTAAGAAAAGCTTCCTCAGCCTGCAGCAGCAATTTTGTCGCAATAAAATGATATGATATGGATGCTTGCTGGGGAACTCCCCAGCAATTGGCTGTATTATGGCATTTCATTGCAAATCACATTTTTTTATGAAAATCAATTAATTTTGTGATTTTCACAAAAATTGCAAAATTGTGATTTAAGCAAGGCCCTCATCATGATACATTGAAGGAAGCCATGCTAAAGTGACTAGCAATTTTGGAGGCACACTGTTAGAATCAATTAAAAACAAAAGAGGCTCGGGGCCACTATGAGTCAGACAGTTGGAGCAAGTTCTCTGAGATGTGGCATCCAAGTGGCTTTGTCCCAAAAAGAGGATGGAAGAAGAGATAATAGAACAGATTATATTGGAACAATATGTCTGGGATCTGTTGGGAGATATCCAAGAATGGGTAAAGTGGCACAACTCAACACCCTTGATAAGGCCATAATATTGGCTGAAGACTTCACAGCAGCAGAGGCGGAAGTGAAGAAGGAACAGGAAATGGGGGTAAGGAGCAGAGAAAGAGCTCTAAAAAGAGTAGATCCTATAACAGCAAGAATTGGTGGTAGGGGGGCGCAGAGACATGTGACTTCACTCCTCAGAAGAATAGAAGGAAGGTGACTTAGCTGTGGAAAAAGAGGTCATACAGCAAAATATTGCTCTGAGGAAAGAAGAGATAGTACACCTATACCAGAAAGGTATTCCCAAGAGAAGGGAAGGAGGATAGAAACAGGAGAGGAAACGATAAGGGTATAGGTGCCGACTCTGTTTTTTTCCAGTGGGTGCTTTTTTTGGGCGGGGGGGAGGAGGGAAGGGGGGTTCCTGTGCTGAGCCCTGCATATGCCCAGAAGATGCAGCACATTATGTCAACCCAGCTCACCCAATGTGGCTCATGGGTGCTGAGCACCCATTAGTTTTTTCAGTTCATGCCTGGGCCCCAGAATGGCCACAGAGTTGGCACCTATGGGTAAGGGTTAAGGATTGTAGTTATGGAGAAGTTGAAAATGAAGTACTGGACTGAGAGTACGAGAGAACTACATGACTGCTAATGACAGCCAGAATCGGAGGGAAGGAGACAAAAAGATTGCTAGATTTGGAATGTGAACATACAATGATAACAGCTGAGTTGATTCCTCAAAAGGAAAGAAGCATAGAGGACTGATGGGCTCTGGTGTGCCTGCATGGGGATGCACAATCCTGTGAGAGGGTACAGGCAACTATATAACAGTCTTAGGACAGATCCACAAGTTACTGTCATGCTAATCCAGAAATTTTCTTGTTCCCTGCTGGTAGGATGGGACAGGCCAGAGTTGGGACTGCTCATGAGAAAAATTATAGGGAAAAAGACTTGGAAAAGGGGGACTATCAATGATGTACTGAAGGTCTGGTAGGACAAGAGGAAGAAGTCCAGACTAAAGAAAGCAGAAAGGAGAGAGAGGAAGAGAATAATGGAATAGACCTGAATAAGATAACTGACCAAGGACAATTTCATTTGGAGCAATCACTAGAAGACAGCTTCTGCAGAATATGTGAGGAGGGCCAGCAGTGATGAAAGAGTGCAACATCCAGACCTGATGAGGTCACTACCTAAGTTTGAGGTATGCAATGATTTACTGTACCATATAGAAGAAGGAAGTCTTGAAGGGGAAGAAATGGAGCAATTATTAATACCAAAAATGTATGGGAGCACCTTGTTAAGAATAGTACATAAGCTGCCTGTGGAAGGCCATTTGGGCAGGGATAAATGGAAGAGAAACTATTTCAATGCTCTTCTTGCCTGGGCAGTTGTAAATCCTTTATCAACTGCCAGAAAGTGGCACCAGAGAGATCCCCAGTAGTTCTTATGGTACCTATGCCCTTGATAGATGTTCCATTCAAGTGGGTGGCTATGGACATAGTTGGGCAAGTGGAGAAAAATGCAGTCAGATACCGATATATTTTGATTACACTCAATTATGCCACCTGATATCCAGAGGCCATACCCCTGAAGTCCATGATGGCTCTTCAGGTAGCTGAAGTTACTTTGTGCATTGTTTCAAGTGGGATTGTCAAAATAAATAGTATCTGATTAGGAGAGGAGTTTCATGCTGCAGGGAAGTATGCCTCCTTCAACTACACATCAAACACTTGTTGATGTTGGTGTATCACCCACAAACCAATGGCTTGTTGGAATGATTTAATAGATTTCATAGACATTAGGGCTGGAACAGACCTCGTAAGATGGGGCAGGAAGTCAGCTAGGGTCAAAGGATCCCAGCAAGATAAACATCCAAATGTTTCTTGGAAGTGTAGGTGCTTGCACCACCTCTGTGGGGAGTTTGTTACAGGCCTTGGGGGCTTGGACAGTAAAGAAGTTTTTCCTTATGTCCAGCCTAAAATGGTCTTGCAGGAGTTTGTGACCTTTGGACCTTGTCATCCCCTGGGGTGCTCTGGTAAACAGGTGTTCTCCCAGATCCTGATGCATACCCCTTATGTACTTATAGGCTGCAACCTAGTCACCCCTGACCCTGCACTTCTCCAGGCTGAAGAGTCCCATAGCTGGCAGCCTCTTTTCATAAATCCTGTTCTCTTGCCCTCTGATCATGTGCATGGCTCTCCTCTGGACTCTTTCAAGCTTCTCCACATCCTTCCTAAATTGTGGAGCCCAGAATTCATAGATTCATAGATTCATAGATTCATAGATGCTAGGGTCGGAAGGGACCTCAATAGATCATCGAGTCCGACCCCCTGCATAAGCAGGAAAGAGTGCTGGGCCTACATTACCCCAGCTAGATACACATCCAACCTTCTCTTGAATACCCCCAGGGTAGGGGAGAGCACCACCTCCCTTGGGAGCCCGTTCCAGACCTTGGCCACTCGAACTGTGAAGAAGTTCCTCCTAATATCTAATCTAAATCTGCTCTCCTCCAGCTTGTGGCCATTATTTCTTGTAACCCCCGGGGGCGCCTTGGTGAATAAATACTCAGTGAAAAATTGGATCCAGTACTCCAACTGTGGCCTCACCAAGGCCGAGTACAGTGGGAGGATGACATCCTGTGTCTTGCTGAGATGCATCAGTAGATGCAAACCAGAATTTTGTTCACTTTGCCTACTGTAGTATCGCATTGGTGGTTCATATTCATCTTGTGATCAATCATGATCCCCAAGTCTCTTTTGGTCATGGTGCTAGCAAGTGTAGCATTGCCGAGCCTATAAGTGTGATGTGGGTATTTATTCCCAAGATGGAGCACCTTGCATTTCTCCATATTGAATGCCATCAGGTTTTCATCTGTCCACCTTGCAAGCCTATCGAGGTCGGCCTGGATCACCAGCCTATCCTCAAGTGTAGAGACTATTCCCCAAAGTTTGGTGTTGTCAGTGAACTTGACCAGTCCACTTTTAACAACAATGTCCAGATTGTTTATGAAGATATTAAAGAATACAGGTCTGAGAATGGAGCCTTGGGGGACACCACTAGTCACTGAGTGCCATGTTGATTCGTTTCTGTCAACTACCTCTCTCTGGGTCCGACCTTGGAGCCAGTTCCCTAGCCATCAGACTGTGGAGTAGTCAAGGCCACAGTTGCCCAATTTTTCCATGAGGACATCATGGGAGACCAAGTCAAAGGCTTTTTTAAAGTCCAAATATATGACATCAACCTCTTCCCTTTTGTCCAGGTGATACATCACCTGGCCATAGAAGGAAATGAGATTGGTCAAGCAAGACCTGCCTGCAACAAACCTGTTCTGGCTGTCTCTCAGGATATTGCTTTCTGTTAGCCTGTCAAGAACGGTTTTTTTGATATTTTTTTCCAAAATCTTCCCAGGGATTGCAGTCAAACTGATCAGTCTGTAGTTTCCCGAGTCTTCTTTCCTCCCTTTCTTCAAGATGGGCCCTCTTCCAAAAAAGTAAGACTTGAAAACAATGGTTTTTCAAAGAAAAGTTGAAAACAATGGGTGAATTGGCCAAAGTAAACATGCAGAAGGCCCAAGGCAGGCCTTATATCACAGATGAGCTCAGAAGAGTTTGAAATGGGGGAGCAAGTATTAGTGCTGCTTCCTGATCAAGAGTCAAAACTGATGACCAAAAGGCAGGAACCACGTGAAATAATTCAAAGGACAGGGTTTGTGGATTATAAAATACATCACCCAGGACAGAGGAAGCCAGATCTACCATACATATATGTTAAAACCATGGAAGCAGTGTGATGTCTTGGTGGCATCTTATCCAGAACACTTCAAGTCAGGTCCCTGCAAGCCAGTTAGAAGAAGAGATACTAACCCTGGCCCAGGAGATGCAGTTGACATCAGATAAAAAGAGGGAAGTTGAATACTGGGTAAGAGGAAATGAGGATGTTTCCTCAGAAAATCCAGGAAAAAGTGTTAGGGAGGGGCAACGGTGTATTCCCCAGTGATTGGTAGGTACCATAAAAATGAAGTAAAAAAAATGATAGAACAAAGTCATTATAGTAGAGTTGAGAAATCAATGAAAGAACCCAATTTTGGTAATGCCAAAGCTTGATGGAAACATAAACCTATATATTGGCTTCAGGAAAATAAATGACATAGTGTAATTCAATGCCCTGGATTAAGGGAATGCTAGAGAAAATCAAACAGGCCTGGTATAGATCCACTTTAGACCTATTCCAGGTTATTGGCAAATTCATAGAATCAAAGAAAATTAGGATCAGAAGTGACTTCAGGAGGTCATCTAGGCCAATGCCCTGCTCAAAGCAGGACCATTCCCAACTAGATCATCCCAGGTAAGGCTTTGTCTAGCCGGGTCTTAAAAACCTCCAAAGATGGAGAGTCCATGACCATTCTGGGTAATCTGTTCCAATGCTTTATTACCCTCCTAGTGAGAAAGTTTTCCCTAATATCTAAGCTAAATTTCCCTTGCTGCAACTTGAGACCATTGCTCCTTGTTATGTCAACTCACCTGCCACCACTGAGAAGAGTCTACCCCCATCCTCTGTGGAACCACCCTGCAGATAGTTGAAGGCTTCTATTAAATCCCCTCTCAGTCTTCTCTTCTCCAGACTAAATAGGCCCAATTCTCTCAGCCTGTATTCATAAGGCATGTTCCCCAGCCCCCTACCTATTTTTGTTTCCCTTGGCTGGACTCTGATTTGTCCACATCCTTTCTGTAGTTGGGAGGGGAGGGGCAGAACTGGACACAGCACTCCCACAGATGGCCTCACCAGGCTGAACAGAAGGGAAGAATCACTTCCCTTGATCTGCTGGGAATGCTCCTACTAATGCAGCCCACTATCCCGTTAGCCTTCTTTGCAACAAGGGCACATTCTTGGCTCATATTCAGTTTATTGTTCACTGTAACCCCCAGGTCCTTTTCTGCAGAGCTGCTGCTTAGCCAATCAGTCCCCAGCTTGCAGGTGCATGGGATTGTTCTGTCCTAAGTGCAGGACTTTGCACATGTCCTTATTAAATCTCATGAGATTTTTTTGGGTCCAATCCTCCAATTTGTCGAGGTCTCTGAATCCTAACCCTACCCTCCTAGATGCTAACTCCATGGGTGCTATGTGGCTCAAGCACCCACCAGAAAAAATTAGCAGGTGCTCAGTACCCATGGGACACAGCTGCTTTCTGCTTGCAGATTTTAGGGGGAAAAAAAGGTGCTTTACCAGAAGAAGCAGTGCGTTACTTCAACCTGGCTCTTCAGTGTCTGTAAAGATTGGGTGCTTTTTGGCGGGGCTTTTTGGCACTTTCATCTAAAGCTGATTCAATCAGCTATTAGATAGAAGACCCAAAAAAGCCCCAATAAAGTGCAGAGCTGGGCTGAAGTAATGTACTTCCTCTTCTGGGCATGTGGCACAGAAACGTGCTGAGTTTAAAGTAAACTCCCGCCAGCAAAACCCAAAGTCAGTGCTTATGTCTACTCTCCAACGTATCTACTACTCACTGCAGCTTGGTGAGCATTGATGTGAGTGTTGATGAGTGTTCCTTTAGAGAGAAGCTCAAGAGATACCTTGGGGTTTCTCTGAATTTTAAACAAATGCTGTTTGAATTACATGGGGCAGCCACTACATTCTAGAGGCTTTTGGACAGAGTGGGTACCTAGACAAGGGTGGGGGTGGAGTATTTTAATTAGTGGTTCCTGGAAAGCAGCTTTAATTAAAAAGCCGCAGTCACATGTATTAAGCCCCATGTTAAAAATGGCTGTGGGATGCTTTAACTAAAGCTCCTTCAATGAGCTTTAGTTACATCACCCCAGCAGCCATTTTTCAACCTACAGGGGCTTAAACACATGATGCTGTGGGGATGCTAGAGTGTTCTAATTAGAAAGCATTCTAATTAGAATGTGTTAGAGCACATGTATAGTAGGAATGTATGAAGCAGGCCCTATTCTATTTGGATTTGGCCGGAATCAGGGACAGTGATTTCATTAGTTGATTCAGATCACTGTCCCTGATTTGATTTGGCTGAATCCAAATCTAAAGATTTGATGCTGATTTGGAGAATCAGTGACTCAGACATAGACACAGCTTTAAAAGGTTTTTCTATATATCTTGAGGTACCAGCCATGGCTTGTGAACGCTGCGATGCTGGGGTGCATGGAGCATCCCACAGGAGTGCGGGGTGGCCCTCCACATTCTCATAGACATAGATTTCATAGACATCAGGGCTGGAAGGGACCTCGGGAGATCATTGAGTCCAGCCCCCTGCCCAAAGGGCAGGAAGTCAGCTGGGGTCATAGGATCCCAGCAAGATAAGCATCCAATTTACTCTTGAAGGTGTTCAATGTAGGTGCTTCAACCACCTCCACTGGCAGACTGTTCCAGACCTTGGGGGCTTGGACAGTAAAGAAATTCTTCCTTATGTCCAGCCTGAAACGGTCTTGCAGGAGTTTATGACCGTTCGACCTAGTCATCCCTTGGGGTGCTCTGGTAAAAAAACGTTCCCCCAGATCCTGCTGGTCACCCCTGATAAACTTATAGGTGGCCATCAGATCACCCCTGAGCCTACACTTTTCCAGGCTAAAGAGTCCCATGTCTCTCAGCCTATCATCGTAAGATCTGTTTTCCTGACCTCTGATCATGTGCGTGGCTCTCCTTTGGACTCTCTCCAGCTTCTCCACATCCTTTTTGAATTGTGGAGCCCAAAACTGGATGCGGTATTCCAGCTGCGGCCTCACCAAGGCCGAGTACAAGGGGAGAATGACGTCCCGGGATTTGCTCGAGAAGCATCTATGGATGCAAGCTAGCGTTTTGGTCGCTTCATTAGCCGCAGCATCGCATTGCAGGCTCATGTTTATCTTGAGAAGATAGGAACATCCTCTGCATAGCTCTGGTAGGGCACTAGCACTGGATACCTATACATTAAGGCTGTGCAAAGCTTCGGTCCCTGATTCAATTTGGCAGATTCAATTTGGCAGATTCAATTTCTCGACAGTGGGTAAAACCAAAAGTGGCCTGGAAGTACTTCTGATCCACTTCTGGGTCCATCAGGGCCCCCCCCCCCCCCATCCTCCCCCAGCTTGGTGATCAGCTGCAGGGGGACCCTGGGTGCCCCCAGGAGGCACCAGTTGTTGAGCCAGGGGAGGCACCGGGGGCGGGGGGTAGGGGTAGGAGCACACTCCCTGGTGGACCCAGAAGTGGACTGGAAGTGGACTGGGCTCCCCAGCTGAGCATGCTGGGGAGCCCCCCGTGCTTCTGTGGGCATTCTATCTGCCCTACCATTGCAGCATTCACAACCTACCTGCTACCTAGAGGCACGTAGAAACAATATTTAAAGCTGTGTCTATATCCAAATTGCCGAACATTTCTGAATCACTCTGAATTGATTCAGAGGGTTCCGATTTGATTCAGAGAGATTAAAGGGTCCTCTAATTCAATTCGGAATCAGAGATTCGGCTACTGAATCAGGCTGAATCTCTGCCAAATTGAATCAGGGACCGAAGCTTTGCACAGCCTTAATGTATAGGTATCCAGTGCTAGTGCCCTACCAGAGCTATGCAGAGGATGTTCCTATCTTCTCAAGAGATTGGAATTAACATCTTGATGCACAGTGAGCTATTTTACAAGAACTGTGGAAGACTGCATTAATGGCAATGTCCAATAAGTATGCACTTGGCAAGGAGGAGACTCAGTATTTAAGTAAAGGCCAGATCAAATCTATGGTAGACGGGGTACAAATCTTAAAGGATTACCAACATCCCCACATGAAGAAACAAATTTGGGAAATCTTGAACCTTGCTCATTTTTACTGCAGGTTCATCCCATAGTTCTTGGAGAAGATTATGTAGCTGACAGGCCTAACAAAGGCTTCAGCCTTTACCAAGGTGAAATGGACCCCAGAGGTGGAATAGGCATTCCAGAAAACCAGAGAAGCACTATGCTACCATTCAGTAGTCAAAACCCTGGACTTTTCTAAACACTTCATCTGATGTGGTATTAGGGCAATACTATCACATAGAAAAGGAGATTCAGAATACATAATAGCTTGCATTAGTAGAAAATGCTATAAATGAGTAAGCATATGCCACCATAGAATAGGAATGTGCTATCAAGTGGTATATAGAAACTTAAGATACTACCTCCTTAAGGGTATCAGTGGCAGACCTGAAATAGTTACAATGACTGAAGACTGATAATCCTCATCCTATGCAATGGTATATAAGTCTCTAAACATACTATTTTACAGTTGAAGATAGGCCTAGGAAGCAGTAGTCTAATGCAGAATTATTTTCCAGGAAGTGGGAGGAAGAGTAAATCTCTAGACAAGGGCTGGCCCATGGCAAGAAAGAAGGAAGCGGGGGTATATATTAGGGATGCATACCCGGTCACTGAAGAAAAGAAGGCATGGTCCCTTTAAGACTACTTTGCATGGGGAACAGAAGAGGAGGGCCTAAGGCCAATACATTCAGCTCCAGAGACAGAGCATGGGCAAACTGGCCCAGAGCCTGAAGAAGGAAGGAGCTCTGCAGAGAGAATCTCACATGGAGATAAGCTATGTTTTTATGCTTCTATTTTGAGTTCATATTTGCCATGAGGCATGGGAGTGGCTGAAGGGGAGGCAGGAGGCCACAGCAGAGGTCTAGGATCACCCTGTGTTGTTGTTATTGGGCTGAGCACCCAGCAGAAACTTACAGAAGGGCTGAGTGCCCAGTGGACTATTACCATGGGGCTGAGCACTCAGTAGATGGTTACAGAGGACAAGAGAGACCAGAGAACTATTACAGGGGGCAGGAGAGCTCCAGTAAACTATGTAGAGTGGAGCATGGCACTGTGGTTCTTGGAAGTCAGCCTCCCAGCATTTGTAATAATATCAAAAGGCATGGCAGAGGAGAGTGAGGGAGGTGACTTCCAGGGTAACCCAAACTGCTTAAACAGGTCTCAGCAGACCACTGGAGGGCACAAGGTGAAGCAGGGAAACTGAGGCACGTTGCAAGTGGTGGATGACCATTAGGGGTATGTGGTCACAAGTCTTTTTTTACTGAAGCAGGTTACTACAAGGCTGAATGGATCCTTCTAAAATAGTCTTTCTCTACTTGAGTGTCCTTGTATAAAGATGAATTTTAGGCTGGCCAGATGGGCATCTTTAGTATTGTTCTCAGAGCAGATACAGTTATATCTGAGAGCCTGACTGTAGATTACAGCTTTTTGGTGTGCTTGGGATGATTGATGCTCTTGTGGGCATAAGTATAGTGGTTTGTTTTTTTTTTATATGAGGGTTTATAGGGTGCCATTCTGTACAATGATTGTGGTGTGTAGAAAATTGATGTCAGCGTAGGGAAAGTTTGAGGGTAATAGTCATTAAACCTGTTGTGGAAGTCAATAAGTAAGTCCTGGTGTTTGATCCAGGTATTGAAAATATCATATGTGTAATGCAGATTTTAGTGCAGGTTTGATGGTGGAGATTTCTAGAAATTTGTCCTCCAGGTGGAAGTTGGCATATTGAGGGGCCACCATTGTGCCCATAGCCATGACCTTGGTTTGAAGGAAGTGCTGATTGTTGAAAGTAAAGTTTTTGTGAATGCAGATGATTTTTGCAATATGTAGAGAATCTGAGTGTGCTCCATGTTCTTGTAAGTATTTCAGATAAGCAGCTATACCTTCATGATGTGGGTCATAAGTATGCTGGTGATATCCATGGTTGCAAGTATGGCCTTCTCAGTAGTCTTAATGCTTCTTAACAATTGTGCTTGCTTCCCTCCTCAGACCAGATGAAGACTGCCTTGCATTCACAGGCTTCTTTATCTTAGTCATGCAGTTGGTCCAATAAAAGGTATCAACCCAAAAAATCCTTGCCTCTTGCAATATTATGAAATATGATAGAAGTTCTGTTTCTTCAGTTTGCTTTTTTTTAAATAGTGGCCATTATATATCTAAAGTTACATTAACATATTGCTACCCTTGAAGTCAAGCCCTTAAAAGTTAGGAAATCCAGAATTATGTCTGCTTTCCCCCTTCTAGTCACCTGTGTATATGTGTTATAAAATGATTGTCTATTGTATGTGCACATATTGTTATTTACCAGAGGACTCATGCATCAGTCTGTACAGAGGCTTTGATTTGTATGGCTCTGGAAGCAAGGGGGAGCTGCAAAATTCAGAATACAACTAATTTAAGAGATGTTAAATGAAAAAACAGGACAAGAGTAACAAGGAATAAAGTCATAGGTGTAAAATAGGAATATAAAATAGAACATTAGGTATAAAACTCAGGACAGTTCCCACTGGGTCCTTGAATTAGTTCAAGGAGTTCATGGAATTTAGTACACAGGATGTAACATGATTGGCTGAAGAAGACATTTTTGTTTCTAGACCCCCATCTTCTTGTTGCAGAAATTGGTAGGGGTATGCCAAGTGATGCAGTAGCTGTAGGAAAGGAAAGAACAATCTAATATAGTCAAGCAGTTGAATATTGCTCTGAAGAACTGGACTCAATTCCTGCATCTGTCACAGATTTCCTAAATGATGCTGGAAAATCACATAAATTAGGCTTCATAGATGATCACTATGTAGATGTTCCTTTTTTATAAGTGGCATATCTGGATTCCTGGGGTCAGATTTGTACTAAGAATTCACAGCTGCACTTGAAGTCAGTGTGATTTTGTACTTAGAGCACATACAAAATATGTATAATGCTAAGTATGCAAAATCAGGTGCTTGGCATTAGGAATTGGACACCTAGAATAGCAGAGATTACACATACACACACGTGCACGTGTATGCACTTATATGTATAATTCCAGCTGGAGCAAGAAAAAAATCATAGGCCTTTGCAGTACACAGTGCCATTTATGTGGTCTTTTTGCAGTGTCCCCCCCGTCTCCCACTGCTGATTGGTTACAGGGCCCCTGGGGTCCCTGCCCTTCACTGTTGACTGGGGAAGAGGGGCAGGGCCTCATGATGGGCAGTCTTACAGTCAATCAGCAGCAAGGTGGGGGTGGCCACCATCTTTGTTGCTCCCCTTCATGCCAGTGGCTTCCCCCACAGTGGGCTGTGAGGCTGAGCCAGAGCAGTCTAGCCATTTTCATGGGGTTCATGGAAACTGCTTTTTTCCCCCAATCAGGACAGGGGGGAAATCCTCTCATCTTTTATTTGCATACAAGGAAAACTCATTAAATACATTGTCTAATTAAATACATGTGCCCATTGCATTCAGTCCCCTTCAGTGTCAACTCTTTTTCAAGTCACGGTGAGCCACCCAATTGCATATATTTTGACTTCCTCTTCACTCCTGAGCTATGCCTTCCTTTCCCATTTCCATTGTTCCCTGTTTCTTCTCATCTTTAAATGCCTGGTAAACAACACCAAAAGGGTCCCAAACAGTTCACCCAGAATCCCTCTATTACCCCCTCTCTCAGCTTTTTGCACATGATTAGTTTGGCCTGGTATTAATATATACCCTACTCTCGCAAGGGGGTGATGGGAAAATTGAATAAAAAATTCAATAGCGATGAGTGTCACAGAAAAGCACATGAGGAAATTAAGAATTCTTCTTTCAGAGCTGCATGGTGAATAATAAGACGTGGGGATACATATGGAACAAGAATGATTAGAAACATTTTGGACTTCTGCTCATAAAGTGCGTATGATCCATTCTATGCACTGAATGAGACAGAGGGTCTGGTGAAAAAACAATAGAATGTGATCCTATAATTAAAGACTATAATGAGTACAACCAAAGAAGCTAAAATAACACTGGCAACCTTAACTTCGGTATTTCTTAATTCTTGAATGCTTTCCTTTGCAACCTGATCATTTTTGAAGTAGTTGCATATAATATTGTTTAAAATATTAATCTGATTCAATGCAAATTTGTTACCACTAATAAAAAATATTGTTGGCAAGGCCTTTGTATGTTACACACTTTTGCCTGTCTCTTCCAATAAAAGAAGTTAGGATAATGATTTTGATTCTCTTTTCTATAAAGTCCTATAATATGTTAATTCTAGTGAATAGTGCACATCCATATTATTTTGGATATCTCAGGTCGGAAGTTTAGGGGTAAGTAAAAGTTCAGTGAGATACATCAGATTCATGGTGCTTTTTCATATTTTAACCAAGCTCAAATCATATAACTGTATATTAAATCACTTATTCACTGTGACAGGCAGGCAGTAGAACACAGATATAGTAATCTACCAGTCTGGTATCTGGTATGCATTGGGAATCATGAAATAGAACTCAGCAGGCTGAATGCTGTGCACCCACGCATTGTACAATACTGTGATTACAGCAGGTAGGTGGTTTGGATAACAGCAAATTTCAGATATGCAGCAGTCCAGTGTAATGTGTGGTATGATTTGAGGAGTTTGTTGGGACATGTACTATAATTGTATGCTCAACGTAATGTCTGATTGACTTGTCTTTCTTGGCCTTTGGAGTCAAGAAAATGATATCTTAGTGGAATTGTTTTGGAGAATACATTTAAAGTAACCTAAATGAATAGAAGTGGATTAGCTCATGAAAACTCCACTTCTGAAAATAAATCACTGATTTACAGGACTCATAATTTGTTGTGTGATATTTTTTGAAAGTGCAAGGCATTTATAGAGCAAAAAAGTTATGGTGAACTGGAACATACCTGCACAATTCTTTGGAATGGTAGATATCATGACTGATTGGAAACAAGTTATTTTTTAAATGACTACTTAAGTAATCTGTTGTGGTATTTTAGCTAAATGTTATTTGCAACATTTTTCAAGATTGTTAACTGCTTAACTCCAGTATTTCCTAGACTTGGTCTATCTCCAGTTGCTCTTAACTATTTATAGTATCCATCAATAATGTGGATCTATATTTATGCATGGTGTTGTAAAAAGCTCATGATGTTTCTTGTAATGACAACTATAAGCTTCATTTTGCAATGGGCTAAGAACCTCCTTTGTGGAATATCTGCCTGACTATCTGGGAGAAGAGAAGATGGCATTTTGGAGAACTGGGTCACATATAACTCTATAGCAGATCATTTTACTCTTTCTGGAGCATAAAATATGTTCCCTATTCTGGGGAGGCTTGTATATCCTGAAGAGAGAGTACTACTTAAAAACTCCCTCTTGTACCCACCAGAGGCATAAGAGGTGGTCTTTATAACTCTGTTACATACGCAGGCCCACAGCTGGCAGATGTGAAATCCAACTTTTGTTACACTACATCAGGAGTGCTCAACTTCCGACCTATGGACCAAATCCAGCCTGTGGAGCAATGACATCTAGCTTACAGAGACCAGAAAACTTGGCAGCAGGGAGTGGTGGAAGCTCCATGGGCTGGATCCAGCTTCACTTGAGCCGTTACCTGTGCCGTGGGATCAGGGCCAGCTCCCCTACACCCTACAAATCTAGATAGAGCCAGATTTCTCCCCTCTAAATCCACTGTCTGGATTGGGACTGAGTTGCCCCTTCCCCAGCAGGCTTATGTCTGGATCAGAGATGCTCTGCCTCTTCCCCATCATGCATGTCTGGATCAGGGCTGCTCCATTCCCCTCTTCTACCCCCAGCCCCACATACAACTGGATCAGGGCTGCCCTGCCCTGCTGTGCCTCACCCTGCCCCACATGCCTGGATCATGACCGGGATCCTCCCCGTGCACATCTGGATCAGGCCTGCTCTGCCCCACTTCTAGTCCCAAAGCTTCAGGCAGATGTGTCAAGGGCAGACTGCACAACCCCCTGTAGCTGGATTGGGCTCATTGGAGGGAACCAGCCTGTGGATGCACCTGGCATTGCTGATCTGACCCACAAGGTGAAAAGGTTGGGCACCACTGAATTAGATTCCTGATGCTTGGAAAATGAATAAATGGAGCAAGCACCTCTATTTGCACTTGTCAGTTACAGAGACCTTCCCAATTAGTCTCCCTTTTAAGGCTGATCTTGCCTTTCATTTAGACGAGGTGGAATGGGTTAGGGGACTCTGATTTGGCATGCTGGGATCATGAAATCTCTAAAGACCAGTTGGCCCTTTATTTGGTTGCACAGGGTGGCAATAAACATCAGATTTGGAATAAGGAAAGGATAGTTCATTCAGGGCTAACTGGCCAGGTGATGTATATGTGTCCAAAATATACACATTCTTCATGCTACTGCAGGCATCATGTTACAGGTTATGTTAGTTGTAATTTTTCTTGGCTACCATGCAGGTTATTTCCTTTTTTTCCCCCCAACAAAGTACCCAAGAGGTGCATGGTTATCAAGTCTGATCATTATTTTCCTTGCAAAGGGAGTTCTAAAGGCAAGAAGCATAAGCCAGTATTTCAAGATTTGAGCTCAAATAGAGAAAAGAAAGTTGATGTAATGGATTAGCATCATGGGTCAAAGTAGAAAAAAAAGTTTAGTGCTTTCTCAAATTCTGCCTGCTTAACATTCTCTCATAGGTGTCACTTACTCTAGATTGTATCTTCATAACATGATCAGATCTCTTATTTTCTTTTCTTTTGTTCAACTGGGAAAAAGCAATACTTATTTTAAAAGTATTATGAGACAGTAGAGTTAGCATTCAGCTCAAAATAAAATGTCAGGTCACACCTTATGGTGTAAGCAGGACTTAAGGCAGACAAGGTGTACTAGAGGTGAGGCCTCCTGCCTGTGTGGAAGCCATAAACTAAAGCTGTCTGCTCTGTGTTGCTCTCCATCCCAATATTCTTTTGATATCAATTGACCCAGATCTATCTTCTCAGCTCAGCCTGTGGTGCACGTCTTCAAGAAATAGCATGTATTTCTTACACACCTCTCCTAGGGAATGTTATCTTGAGCTGTCAGCAGACATAAATGAATCTGCCTACGTTCCTTTTTGCACTTGGTGCAAATGTAAGGTTTGGAGACCTTTTTTACGAATGAAAGCTAAGATAGAAGTTCCATCTCATCCTGAACTGAACTGCTCTGAGCCAGTTCAGTTTAGGACTTGGTCTTATTTTTTATTCTATAACACAATGCATATTTTGTAGTTAGTTCTCCCTGTGGGGAGAGGACATATTAGAGATTTGTAGCCCAGCAGAGCATATCACAAACTGACTGGGACAGAGAGGTTCAAGTTTGTTGGAAGTTTTTGCTTGGTGTTAAAGATATCAGGCTCTCCTTTCCAACAGGATATTTCAAATGAACTGGGGTGTGGGGAATGTGACAGAATTTAGAGGTTCAGTTAGGGATTGGCAAGAAAGGAGTTTTCTTGGTTTGGATAAAGAAAGTCTCTCACAACAGCAGCCTGTTGTGAGACATTTGCAGCAGGGGGAGGACTGCCTCTACTGCAGGAAATTAAGCAATCTTCTATCACCTTTGCACAGGACCAGAAGGTGGTGCAGTGGAGGTCTGGAGGTAAAGGCAGAATGTTAGGAGCTGTTCTAGGAGGTGGTTATAGCTGAAAGTAAAAAAAGGAGCGACTGTTGTTTGTTACTATTTCTTTCCAAACACAAACCCTAAAAAAAACCCTGAAAAAGCCCTACTTTAGTCTTTGACTTTAAATTTGGCTGAAGCAAGCTATATTTCGTTAGAATTTATTTAGCATCCAGCATGGGGATTTAAAATTTTCCCTATTTAATGTAGGGGCCTGAATAGGAGGTAAGCACTTTTGAAAATCTGGGCTTTATGCTCTTTTCACAGTCCTGGTGAGTTTAGTTTTTTCTTTAAGAAGATAAGTCAATCTCTGCACTTGCATTTCTGTTATTCAAAACAGCACATAATAAAGACATATCAAATATGCCTGCAGAATCCTTTTCTGCTCCTGAGGTCCAAAATGGGAGGAAAATGAAAATGTTCTGAATCATGATATGGTGAATATGCTACAGAAAGGAGTCCTGAGCCTTTATAAAGTAGAGTAGCTCCGTTGACTCCAGTGGAGCTTTGCTGATTTACACCTGTCAAAATGTAGATTAAAATCTCATAAAAAATTCCTCATGCAAATTTAGAATTGGAAATCTTACAGGAAGCAGCTTTCTTAGGAGATGCCTAGCATTTCCTTATTTAGGGTCTGCTGCTCTGCAGGAAAATATGCAAGGCTATGCTGAATAATAATTCTGTAAGTGTCTCTTATTTACAGTAGTGAAAACTATAGCAGGGATGGGCATGTGGAGGAGTCTCATGATTTCTCTGCTCAAATTAACGCCTTGCCAAATGTTTCCCCAAAAAGCAGGATGTACCTTTCTTAGAATGCTACATTTGCTGAAGCAGACTTATGTAACAATTTATAGCAGGTTTCTAGGTGCTCAGCAGCCATAGTGCTTTTCTTGTTTATGGCCCATAGTTTCCTCATCCCTCCTCTGTAATTTCCTTACTGAGGTCTTACTCTCAGGTCTGCATATATTTACATGTTTTACTGGGTAAGCTTTTAAGCAGCAAATTATACAAAATAGAGGTGAGACCTCTGCTAGTTGAGTCTTCCTTTTATTGTTTCCATTGTATTAGCTTTTGGAAAATAAATAAGAAAGACTGTGAACTGACATAAAATAAATGACAGTTCATGTTCCATAGGTTCATGTTTATGACATGACTGGCCCATAGCCACTCTAGCTATTTCATAGTCTACAAGATGTCCTTGATTTGCTCTTCCACCAATATGATAACAAGCACATATAATCTTTGCACACATTGCTATCAGGCATTTAGCACTTAACTGATTTTACAAATTCAGCTCTCACTTTGTCCTCTGTAGATCTCTTTCAGCTCTCTTAAATGATCTTTACCTTTTCACTTATTTTGTTTCCATCTTTCCTTCTCCGTAAGGCACAAATATAAAAAAAGGAAAAGTTAAAGAAGGAAAGCTCCTCAGTGATGAATCAATATACAAATGAAAAGAGAGGGAGCAAGGTATACATTAACTGAATTAATGAAGCCTTCATTCATTATGCTAAGGATGTAATCACTGTTCAAACAATATATAAATTATAACATCCCACCTTTACATAAACAAGAATACCTTGCTTAGTTTTAACTACATAAAACAGGGCTGTCCAGCCAGAGGCTCTCAGGTCCCTGCAGCTCCTTCTTCCACTACTACATGGGGCGGGGGCTGAGGACCTGTGCGGTGGGTAGCACTGCCTGCATAGCAGGAAGGATCCTGGGTGGCTGTGCACCACCACCAGCTCTGTGGTGGTGAAAGGATTCCTGGGGCCAACCCCTACAGCACATGGCCTATGCAGCTGGCAGCTGGGTAATTACGTACTGGTGTATGTGTGTAGCCCCTGACCACACTAAAGTTGGGTGGCCCCAATTATGAAAGAATGATCACCTCAAAATAAACAACTCTCCACCTTCTGCCCAAGAAACCATCAGTTGCCACCATGCAAAGCAAGTGGTAATGGCAATAGATGGACACTATGATTTGATGTATCTTTGACACTACTCATGATAAGATATTTTTGGCTCCTCTGTACATTGCAGTAGGAGTGGGTTTGCTACTGTATGGTTCCATTCTTTCCTGACTGAGCATTCACCAAAGCTATTGTCAGGTCATTGGTTTTCCTGCATCTATAGATGCCCATCTTGTTTTCTTTCTTGTTCAATATCTATCCAGGAGTTTAGTAATAATCAGGTCCTTGCATGGAACATAGGTTCCAAGGAGTGGTTAAATTACACCTTTTTGAGATCTAGGGATGTATATAGGCAGACTGTTTATTTTCAGAGTGGTTGACTTGGATCATTTGAAATAGTTTTATGTGCTTTGCTTTCTTTTGTTACTATGATTTTCTGAAAAATCTAAAGCTGATTCTTATTCCTAACTTGTTTCTTGGCTTTGGTTCCAGAGATTTTAGTTATGGCTCCTATTGGAAGTATAAAATGTCCTTACTTTAGCGCATGTGAAATCTCAGCTGCAATGTTGTATACCCCATTCAAATCCAACCTAAAACATTTCACTTGGATTTATATACCCAAACAACTATTCTGCCTCTTAACTATTGTAGTAATGCTTGTGCTGACTGAACAGCAGACCAGTAACAGTGCTTCTATTAGCTGCTAGTGCTCCTCCTGACAGTACTTTTGTCTAGGCATGTTTCCACAATACCAGTCTACTAGCCTTTCCTTTGCACAAGAAGTCTGAGCCAACTTACTTCAAAGCTGCCTGTACCCCAGATCAGCCCTATTCTTAGCTCTCTGAGCGCTCAGTTTCCTGGCGACAAAGATCTAAAACCAGTAGCTTTTAAAATGTTAATATAGATTCATTTTCCTCATAATTATGTGTATTTTTGAGAGGAATGATGGCGATACAATCTCACTAGGTTTGTGTATTCTGATTGTGAAAGGGAAGGATAACATTTGTGCTAAATATTAATTCTGAATACAGATGGAGGGAACAAAAACTAATTTACTATTACATTTTCTGCTTTTACATCAAGACAAAGTAAACTTGATTTAACTTTTAATCAAAAGAACAAAATAACTTCTCCCCCTTAGTTACTGCACCAAGATAGAGTTCTAAGTACATACAATTTGCAGAAAATGGAAGCAGATTGTCAGTAACTGAGGGTAGTGTAGGAGCACCATACTAAATTTGTTCTGATTCTCCTAGAAAATGAAATAGGCATGAAACTATCATTTCTGAATATTGAGCCAAGTGGCCAGCTCTCAAGTTATTTAAGTTTCTGGCAGGGACTTTCAAAGGAGTTTAAAGGAGCAAAGTAACCAAAGCTTATTATATTTTTTTGGAATTTTAGTACTTGCCTTGAAAATTCCAACCTAGAGGTTTAAAACTAATACCTTAAATAAAATTATATCTAAAGACTAATATGAAGCCATTGTAGCTCACAGGACCCTTATGTCAAGTGTTTCTGCTCGGAAATGCCTTTTGTCAAAAATATTGTAGTATTTTGTATTGGTTTCAGTTTTCAGGTCAGCTTAAACTGCAGCCCTGTACACAGGACATCACAGTAATCAAGTGTGAGTTAATGGAAATATGGGTCATATTAGTCAAGCCCATATCAGAAAGAAATGGATGAATCTCCTAAGCAGATGCAGATGGGGGGGTGGGGGGCAAGCATTCCTAGATAATGCTGCTGTTAGTTTTTGTAACAGTAGCCAGGCATCCTACAGTACTCCCTGTTTAAAATCAATAGAGTAATTAATAGAGGGAATGCAGTCTCACTTAGAGGGCTAAATATCATCCTCACCATAAGTTCTTATTGCTTCCCTGATCTACTGAAATCACCTCAGTCTTATCTGTCCCAAACTTAAGGCAGCTTGTTCTTATCAGTGCCCCATTCTCCCCAAGCTACTCATTCACTGACACTAACAAGGTCAAGTGAAATACAGAACTGGGTATCATCCTCAGAAGAAAAAACTCCATTATGTACACTTGCTCCTGTTTTTTTTCCTGCTACTTTCTTTTCTTTTAATCCCTGAGAAGATGGTAAATGTTCACATCCCCTTTGTGTATCTGAATGTGAAAGAGTCCGGAGACCCAGTAGTTTAGGCAGCACGAAGATGTATTAGGCAGAATAACAAGGCAATACCAAGAAAGGAAAAGTCCAGTCATAATTTTTTACAGGGTCTGATTCACTGTTACCCCGTAGTTCTTTATGTCTGTGCAAAGTAAAGGTATTGTTAAACAGTTTATCAGAATAGTTTTTTGCCTGTACTCACTCTGCTTTGATGCAAGGCTGCACAAGGTATAGGACAACAGTGAATTGGGCTCTGTGAAGTCCTTTATTTGCAGAAGTCAGAATCTAAGACACCTTGAGCTGAATAGTTAGCAACCCAGGTTGTGTTTTTGTTGTTTGTTTTCTTGATGTGCACATCTCTTTGTAACAAAAGTGCTATAAACCCCAAAGAATAAAATCCTGTGGAGGAAAGCTTGGTACAGGAAAATCTGTTTATTCTATAGTTTAACCAGTTGACCCACTCTAGTTCTTTAAATAAGAGGCCTACTGCACCTCTTTAAACTTTGATGTTACTGTAATATATAGTGCTAACGTGTATCCTTTCCTAGACAGGCGAATTGTCCAAATTATGGCAGGTTTGGGCACTAGCCCTTACTCTTTTCTGATACTTGAATAAATATAATGTCAACACAACCTTGTGTTTAAACAGTCCCATCCCCTGTTCCTTCCCCTGTTCCCTCCAAAAAAAAAAAAAGAGTAAACAAAGGGGAATGGAAGTCTTGTGAAAAATGTGTTTTCTTTTTTGAAGGGGGATACCAATTCATATAAATGCATCAATTTATATTGACATTGTTTTATTGAAGAATTTCAAGGAAGCTTTCAACTTCAGCTTGCAAGGCAGCAAGGTTACTTAGCAGGGACCTTCTGGTTGCTTCCTGTTAAGAGACAGACAACAAACTGGATCAACTTTGCATTAGTGAAAGCAGTATTCCTCACTGGATTAATGGCTAACAAAGCATTGGTTTCCTGTATAAAGTTAGTGGTGATATTGAGGGCTTGTTGCTATCATTTAGTGTTGCTTAGAGTATCAGGACTGATGAATCAATACAAATGGCTGACATTAGATCATATTATGGAAAAAAAGATGACGCAATGATAATTTTTTCATATTTATTTTTGAGAAGGTGAAATGAATGCTCTGAAAGTATGAGGGATTTGAGACCACTGAAGGCTAAAGTTATTTGTTATCCAAAGATTAGATGGGTATTTAAATATAAGCTTCCACAGTCAGTGTACTGTAATCCTTTAACTGGAAACCTCTGCTATTTTTAAGAGCTGAAAGGGTAATTCACTCAATCTGTTTCAGCTGATATATTTTAAACACAAAAGGTTTCCATTTTTTTCAGGTGAGTTGCTATTTACTTGGTTTATAGTTCACTTGTAAATTGCTTAAAAAACCACAACAAGACTCTTTTCAGAAGTCAGCTCATTAGGGCAAGGTTTAATTGTTCAAGTAACTTTCTAAGCCTGATCCTTCAGACAATGAATTGAGTAAAGTACAGAAGAATCTTGGCCCAAAACATTCCTAACCTCCTTTCTGCTTGTATTCAATTTTTTGAGATAGAAAATGAGAAGTTACACATTTTGTTCTAATCCACTGAAGTTAGTCATTGAAAATGTATTTACACAAGAATGAATTTGACTCAGTGGTTAAGTTGCATAGACATGAACAATGTCTGCTTTGCTGCAAAATAATCAAAACGTTGTTAAAAACCTCTAGGGTGTTAGTGCCCAAAAGCTTGCAAATAACTTTTTCCAACTATTTATTTGGTCTAATAAATGATATCACATCTATCCAAAGAACTTTGCCTGCCATTAGAAACCTTTTTGGTTCAAGTTATAGTCTATGTACTATAACATTGTTTTGTTCTTCATATGAAAATAATTATTCAACATTACTGATGATTCAGAATAATTATTCTGAATTATTAATTATTCTGAAGTATGGACTATCTAAATTAGCCTTTAGTCTTTCAATGTAATTATTGTTTGCTCTTCTAGGTTCCCAACCTAAGGCAAATTCTTTTCCCTGTCTCCCATTGCAGTCAATGGAAAGGTTGCCATGGGCTTCAGCACATGTTAAATTAGACCTAGGACACATGCCCAACTTTCATGTAAGGTGCTACAAGTGAGTGTTTAAATAAATAGTTTGGGTTATGTCTTGTCCTTTAATATGAGCGAGTACAGAGTCCTCTGCACAATGAAGCTATATGCAAGTCTTGGGGTACTGTTATCACGCAAGAAAAAAACAAGACTAAGCCGAGGTACAGACATTACAAATTACTGGTACAAGTGATTTCAAAACCACTCTATACCCATAACAGAACAGAATTTTGGTACACAAAACTGTCTACACCCATAGCAGAACCAAAGTTCGACACACATAGACTGGTTTAAAAATGGCGGAACCCAGTCTAAGATTTCCCCCCCTCCACCAAAGGGCAAAGGTGTGTTCTGTTCACTACTGAAACTACGCCACTTATAGAAAATTGTGTAACTTAGATTGATTCCATTTTGTGCTTTTTGAATGTCTGTACCTAACCTATGAGTTGAATCAGTGCCTGAAGCAAGAGTCAAATTCTGGAACATTACCCTGCATTCTGAATACTTTCTATCTTTAATTGTGCATCTGTACAGGTCCTGGCAAAATGAGGCTGTCAGCTAGCTAAGATTTCTTCGTTCTACCATGATACTAATAAAGAACATCAAAAGTGTTATAGATAAGACCAAAAAAATTAAAAAATCTTATGCTTCTAGTTAACATTAGGTCCCCAAGTGCAAAACAATGATATATTAATCAAGAATAAAATTAAATGGGTAAGTTAACCATTTTCAATATTTTGCCCTTTCTAAATTTCCTCTGTCAAATAAAATTTATGCTTTCTCGACATCTGAAGTTGTTGGTCACTGACAATAGCTGGGGCAGGAGGGACTTGGCTACTCTATTCTGCAGTACAACTGGATGGTTTTATGCTACTTCTGTTTACTGAAAACTGACTGACAATGAAATGCTGAAATGAATGACTTCGCTGAGGTTATTTATTAATGCTATATCTGCTGAGATTCCATTCATATTTCAGTTCCAGGTTGTGTGAGCAATCTGAAGCATGCATGGATTGCTATAAGATGTGATTGTTTGTTTCTTTTAAAAAATCTTCCTTGCTTTATTTTGGCAAAAGTGAAACGTTTGTTCTTAAAGTTGTATTAAAAAAAAAGCAGATGAAAACAGTTTTTATCTTTACGTGTCTTTGAGAAAAAAAATTCTACCTCAAGAAATTTCTTTAACAAAGAGAACATTATTTCAGACTCTAACATTTCTGTCTGCCTATTATCATTAGTCATAAGCTAAGCCCTGCACTAAATGTCTAGTGAGCACAGATAATGTTCATTTTGTCTGGAAGACAGGTTGCCGCCTGTCAAGGAGAGATGGAATAAATGACAGGTTTGGACTCTGTGCCTTGCAGGCATATTAGGCTAAGAAATCGCCAACATGATGAAAAATTATTTTGTCAAAAATTTGTAGGTCACCCATCATTGTCTAATGTATTCTGTGATTAATTGCTAGCATAGATCAGCATTATGTCTTTCCAGTGAATCGCTTAATTGTTGCCTGCTTCATGCTCTTAATGTAATGACGAGGCATCTGGTCCTTTCACATGTGCTTTTAAATGCCAGCTTTTGCATCCAGGTTACGGGAACTGTAACATTAAACTTAAAGAACTAGTAGAAATTAAAACTTCCGGAAATCCGTCTCTTCTTGCTTTTTTATGGCTGTGCGCACGGTAGGCTGAGTGTTAGTGTTAATGTATGTAGATTTTATTTCTGATGAGTGATTATTTGACTGCTCATTTTACGAAGATTTATGGTGTGCTTTCTATCTCCTGACTGCAGTGCTACTCTTATCTTTAATAAAAGAGATGAGGACATTAATCAGCCTTTGTCAGGAGTCCTGACTAAGACATTAAATGTACTGTATGGGATAGGTAAACACGCTCCAGATCCTTCTCTACTCCAGTAGATCAGGCAAAAAAACACTCATTATATTTATCATAATTTCACATCTGCTGTTTTTGAAGCAATGTACCATGAGGCCATAAACTGTATTACAACTGTGCATAAATTCAACTGATTTGTGGCTGGAGTAACTAATTCCTAAAGTACATTTTAGAAAAACAAGCAGTGAGCCCTGAAATTGCAATTCCATAAAGGCACTAAATTACTGACTGCAGAATCAAGAATTTGCTTGATGTGATTCTGCAGTGACCATTTTATAAAAAGTGACAGTGTGCCTGTGATTGAGTCAATAAAATAAGGACGAGTGAGCCGTACACTCAAACAAGATTAAAGAGAAAGGGAATGACAGAGGACAGACACATGGATATAAATAGAGGAAAGTGTAATGTTCCCCCCCGAAAATGGCTTTAGGATGTAACTATTAATAACAAGGATGTTAATTTGTCAGTAATCATTTAGCTATGGTAAAAAATACAAACATGAGTAGCTTGGATTTAGTCAGATTCTTTGGTTCTGTAAACAAGGATGGACTTCACTTATGATAAAACGATTGTCTTAATATTTCACAGATAGATAGCCTGGTTTGATTCTATCACTTGAAAATCATAAGAAACCTAAACAAAATTAGTAGAATTATGCCATCCTCATCCTGCAACTGGTGTAAAGAAGTGGCAAAAAAGGCCTATGTATTTCAAACTGAATGGTACAATAGTAGTCTTTTCCTAAATTACAAAGCATATATCTATATATATCTATATCTATATCTATATCTATATATATATATATAAAAAATCATTATATAGACATATGACTTGATATTTTGCTCTGCTCTGTATGAAAGAAGTTGCTTTTCTTGCATATGTTTCAGGAAAGAAGAATTAAATGAAGACTAAGGCTCTGCCTGATCTTTTCTTTCTTCACTTATTCTAACTGCTGAGCCTAGACAGGTTAAGGGGCAAGTCAAAAAGATCAATGGCCTTCTAAGTATGGGAGACATAACTACAAGGGCCACTGCTTTAGACATTTTTAATGTTTATTTTTAATGATAAGAATGTAAAGATAGGTTGATTAGTATGTTATTAAATATAATATCCAAGAAGAAAAGATGATAACCTCTATAAAGCAGGATTCTCCTTAAGGTGATGACTGTGGGTTGGCACACATTTATTTATGGGCAAAAATTATTTCTCTTGGATTAATTATAAAAAACAATACAGGATTAATTAGAAAGAGAAACGAAAGATTTATTTTCCAGTTTATTTATGCATCACTGTCATCATGAGTAGATATGCAATAAGACTCATATAACATTATGGTAGTTTTTAAGCCTCTACAGTTGCATATTTTTTGACCCTTTGTAGGTGTTTAGTGGGTGCCCAGGCTGACCACAGGACTCTAGAGAGCATACTTCTTTTAAAGAAATGTGTTTGTTGTTTAGTTTTGACCCGGGCCTACCAAGTCTGGTTAATTCTTACGTTTATAAATCCGAAGAGTTTACACTGGAGATCTCTGTATGCTTTGTCCAGATCAGAAAAAAGAGTATTTGAGTCCATTGCATAGTTTCTATCTAACAGCATCAATCTGTGCATCACTGAGTGTTTATTTTCCTGACCTTATTACTTTACTGAAATTAAGCTTGAAACAATCTGATGTCAGCTACTGTATATCTACTTTTATTGCCAGCCTTGCTGAGCCTCTCCATATTGCTAGTGCTGCATCTCATTTTAGATAGGTTTAACCAGATATATATTCTTGAGTTTATTGAGAGCCTGAGAGATTGTATTCCCCTTCTAAGACAGCAGGCCAGTCTTTTCATGGATTTTGGAGAACAAATGTAAATTCACATGTACACAGCCAACCAAAATTCATAGTTGTTTTTTTGGCATTACAAATAAATCCAGTATATCACCAGTGATGAGTAAGTGCAGTAGAATAATGTTGGCTTCAGTTCAGCTTTTCTGATTTAGTGGCAGTTTCAAATGTACTTGAAGAATCTGTAAAAGTTTGATTATTATGGTATATTCAAAAAGATTTGCTCAAACAACAGTGCTACACCAGAATGAATTGTAAGGATTCAATAAAATGCAAACTACCTTCACACCAGTGCAAGCTTTTTTTTCTTTCCACCCACCCCCACCTCCTTTCTCTCTCTTCCCATTATCATATAAACTTAGCAGTTTCCTGCAGAGTTTCACCGCAGTCAAATAAAATTCAATGATAAAAATCACTCAATAGCTCCATTAAAAGGCAACTAAAATTATTCTTAGGATCACATCTAGGGATTAATATATTTAGGAGCTGTCCTCCATTTGCATAGCTTTTCCGTTCATAGGGCTGGATCCTGCTCTTTGAAAAATGGTCAGAGCTCAGTGCTATGAGGAAGAAAAAATTCTTCCTTTCTTAGTTAATCTTAGCCCTGCTCATGTACTTGCTGTACAAATATTTGGATACTCATGGGAGCAGATGACTGAAAAAAGACAGGTAAACTAGGAGACGATGCCCCCTCTGACTACACCTAATGTGTATTGCCCAATCAGACTCAGGGCTGATTTTTTTAGCTTGCTATGTAGCTGGTTCACCTGACTCCCCTGTACTGTACTGTAGTCTGTTCAGGCTCATACACAGTGATCATCACCATGACACCTGACTGCCTCAGTGAAAAACTGTCATGTGTGGTTCTCTCTTCATAACTAAATCAACAGATATTAGTTCAGGGAGTGGAGCTGTAATAAATACCAGCAAATCAACAAAGCTGCCTGAAGTGGGGAAGGAGACTTAGAACAGTATGTGTGTGGTATGTCCCAGTGTACATTTTATTCTCATTCCACACAGTTGTGTCAATGACCAGAGCTGAGCCTTACTCTAATAAAGTTGAAGGGATATGTTCAGTTTAAAAGATGATTGCTGCTTGTTTGATCATGCAGCTCAAATTTTACCCCCTCTCCTCCTCCAACATGCCTGCTGTACATGATGCTTTCATGGTAGCAAAGCTGGGAAGCACAGGGGCCAGAGGAGGTGTGAGCACATGCTGAGTAAGTTTGTGTTTGATGTGGCATTTAAGGGCTAGGTCAACACAAACCTCTGCTTTGGAGACCAATTCCTTTACTTGGTCACTTAAGCAGTCCTTGAACTATGCAGGATTGGTTTTATAACTGTATGTTGTGCTAAATAAAGGAGTGGATGACTTTCATACAAATGCTTTCTACAGTATTTCTACTTTGCAAAAGTCCCTTTTCTTAATGTCTTTAACACCTTGACTCTGTTCCCAACAGGAAGTATAGTAGACTCACAGGCGACTGGTGACACTTTACTCAGGGGGAGCACATACCTCCCCCCCCAGTGACTGGTCAGTGACTGTGGGGGGGGGGGTCCTGCTGCAGCCAATCTCACATGCCCCCACGGTCCATCCCCCTGTCCATCACCTAAGTGGGGAGCATGGCCTGTCAGGGAGTGCACTAGTGCTTGCAGGTGGTTCACGTGTACCCCCATGCACCCCCTACACATTGCCACTGAGTAGAATCATAGGCTGGATCCAGACATGCAAAGAGAGATGACCTGAGCAGGGTGCGGGGCCCGGGGCAAATCAGCCTGTGCAGGGCCCTACCCCTGGTTGCGAGGAAGCCGGTGGTGGATTCAGTGGGTGTGGGGTGCTGAGTGGCCAGCCGGCCATGAAGCTGGTAGCAGTGCAGAGTCACCATGGCTGCTCTGCCCAGCTCCACGGGGCCTGGGGCAGTTGCCCTAATTTGCCCCCTGCAGCCCTACCCCAGGAACAGCCCTGCATCCAGGCACGTGCAGTTTCTGGTGCTGCTAACCTCTTTGTGGTGCCATTTATCACATGCCTGGCACATTAAAACTTGCAGCATGGGGACAAAATTTGGTACTGGGAAATCCCAGTAAGAAAAAAAAAGCCTAAAAAAAGTGGCATGGCGCATGCCACAGGAGTGTGCACCAGCAGACATGGAGGCTTGGTCCTCCCAGGAGACACTCTGGCTGCTAGCTAGAGCATCTCCCCTCTTCTAGTTTTGCCCCAGCACCTCCAGTATGCTAGGAGCCAGGAGGAGCGGGGAAATGGCAGTTTCCTTGAAGTGGGGCATTTTGCCCTGTGCTAAAGACCACATGTAGGGGTGTGAGAAGCAGCAAAAAGTAGCACAGATTGGTATTGCTACTTTTTTTTTCTGTTGCAAGTACATGTCCCTGCATGCGGGGATGTACCCATGGAGTCATAGAGAAGTAGGGATGGAAGGGACCTCCAGAAGTCATCTAGTCCACCTCCCTGCCTGAGTCCTGATCATCCCTATCCAAACCAACCCATATAACCATAATCTAAACCCTGCATAAGACTACTCTCAACTCTGGCACAACATAGACCTAACACCCAAACTTGCAACAGGTAAAGCAGGGGAACCACGGCAGCCAATGCCCTGCTTCTATAAAATGTCAATATATGCTCAAGAGTCTTGGGTAGAGGGCCACACCCCCACTACAGAGGAAAGCAAAAACCCCCATAGTGCTTACCAATATCATAAACAAATTTGAGAAATATGGGCTGGATAAAACTACTACATAATAGATAGATAACTGGCTCTATAACTGTAAGCAAAGGGTATTCTGATGAGAATAGCAGGTTTTGAGTGGAGAACCACAAAGGTCTGACCTGTGCCCAGTGCTATTCAACATGTTTATTAATTATTTGAATACTGGCATAGAAATCCTCTTGAGCAAGTTGATGGACAACATGAAACTGGGAAGGATTGTGAATACATTGGACGATGTCAGTACAATTCAGCAGGATCTTGACAGATTAGAAAGTTGAGGTAGAGCTAATAGGATGAAGTTCAATGCAGTCAAATGCAAGGTGCTACATTTTGGGAAGAATAAAAAAAACCAAAAATACAAATGCAGCTCAGCTCTATGGAAAAGGACTTGGAAGTCTTGGTAGACCACAGACACAATATTAGTTTGCAGTGTGATGTATCTGTACAAAAGGCAAATATGGTTTTGGGCTGCATCAATAGAAGCATCTTTTTCCTCTTGAACCAGAGAATAAGTGTACGTGTTTTTGACATACAAGGCAACACCACCACCTTTTTGCCCAACCCTGCCCTTCCAAAACAGAGTGTAACCTTCAAAGTTCACATTCCAGTCATAAGAGCTATCCCACCAGGTCTTAGTGATACCAGTCAGATTGTAGTTCTTTTCACATGCTGCAACTCCTAACTCATCTTGTTTTTTTCCCATACTTCTCACATTTGTATACATGCATTGGATGTATTTTGCATTTTGACCTCATTGCTTCCTTTTTGTGCCACTTGTTGCAGTCTTGTAGCTCAGTGACCCTTCCCCAGAGATGAGTTGCTTCTTTGACCCCTTTCCCTTCTGGACTGAGTGCTCTGCTGCTGGAGGGTTTTGATCATCACCCCCATGAAACTGAGTTTAAAGCCCTCCTTACTAGGTTGATGCCCAAAGATTCCCTTCCCCAATTTTGTCAGATGGATCCCAGTAGAAGGAAAAAGAAGTGTTGACTAAACATAATGTACTTATTCATACAAAGTAATGCCATCTCTAAAATACTGTGCTCTTTATCAGCAAAGTACAAGCTTCAGATTGTAAACTCCCTCTGCTTAAAATAAGAAACATTTCCCTGTAAATAAACATGCTTTTTTAATATTTGCCTTTTTTGCTTTTTGGTTTTCTTTATAAGCAGCAAAAGGTTTCCTTGTCTTATCCTTGTAAAATCAGCAATATCTTCAAAAAGAAAGGGAAAATGAAAAGTTACTGTTAGAATGAGATGGTTTGTGTTTGCTGCAAGGGACAGCTGGACTCTGTGTAGAATAGAAATTTTCTTTTGTCCTGCTATTTTGTGCTTCCTGGGGCCTGAGTGAAATGATTAGTGCAGCTTTAAAGAGTTAAGCCACTGCACAATGTCCATTTATGGTCATGTGATCAATCCTTATTGAGAAGAAGGGCTGGTCCTCTATGTACACATTGTCTGCTCTCTTACCTTTGGAAGATGCAAATGCGGAAGAGAAGAATTTTAGGGATGGAAAATAGCAGCTCCAATGCCTGCTGCCTGTAAAAATCTTCCAGAAAAATCTCGAACTCCTATGTGGATAATTATTTTTATTTAGTCATCCATAATAAATGATAATAAGATATCTCTTCAACATCAGTATGGAATACAGATTTCTATTTACAAAAGAAGGCAAATATATTCAGTTCAACATGTCCAAACACCTGCTATATTAAATGAAATTTGCCTGTGCACAGTATTGTGTTAGATTTGCCTCATGCCTAATTTATGTTTTATGAAAAATTTCTGGTTAATGTTATTACTTTAAAATGTATATATATGCATAACTAAGGGGAGTCTGAGTCTTATTGACCCTTGAATACAGCAAATTATGTCCACATCCCAGTCTGTTTTGGCCAGCCCAAACACAAGCACACCTTTGCAGCAACCAGATCCAGAAGCGCTGAGTCAGTAATAAACATTTTAGTCTCTAAATGCAGTAATATCTTTAAAGCTCTTTCAGTGTTTTATTCTTGTAATTTTGTTATATTATCTTAACTTCATCTCATTTAAGTGAGAACACTGTTGAAAGAAGGGAGCCTCACATCTAGTTAATCAGTTACTAATTAACATGTTGCATTATTAGCTGTTATGGAATGGAATATAGCATATTCATCATTGTAAACAGCTGATTAAATTTATACTGTAACATTAGGTATTTGGATCTTTCTCTCATACTGTTACTGTTCTTTGCTGTGCTGACTGCAAAATATAATAACTTCTAAGCAGTGTGTAAAACAAAGTGCTCAATTCACTTTATTAAAATATCCAATAATAATTGATTTAAAGGCAATAAAATGTGTTCATTAGAGGGTTTATATTCAAGAAATATTGAAAGTATACCTAAAACTGTCACTTTTATTGTGAATGAACAGGATAATATAATTTGAAAAGAGTGTGATCATACTAAAGATTTGTCCTGCAGCATTATCTGATAGCTCGTAAAGTGCTGAAATTTAATATGATGCTTTCAGTCAGTTTAATTGAAATTTAATTGCCACTTTGGGCAGAAGGTTTAGATCTGATCAATAAAATATTAAAGATTTTGTGCTTTCACTTGGAACAGTTTCTTAGCTGATGCATCAAGTGTACCCTATGTTTTAGGAAACATTTGTTTGTTATAGTTCACATAATGCTCAGTATCACTTGCTTATCTGAATGTTTTAATGTGCTGCACAGATAAATAGTGGAAATAATAAAGCAATAGTTGATCCATTTAATTACAACAAGATGAAAGAAATAACGGTCACCTTCAGATTCATGAGAAAGGCATTAATGTAAAAGAGCTATAAATATTTTGAAATGTCAAACCTCAGAAAGACAGAGTCCAACACGAGCCCAGCTGTAAATCAGGCACAGAGAAGGACCTTGAAAAAAAGATGGTTCTTTGGTATTTTAGAAATAATTACTAATACAAAAAGGGTAATGATGAACCTATAAATTACATTAAAAAGGGCCATTAGAGGAAGATTAGTTTATAAAGCTGAGAGATGGTTCCTGAAAATTGTCCTGCTAGTTATTTCTACTTTTCATTTTATATTATTCACGAATCCCAGAATTATCTGATTAATGATAAACTAATTGATTGCTACTTTGCAATTCAAATGCTATAGCCAAGTGTGATTTCTTCTTTTACTATAATCTATACAATGTCTTCAATTTCATTCATTTTTTTGGTGGCAGCATAGGGAGAAGTATTCTACCTTGCTCTGTGTAATATATAGGGGTACTTCATTTGAAGCAGTGTCGATGCTAAAATCATACCTACAATTTGCTCCAGAATACTAGATCTCCACATGTAAAATGAGCTCCGTAATTCTGTTTCACACAATTTACCCATCCTTTCTTCAGGTAGCTGCTACCATATGACCTTGATGACAGTAGATACATCGGGAGATGATTGAAATGCCACTCCCCTTATTTCCCAGAGGTCTGTAGCAATGTTGTTTGCCCCTCCACCCTTAAGCCCCCAAAAATACAACGCTTCTTATCAAGATTTGAGGCTTTCCATAGTGCGTAACTCTGTTATCAAATGACTGAGCTAGAATTCAGGAGAGTTTCAATTTTTAGATAATGAGGATTGCTTCTGGCAGCAGCACATGATACCAACTCTGCATTGCTAGGAGCATAACAAGAAGGCAAAGAAGGATTTGGGCAGCAGACTATCTACAGCAATAAGTGTCTTAAAGCAGCTCATGTTATGATGCAGATTTAACTGCAAATCACTGCTTATTTGAGCAGTTAATGCCCTCTTATTTTCCCCTGAAGTGGTGGGGCATATATCGGGCAACCAACATCAGCATAGCAAATTCTTGATCTCTGCTGCCCTTTTAGTGTGCGGGTGCAGATAAGGACACAACAGGATCATTTTTGTAAATCTGAAATCTATGTTGTTTATAATGCTGTTTCCTATGGGTCACTGGACAACAAGAGAAAGCATGAGGGTTGTCACTTTCCTTCCCGCAGTATTTGAGCATTTGGCCGAAAGATGGATGATATGGGCCACTAGAGGTACTTTTCATCCCCGACATTTGGCTTAATCCTATAAGAGAATGGTAGAAGTGAGTCTAAGAAAGTTAAGGACTATAACCTTTACGATTTCCTACTTACGCTGATAGTGATGCGGCTTGTACAGTGGTATGGAATGGGTGGGAGCTTGTGAGAGAGAGGTTCCAGTGACTCACTGTTTTTTTTGTTTATTATGTCAGTTAATGCTTCCCAAAATAAGTCTTCACAATCTGAAGATAAAATACCACGGTAGCTTCTGCTATCCTTCTGGCCATTGGAGCTACACCAGCAAACAATTGTAGGTGTTTGTTCATAATGAAGACAATTTCAACATGTAGCGAGACTGTAAGCTGCTATAACTTAAACCTATTTCTAGGCTTGCGACTTTGAGGATGGTTATTCTTTTATTTCCATAAATGTAAATCAGGACTAACTTAACTGAATGGTTATACTGGTGTTAAATTGTTACAAGAGGTTACTCATGATCACTTAGACTTCTGGAAAAAAAAGAGTTGAACATTTATATTGGTTTTAGTATTCAGCAAATAAAAGAATTCACTGACTACCAGTATATTACACTGCTGAAATTAAGATTGTGTCAGCAGTTCTGTCTGAATCTTCTATTTATGGGAGCTTGCAACCAACTGTAAGGCAAAATGTTTAGGTTGGAACCAAACATGTGAGATCACACCTAAGTTGCAAATGATGACAAATTTGAAAAAAAGGTTGTTTTAGTCCTTTGCAAATTCTATTGGCAGAAAACAAAACAAAAACAAACAAGTAAGAACCCCCCATCCCTGAAGCAACAAACCTGACAAGTAGCTAAACACTGACTAAACAGAAAGCAAGGTAAAAACAAATACTTGCCTTCTCTTCAGATACCACTTCAGGCCATTAGTTCATTAGTTCCCTGTCACTGTTCAAAAATCACAGACTAGTGCATAACAGTGTCTTGTGGGGACATAACTCTTGTTAGGCAATGTGGTCTGATGGATAGAACTTGTAAGTAGGAAGCCAGGTTAATTTCTTGGTTCTTGTTGTGTGGCTTCCTGTTTACTGTCTCTGTATCTTATGCCATCTTTAAAACTAGAAGTTAATATTGACTTGCTATTTCATGGATCTATTGCCCAATTTAATTAATTTTTTCTGTACTTTGAAGATGTTAGGAGCTGAGCAGTGATACCCTGCTGTAGCTAGGTTTAACCTGGGGGGCTCAGTTCTTACTCCTTGATTCTTATCCCAAACTTTTTTATCTCTTTTTTCCACCTTTCTGGCAGTGGAAGGGGAGGGGTGGGGCTGAGGTGGGGCGGGGATGAAGCATGTTATTGTGGTAATATTTGTGCAGCTCTCATTCTTTTTTCCCCCCCAGGGTTAATTACCAGTAATGTGGTTTTTTTTTGCCTAAAGGGCACTATTAAGAGAAGGAGGAAGTAATAAGGTGCTTACTGCAGGTGTTACAGAAGTAGACCTGAGGATATGTCTCTATAGTAATATTTTAGGTTGTCTCTGAAGTTGCCCTTAAATAGCCCAAGCCACATGAGCTGCCATTCCTGTCTACTTAATACTTTGTAGCCTGGATTAAAGCCATTCTCATTGCATTTTTTTTATTTCTTGAGTGTGGCACTGAGATATATCTTAGGTTTCTTTGCACAATGCAAAGCAGACCTCCTCTAGGAATTGTTTTTCACATTACCTATCTCTCATTCTGGGCTTGTTTCAACTTATAGGCAGCAAAAAGAGGAAGTGAAGTGCAGAAAAGCCAGAAGACAGGTAGAGGATAATGTGGGGATTGCCACTGGTAGACTCATGCTCAAAGCTGGCATTGTGGAGGTAAGTTTTAAACACATTGTAGAAAATGGCATGGTAGAATGGGAGTGATCCTAGGGTCAATATTAAACCCAGAAGTTCATCAAAGCTTCTAGAATTAGGGTGGCCTACTTTCAGGTGTCAAGCACAGGGGTTTGTAGCATTGACAATTAAGGCAATCCTAAGGACAGCTTTAGCAATCATTGGAAAAACATAGCCTAAATAAATGTAGGGTGGGTAGATGCAGAAGAGCTGATCTGAAAGAAGAAATTTCCATCTCTGCTGGTAGCTGTTGATAAAAAAGTCACCTTTTCCATATTCATAACTGATCCATTTTAGTCTTTCAGATAGTATACTTTTTTAAGAACCTACCAGAAAGTAACCTGTATTTTCTAAATAAGGGAGCATCCAATGAATTTTTCACTGAGGTACCAAAATGTGAAACCTTATAAAACTATACTTGTTACCTTCATGGTTAAGTACAGACAGGCATAAAGCCCGAGGAGGAATTGATTCAATCTTCATAGGTTAGTCTAAGCTGCATAGTTTGAACCAATAAGCAAGTGAACAGACATTTACTCTTGATTCCAGAAATGCAGCTACATCCTTGCAGTGGCGCAGGCCAGAAGAGCATACTTCCCTGCTTGGCTGGAGCTGACAGTTTGGGCCAAGGCTAGCCTGCCCACCTTCTAAGGCTGGGGGGGAAGGGTTGTGGAGGGACGTACAAAGCATTCTTGGATGCTGGGGGCCTGTGAGTTAATTTGAATCTGGAGGGGATGTGGGACAGAAGTTCAATAAATTGACTTAACCTAAATCAGTTAGATTGATACTATATGCATCCAGGTTTATTTTAAATGGGTTTTGGGCATTTTGAAAGTGGTTTATGTGCACTGAACTTCTGTTGTGTTACAGATTTGAACTGGTTTCTGATCACTTATACTGGTTTATGTGTAATTTCTGTCCCTAGCCCATAGATTTGGCTGCAAGATTTAAATTGAAACTGGACTTCAGACTTCTAAGACTTTGGTGAGGCTCATACCTGGTCTATTACGAAGGTAAAACTTATTTTCCAAAATTTTGATCTCTATTAGAATTGGGATTTCAAGTATACCCAAAATGTATATTTGTGTTAGATTTAGGGTTTTGTTTCAGGCTCATCTCTATAAGGATTGTTTCTTTTCCATTTATTTGCAGCTCTTGCCACCTTACCTGGCATAATTTTATTGATGTAAACTTTGTCCTTTGAATACAGTGTCATTATGCAAATTCAAATAACTAAATAACTTCTAGACAAAATATATTCTTTAATTTTTTCCTTAACTTTCCTGCTTCCCCTCCCCAGGGGTACATTTTTTCAACTGGATAGCATAAAAATTAGCATCACCTGTTTGCATTGACAGTACAGGATTAAAGTTGTTTCATCAAAGTCTCACATTTTCTCCACTCTTCTAATTTATCATAACCACATATTCCACAGGATGTTAACATGGGGGGAGGGAGCAGAGAAGAGTTGCCCAGCTGATAGACAGCACCTCTACCTTGCAGAAGATTCATTCCACTGCACATTTTGAATCTGCTGACAAGAAACTTGCAGCACAAGTAATCAGAGCCTTCAAAAGATTGATTTTTGTCCCCTGCTGGCATATGGCATATTGGGGGAAAAGGTTCTCATCTCTCAAAGTAATCTTAACTATTTAGAAGCCATTATTGCAGGATTACAAATCATCTGAATACCTTCCTTGTGTAACTTAGTTATTTATTAGCAAGTCTAGCAAATTAGTGAGGTATGATTATATATTGTATATCCCATTCTGCTGCCTTTACTCAATGGGGATTTTACTTACAAAAAGGCTGCAGGATCAATCCTTCTATTTGCAAAGTTTACTAGAGCTATGTAGTTCTATAAATAATTCCAGGTGGGAATGAATATAAGTATTTATAGGTTTTTAAAATCCTGCTAATTGTTGAAAAGGCTTAACAAAGTATATTTGCAGCTTACTTCTTCAAAAATGTAGATGTATTCAGTCCTAGGTTTGTAAGAATTGCTTAAAGTCAACTTGTCACAGAGACTAAATTGAATCTATTACCTACACAGCTCTGTAAAAGAAGATGTAGGAAAGAAAGGAAAAGCATGAGATTTATCTGATGTTTAGTTGATGTATGGGTATATAAAATCTTAAGTAATACAGATAATGTCATACAATATTGCAACATATATTTTCAGTTGAACATTATAAGACAATAAGGCATAAATGGAAATTAAAGGAAAAAATCTGAATGGTTGTCAGGGAACACTTTTTCATTCAGAGAATCATAAACATATGGAATGGTGTGTCAGGCAAAGTTTCTGAGATAAGAAGAGTGGAGTAATTACAAAATGGATTTATTTCCTAAGGAATGAAGTAGAGACAATGGGAAAGAGCTTTAAGCCAAAAGCTTTTTAACCCTCACCAAAAAGTGTTCATGGAAATCATATTTAGCAGACTCTGTCTAATTTGTTGAAGTTTGCCCTCTATTCTTTGGTCACTAATTGAATATAAATAAGTGTTTTTTTGTGTCATCCACTCATGCACAGAACTATAATGTATTTTTAATACATTTCACTATGTCTAAACACAAACACAGAGGCTGAGAGAGTATATTATTTTTACTGTTCTATTACTATTGCAGTAAATTAACGGTTGCTGTCAAGATATTGTATATTTAAAGCACACAAATTTTTCACGTGAGAAGCCGAAGTCACTCCAATACCATGGTGATGTGTACAATACAAATTCTAAGACAGACAAATGGATAAAAAGGCAGCTCCTGAGGAAATAAAATCAGCAAATATAATTTAATGTGTGCAATTAGTAAATAAAGAGATGAAAAACACCTATCAGAAATTTTTTAAATTGCTTTCAGTCAGGAACATCTCTAAAGTCTTAGTCTTTATAGTGAGCCAGAAGAGAGGATACTGTTTAGTAAAACATGTTGACCAAGGCTTAACAATAATGATGGTTTTACAGATTCCATATTTACTCATAAACTTTCAATTTATATACACATTATGCTGTCAAAAACAAAACTGCCAACTATGTTTACCTTAAGACACAAAGGAGCCACATAAAGGCTTGAATTTGATAGAATGGGCAGAAAAAACGGGAGAGGCCAATCTAAATATTGATATGTCCCCTTAGAAGACACACTTATAGCTCCTGCCCATTTCTCTCTATGCAACCCTTACCTAGCTGGCTCACTTGTGTCTTCCCTAGATTGAATACAGAGTGTTCCCCTCAATGCCACTGTCTCCTCAGACAGTAGGAGAGGAGTGACAGCAAGCCATCTGCGTTCAACAAGAAAGACACGTGGCTCTGAGGTCTACTTGCATTTTGGAAACTGCAGGCTAAAGCATCTCACTATCTTTGGTAGCATGGTACACACATTAAACTCGAGGGGAGCCAACATAGCACCTAGTGGAATCTTGCACGTGGTGCTGCTTGGGGAGGAAAAGTAAATGCTCCTTTTCTTCTTTTAGCAGAGAAAGAAACTAATACACACTGAAGAAATTCCTTCTGTCCACTGTTGTAAGTTATCTTGTGGCAAGTGAACAAAACATTATAGTCAATTTTGTGAGAGAATACTGAGAGATTTAACAAGAGCAGCATGCATGCTGTCTGTATCTATCAACAAAAGATCATCAATCATAGATAATCCTATAAGTGTAAGAAACCTTTGCCTAAAACCAGTGTCAAGACTCAGAAACTTTCATGTTACCAAAATGTAACCGGACTTCCTTCAACATTACCTTCTCAATTACCTTCCCAAAATAAGAGACAGATTTCATCACTGTTTTTTTTTCTTTCTTTCTTTTTTTTTTCTTTCTTTTTTTTTTTTGCAAGCAGTGGAGGGCAAAGGTCTAACTTGTAAATACTTGTATGATTCCCTTAGCATTTCTAGGACTTCATTAAGCAGAAAGAATGAAACTCACCTAGAGAAGGCAGCACTATTCAGATGCCAGGTCTCAGCTCTATTTCATTTCATCACTTCAGATTCAAATAATTTTAAAAAAAAGAATATAGATGATAAATATCTGTCAGAAAGAGAATCTTAGCAATGTAACAGTGTTAAAATAAGTCAAACTCACCAAACTGTTCACCCCTGAATAGTTCTGCTGGATAAATTATGATAGTACTGTGGCAAATAATTTCTTCTTCATCTCTCTCATAGTCATAGGAACAAGGGTAAAAATTCTCAATACAGCAGTTAGAGATTTTTATTTCAATGGGAATTAAGCATCTAAATGCCCTTGAGGATCTGGGCCTCAGGCACTTGTGAAAGTTTACCCATAATCAATATCTGAAATGTCTAGTGACCCTTTTATTGTATTATCTCAGAAAGAAAAGAAATTCACATAATTGCCACATTTAAGCTGTCTCTTAATTTGCCTCTACCTGCCAGATGCAATGGATTTCTTTAATTAAAAATAATAATAATGAAAAAGTGGACATGGGTGAGTTTGATGGAGGGAAGTAGAAAACTTGAAAACTTGTTTCCAGTGGGAGTGGTTTACATCTTCATCTACACAACATATTCAGTGGTAGTACTAAAGATGTTATGTATTTAACCCAAGTGAGAAGAGGAGACAATGAAGTGGCTCCTGCCTGCCAGTAATAACATCTCTAGTCAAATAAACAATAATAACAAGCTTGAAAGAGATCCTAGCCAATCCTTAGCCAAGGGAATGGCAGGAGTAACACGAGGCTTCAGAGGTAGGGGCTAAGATGATAAGACAGACAGAAAGACAGACAGAGAGAAAGAAAGAGAGCTTGCTTATAGCACCCTGTGACTACCATGCAGTAGCATTGCATGGCAGAGAGTGGGATGCACCGCTACTGCACAGTCAGCATCATGAAAAAGCTTTTCCTTGGTGCTACTGCCCAGTAACTCCACTTTAAACAAGTACTAGATGACTGCCCAGTAATGACTGTGCAGTCAGCCTCTCATGTAGATGTGACCAGTGAGTGGATTCAATCTTCCCCATTGGGGCATTTGTAAAGATTGCAGCTTTCAGTTAAGTGCTCTGCAGTCTGCTGGGCACCACATCCACACAGGGGGGCTGTCCAAGATGCTCATCTTGTGTAGGGTAACTTTGAAGTGTTTGTATCTAGATCTTAGTCTGTTCAGCTTGACCTACACTTCTCTGCAAGGTCATGCCTAATAAGGGACTTGTTTGGTGTTGGTATAAAATGTTATAGGCATAGATTTCAGACAGGATTACTGTGAACATACATTTCATTTCTATTCACTCTACCTCTTATCTAAATTTAGTGAACACAAGGCCACAGTATCTGGCCTTCCAGACTCTAAACAGCTCCAAAACCTGGCAGCAGGGGGGCAGTTAGGATCTGTCTTCTTCTGTCTTTTGATCTAATACCTGAGACTGCAGGGAATACATTTGTTTGTGTGCAAGTTGTTCAGCATGGTATGAATCTCTTCACACTATTAAATACAATGTCAAGCTTTTTAGTGTGACAACTTCAGAACCGTACAGGAGCATAGTTATCTCAATGTTAACTGAGAAGAAGGTTCCAAGTTCTGGGGTGACGTTCCTCAGTTTTTGTTTAATAGACACATTAAAAGTTTGGCAGCTTCACAATTTGATTAAAATGAAGCACATCTCTTCCTCATGCCTCATTCCCTAACTCCCTATCATGTGCCCCTGTGGGGAGTTCTGGAGGGAGAGGAGAAGGGCAATGATGTACGTTGTGCACAGCTGTGCCAAGGGCACAGGAGCCTGGGGCTGGAGATGGATGACCTGGTCCCAGGGTGGGGGCACTCAAAGAGTTTGAGCCCTACTCATCCATGTGGGTGAGGAGCAAGTTGACCAGGTCTTCATGGATTCAAACAGCCTGTGGCTGTGTGGGGCTGGGGCCATCAATACTGGCATGGGGGAGAATACAAACATACACCCGGGGAGCCTGTGGCACATGCAAGAGGCATATGAGAGCCCCCACTACCTTCTGGGCTTCAGCTGTGCAGGCAGGCTTCAAGGCCCGTGCTCCTCACAAGAGCTAATGTGTTCTGCTTCCTCCTGACCTAACCATGGGCCCACATCTCCCTGATATTTTGATCAGAGAAAAACCATATGGAATGGTTATTTCATGAAGAAGGAAGACCATTCCACCATTTGACTTTAATACTTTAGTGGTTAGGGTGCTTACCCGGAAAACAAGAGATTTTCCACCACCTCCTAGCTAGAAGAGTTTGAATCCTCTTCCCAGCAATGTGACCGAATCACCAGGCTATGTTCAAGGTCAGACTGATCACCATGTTTGAGCTTGGGAAGGAATTTTACCCCAGATTGACATGGACTGTAGGTACTTTTGCCTTCCTCTTTAGTAGGAGGCACGGTCTTCTTCCTGGGACCCTTTGAACATATTTTAATGAACTACTTCTTGTCTGTGTAGTGGCAAGACATTGATAATTCCCTTGTCCCCTGCTTTATCTGCGACAAGTTAGAGTGTTTTTGATGTTTCAGACACTATGCCTAGTAGTTGGGTTTTTAAAGATAGGTTAAGACAGACACTTGTCTAGGATGGTTTAGGTATGGATGATCCTGCCTTCAGCAGCGGGCTGGACTAGGCGGATCCCACGATTCCTTCCAGCCCTACATTTCTATGATTCTGTGATTCTAAGAGCACACTCCTCCCTCCTGCTGAACCTGGCTTATTGGGAAACTAGGAAGGGAAGATATGTGGGGTCAGTGGATGGGCCTCGCCTTGGAAGGTAGTGGGTTTTAGGTTCTGGCCACTGCCCCTGGTCCCTGTGTTGTCTGTTTACCCAGTGGCTACATGCAAAATGCAGAAGTGCCATTGAGTAAGAACAGAGGCCAGAGTTCTCCAGGCAAGTGGGAAATGTGGGGCTGAGGTAAACCTAGGTGCCCCCTCCTGGGTAAGCACTCTAACCACTAGTCTACTACGTGAAACATAGGTACTATCCCTAGCTGGATTTTGAAAATAAATCAGCTTTAACTGCCTGTTCATGTTGGTGCATGTTGGGCAGTCTCTGAAAGTGCCCAATAAATCAGGCAACTTTCAAGACCTTAGAACAGAGGTCGGCAACCTATGGGTCCATAAAGCCATTTGATTCCGCCTGTAGATGTGGGGCTTTGGCAGTGAGGAACTTTAGTCCCTTGCCATCATGGAGAAAAGTGCTGTCTGTGGGCACTTTCCTCATGCTGCCACAGGGAAAAGTTGTGGAGGCAGGTGTGTTTTTCAGGCCCTTGTGGGGAAAAGTGACAACAGTAGCTAGGTTCTAGCACCCACGCACCCTCCTGGCTCTGTCCCGAACTAGGTAGCTTTGGCTCAAAGCCTAAAAAGATTGATGACCCTAGTTTAGACACTAGTTTCTGGATCCAAATATGGTTGAGGCAGGAGCTTAGCTGCTTTGGTTGGGGCAGCTCTGGGCATATTCAAAAGAAATGAAGGTGGCTAGATAACTTGCAGGCCAAACAAAGAGGCACCTACAATGTAAGCAGGTGCCAAGCAGGGATTTTTGGATATGGACAAGGATATAATGTCACTGCCAGTTTCAGTCTATTCTAGCTCAGATCTTCTGTCATAGCGTCTATGTGAAATATGGAATATATTTCAGTTCCTGGTGGGTAGTGCTGGAGCCATCACAATTAACTTTCATTTGTATACTTGTTGGCAATCAGTCTGGCATCTTCATAAAGTATAATTTTAAATAATGTAACAGTTCTGCTTTTCATTTATTTAGAAGTGCCAATCAATAGGCAACAAAGCATGTATTTAAAACTGCCTTTTGCTGGCTTTAAGATATAACAGCAATGCATTGAATCAAAATGACAGGGCTGACCATTAGGAATGTGGAAGAAAAAAGTGGATGCTGTATATCTAGAAGAACAAAATACTGAATTTGATGTTTAGAATTATGCTATTTCCATTATTCCTAAAAAAATTCCGGAGATATCTAATATTTTTCCATCCTCTAATTTTATTTAGCATTTTAAAACCACCTCTGATTTTGCATGGTGTATAGCTGTCCCCAAGCTTTTCTTAAATAGTTTAAATAATTCAGTTAATAAGGCTAAGTTTGTTGAAGTCCACAAATACCTAAGTTGTTACTTGACCCCTGTCTAGCAAGTCAGGCTGATGGCTAAAGGCATGGGTAGGAGGCACCTGTGATCACCCGTCTAGTATAGTTAAACTGTTGGGAGAATTCTGATGTGAATGAATTTTGGGATTTATCCTGAATATGTAGATCTGTTGAAGTAAAAAGTAGTGAAAGAAAATTATGTTTATCCCTAGTATGCAAAGAGAGAGCTTTTGCCAAACAAAATGAGTACTTGAACACGACATCTTCAGACATGGATGCATATGAATTACTTTGTATGTATTGCTTGATGGCATACTAGTGCATGATGTCGTTAGTATCACTCTAGGCATGTTATGGATTTACTGTATTACATACCATGCAATTATTGATTTACATAAGTATTGCTATTTTTTCCCAAATGTAACAGATTTTAGCTTGAAAGGACTATAAACTGAGAGACTTGCTATAGTTTAAAATTGGCAGCTGGTCGGGAGATGAATGCCAGGCAAAGTGAGTGTACAGGAGGTTCCTGCTGTTTCCGCAGGGAAGCGTCCCTGGGTGAGACATCTGCTGTTCAAACTTCACAACACATTTTATCAGGTGACACCCTGTCGATACTTAATCCAAAATTCTGCTATTGTAAAATATTCTGGCAAAATAAGAGTATGTTTATTTTTCATTTTTTAATTAAAAATGTCAAATCTTGTTAACTAACCTATAAATGTTTTACTAAAGTATCTCTCCTATTTTTGTTATCATCATTGCTGTTTAGCAAGAATTTACTTTTCCATTCATATTTTAATTAGAAATGGCCTGAATGGAAAAAAATTGGGTCTAGTTCTGGAGCAAGATGTCTTAAGATTGTAGGGGTGCTTGGATCTGTGTTCTTGGGAGTGACATAGGTCTCATTTTAATTTCATCACAAGCTGTCTACACTCAGAAGCAGCTGATTATATCTAATATGGCCCTAATCTTATTTGGACACAAGTATCAGAATGCTTCACAATCTCTAATGCATTCATCTGCACAGCATCTCTGTGAGGTAGGGAATTACTCTTGGTCTATATACATAAAGAACACAGTCACTTGGCCCCAAAAATGGAATCCAGAACCCTGCATTATGCATCTAGATTCTGTGTACAGTGCATGGAGAGAGCTAGATACCAGAATGGAATTCAAACCAATTAGCACACTGAACAGCAAGCTACCTGAAGTCAGCACACTTTATTTTGCGGCTGCTTAGCGTTGTAGGGAAATGGTAAATCTTACGTCTCAGGCACTTCGGGCTGTGTGGAGGTATTCTCATGCCACTGATTCTCAACCAGAGTGCCAGGGCAACCTGGGGTGCCACCAGATCCTTCAAAGGGTGCTACAAGGTGTGTAGAGATAAGGAAGGCATGAATATATAAACAGATACACTAAGCAGGAAAATACAGGCTCGGATGTGTCCTTGCCTAAACGATCCCCCACACCCACTACCCTCTGCAAGGGGATAAACAATGTAATATATCAATTAGTTTTGGAAATTGGTGCCACTATTCACAAAAGTTATGGAGGGGGTGTTTCAGATTCACTGAGGGGTGCCTCAAGTCCAGTGAAGGGTGCCTTAAGTCTAAAAAGGTTGAGAAGCTCTGCCCTATGCACTCAGGATCCACATCTTGGAATCTTGTCCTGAAGGTAGATGTCTATGCCCCTTATTTCTTTAAACTACTGCTGGAAGAAGTGGTTCTGCTAACATCTTTTATATGATAGTCAAGTGGCTAGAGAACTCACTCAGGAAGTGAGAGAGTTCCTGAGTTCATTTACCTTCTCTCCCTGAGAGGACTGAAATCACTTTCCAGCTTCCTAGAAGAATGTCTTAACTACATGGGCATAAAGTATACTAGGGTCAGGGAGTGGGTCTCTCCACCAGGTTGTTGAAACTATTCAGACCTGTCAGGCTGAGACAGTGCACCTGGGGAACTTTAAAGTAAAAAAGTAAGGCATTTATGACCTTTAATTGCCTCTAGGTTTTGACAACAGCTAAGCTGGGTTTTCAGCATTGCACATTTGGAATTAGGTACCTGAATTCCACCTGTCTTTAACTGCAGCTAGCCCTACTATCTCCATTTTATAAGGTGGAGACCTGAGCAGACTTCTACAGTGACCTTTACCACACTAGATAGAGGCATGGGCAGGCTAAGATTTTGAAGAACAGGGTGCAGGTGGTGTGATGTATCATCACATATAACACAACGTATTTATCCCCAGTTAAGGAAAAACTGCAAAGTTTACTAATATGCTAGGTTGCCCCTGCTATATTTATCACTTTAAGATCAAAGAAAAACTAATTCTCAAACTTATATATTAAGTTGAAAAAACTTACTTAGTTTTACTTAGACTCATCAAACAAAACCTTGTGTTCTTGAGCATCTTGACAGTTCACCCAACACTTTGCTGTTAGTCATTTCCAAACCTGAGTTAATGTTCACTTGAGTTAATGTTACTGCACCTAAGGTTAAGGCTAGAACTAAAAACAGTCTGCGAATTAAAGCAAGCTATTACCAGAAATAGCTAATAGCAAAATTGCAGAAGAAAGGATACCTTGATTAATGGAACATCAAAACCATTAAAAAGGAGAGGGTCATTACTTCACAGGTGTTAAAGAGAGCTTATCAGGAATCAGGTACATTATAATACGCCATGAAGTCAATTGACTCCCTCAAAACTACCTGAACAGAAAAGCTCCTGCCTCTGTGGGGAAGTTGATTTTAAACTTTAGGTGAAACAGGAGTCAAAGGGGGGGTACAATTGCACTACTACACCTCATCCTTCTTTTCCCCTCTGTCTCCCCCCTACCCCCCCATTCACCTCTGAATGGAGGTCAATGGCTATGCAGGAAATTGGACATGAGCCTCTCATGTTAATGCCATGGCCACTGAACCATTCTTTCTCTCTAATTGCCTGTGTGGTATCACCATTAAATGTGTTTCTGTGGAACATGCAGAGTTGCAAGAAGCAGTTGGTGATATATTCCACTCATTTTGGTGTGTTTAAGGAACACCGTTAGCATAAATCCTCTAGTGTGATTTGCACTTCACTTAATTTATAAATATATAGACAAGCTTCAGTCTGCACATCATAACCAGGAATGTTTTTGTATCATGAACCTTAAATGAGAAAATCTGTAAATGAGTTAGCTGTTGTTTCATCTGTTTTCTTTGCCCCTCTTGCTGCCCCTTCTGCTGTCTAAGAGGAAACTGTTCATTTCAAGTTTCTGTCTTACAACTGTTACTGCTTGACTGATGGATAGGGGGTACTTTCTAGAAAAAAGAAATGAAATCTTAAACCCTGTAGAGTCAATGAGTAAATGTCCCTCAGCAGAATGCTTTTTTAAAGATCAAAATGATGTCATAGCTGAATAATATCTTTCCAGTTCATTGCATCAAGGACATCCCTTTGCTTGTGTTATACTTCCATATTCATCTTTGTGATTTTTATTTTATGTTAGCTTCCTATTCATGAAACTTCTGTCCTGAACTAGCCTTTCTTTTGTACTTCATACTTTCCTTAGGACATGTCCCCTCTGTAAATATGGAGACATTCCAGAAAAAAACAACTGAGATTCTCAGCTGTGGTGCATTGACTTGCTCCACTGGCTTTAGTGGGCCAACTGAGAATATGAAGCCATTCAGCCTAAACAAGAATCTGTCTCTCTCTCTCTCTCTCTCTGTCTCTCTCTCTCTCCCCCCACCCCCAAATACTCCATGTGCACATTTTAACTCATTTATTCATTGAGAATACAGACTGTATCATTCCTGTCTTGTATGGAGCTAAAAACATTGTAAGACATCAACTAATGATACATGAATAACACTTAGGGCTGCTCCTTTGACCTTCCTTTTTGGGTTCACAGAATAACTCCTGGGTAAGGTTTATTGAGAAGGATAAGCCTGGGAGGAGACTTCATGTTATGGGTTTGACAGAACTAGAGTGGGAGAATTTTAGTTATTAAAATTTCCTGTATCACTATTGGCCCCTACAAGATCAGATGTATTACTTTATAGTTCTTGCTTTCATTCCTTGAACTCTATTCTGTTAGGAAAAAAAATCTGTATCACCTGCTTGTTGACTGGCATATAAGAAATGTAGAATACAGATAGGGGATGCACATTGCATTTGCTGCTCAAATGTCTGGCAATATTGAAATCTTAGATGAGATTTCATAGCGAAGAAATTCCAGAGGAGAAGTTTCAGCATAATACAAGCAATCTGATCTTTTTACAGTTCCTCTTCTCACTAACATTTTTGGGGAAACAATTATTGCTCTAGCTTCTCTATTCATTAATTTTCTTCCTGGACTAGTGAGTTTGCTAGCCATCTAGGTTTTCTTTAGGTACCAAATCTGGGACTATGACTCATTTTAAAAACAGTTCCCTATATGTTAATGACATTCCCTCATCATTTTGTGTTAATTAGGAGTAAGTATTGACTTTGGTGTTAATAGGTGTCTCTTATTACCGTTTTCTTCCTCTAATCTAATCTTTAGAGACTTGGAATAAGTTTTACTATACAATTCATTATAGGGTGTAACAGCAAGCTGGTTAGGCCTCTTGCTTCTGCAGCAGAGATGCGAGTTCAAGCCCTATTCTGGACCCAAGTCAGAAGTGTTGCTAACAACATCACTCCCTTGTGTGCTGTTGGCTACAGAAACTGGTATGTCCTAACAACACTAGCCTAAGGGTCTGCTCTGCTTAAAGGATCCTTGACCTTGTTGTGATTCATTATAGGGAAACTGTCAGCCTATTTTATTATAGGGAAACTGACCAGGCCTTGATTGTTCTGGAAACCAAACTTCTTATTAAAAGAAACTATCAATGCAGAAGTCATCTTAACTAATAATGGCAATGACTTTTCCAGATTAAACAGACCACACCTAATCCATAAAATATTGATAAGTGATTTTTTAAACAGTGAGGTTATTTACTCTAGGGCTTTTAGGTGCTTGCAAAACTATTCTGGTGGTACCTTTCTCAGACAAAATGTATGCATAATATTCTAAGCACCCATCCACATACATGCACATAATTAACTGTCTGGTGGAGTTTTTAAAAAGTGCAAGAATGGTGAGGGAGAAATATTGTTACACTCAAAAAAAGTATAAAAAAGAGAACAAAACGTGTGATACTTTTATATCAGATGGCTATTATAATTGTTTTTTCATTCAGTTTCAGAAAGCTGACACTCAAAATACTGGATTGATTGTATAAGAACCCTGAGGAGCCTGAGAAATTTATCCGAAGGCCTAATTACCTCCCCAGCTGTGGTGAAGCAGCCAGTAAGAAACAGCTGCTCTAAGAGACTGATGCCTCCAGTAAGGTGGGGGTTTGTGCTGAAAGAGTTTTTGGAGACTCTTCAGAGTTAGAGGTTGGTGGAAGCTGTTAAATGAACTCACAGGAAAAGGTGCAAACTTAGGCTCCCCCACCTTTTCTCTTGTACAGAAGGGAAAAACAAAGGCCCTGGAAGTTAAAGTTCCCAAGTTTTGTGAAGTTCAGATGAGGGAGGAGCTCAAAGTTGGGCATATGACCTTCTGCTTTTGGGGGTGTGAGTTTGAATGTATGTCACTGAGAAGGGTGCACAGATAAAAAGACTTGGGATAACAAAGTCTGATGCACAAAACTTGGCCACAAGGGGCTTGGAAGAGGACTCAAGGGTCATCTGTTCCAGCTCTATGCATGAATATACGAATGCTTTTTCTAAACTATTTCCACCAAGTGCTTTTCCAGCGACCTCTTGAAAACCTCCCATGAAGGACATTTCACAACTTCCCTGGGCAGTCTGTTCCACTGTTCTAACAGTAAGACAGTATTTTCAGTCCACTAATCTAGATCTGCTTTCCTACCACTCAAAACAGTTGTCCTGTTTCATGTCCTGCCTGCAGTTGTTTTCCCTCTTTATGGCAGCCTTTCAAATATTTAAAAACTGATACCATGTCCCCCTTAATCCCTTTTTCTCCAAGCTACATATACCTTGCTCTCTCAACCTCTTCTCATGCAGCTTCCCTTTCAAACCCTTTATCATTTTTGTTGTTCACATCTGAAGCCTCTCCAGCTTTTCCACATCCATGTAGAGCCCAGAACTGAACACAGTACTCTACATTAGGCCTAACCAGTGTTAAGTAGGGAGGTACTATTGTCTTCCATGTCTTATACATCATACTCCTGTTGATGCAGCCTAACACTGGTTTGTTTGGGTTTTTTTGTTTCTTTTGTGGCTGCATCACATGACATTTTGAGTCTGTGATGTACCAAAACTCCTAGCTCTTTCTCAGCCATACAGCTGTCCAGCCAGTCATCTCCCATTCTCTATTTCTGCACTTGGTTATTTTTCCCTAGGCACAGCACATTATACTTGTTTGCACTGATTAATCACGAGCACTGATTAAAGTATTTGGACACATTTTAGGAAAAATAAATACTCCTAATATTATTATCATTGTGAAATGCTGTATCCTTACCACCTTCATATTTTTTAATTTGAAGAGAATGTTATGAGAACAGATAGTTATAGAAGATGACTTGGTTGGGCATAGAAGTCAGGAAAGGCTTATTTTTGTCACAATTTCCTTCCCCCAAACAGACACACTGCTTTTTACCTTGTCCTATTCCTGATGAGTGCTTGGCATAGGACTCTAATTGTCATCTGAATAATCCAGTTTATGAATAACATACATTATTTACACCAAATAACATGCCCCACAGTTATTATGTATAAGCAACACAAAAAGAGCTATTGACTTTGAATGTCTTAGTAAAAACACAATTTAGATACCATTTGTTTGTTTTTAAGTGTCTTTTCCACAGACTAAACAGTTTCAGACATTAATAATGGATATTTACCTAGAAAAAATAGTCCAACTGTATTGCTTAGAGAATAATATTAATTAGTAATAATAGCACATAGTTAGCTTCTGAAAATGCATGGTATGTCCTCTAAAGCATGCATGAACCATCATATTTACAGTAACCTTGGTCAAATTGAGTTACTTTCTTTGAGGTTTTGAATATATTTAGATGTTATCCTTTTCACCTGTGCAGCTGATGTTCCTTTCTTTGTGACAAATCTCTGGTATACTGAAGGATGATCATAATCTTCTAGGGCCACCTCGTGCTCTCACATAAATATGTGCCTTTTCTGCTGAAGTGATAGGAGTCACGCACGTGCATCTTGGAACAAACTGTGGTTCTACTATGCTTTAATAGCATGACATAAAAAACATTAATTCTAGTGTGAAATAGTACACCTTTTCAGTTAGAAGCAGTTTGTTTATGTAGTTGGGTAAGCAGGGTGGAATATTTTTTTCAGGGTCCAGAATGGTAATGGTCCAAAATGGTATTGGCTATTCTTCATTAAGAAAAACTTGTTGAAAATCTACCCCACTTAAACACTGATGGGGAAAACAGAGTCCTTAGGACAAAATTAAGGCAACAACATTGACCATAAATAGATACCAGTTTTGTTTGGGTTTGTGCAAATAAGCTGTGGAGGATAACCATTCAAAAATCCATGACATAATATCCTGTTGGTTACTGCATGTACAATTCTCATGAGCAGACTTTGCCTTGATCTTGAGGTAGCCTTAACTCAAGTTTTCTTTGTGCAGGGAAACACCTGACCAAACAGAACTTATTTGTGTGAATTCTAGCAAAAGTATAAGCAGGGGTTGGTGTTTGAAACATATAGATAGGTACGACGTGCATAGAAAACAGTCTGCATTTTAAACATTTTAAACAGTTCTCAAGACCACTTATATAAATCTAAAGGAATTAAAGGCAAAAAGATGGCCTGCTGAAGTAAACATGCAGATAGAAACAATCCTTCATTCTTTCTTTCCAACTCACTCAAATATCAGTCAGGGACAGGACTTTTAACTCTGAGATTTGTATTCAGTCAAGAAATGGCATTTTACTATTGCCAGCCTCCTCCAAAGAGAAAACTCACTGCTGCTCAGTTTGAGAGAGAATTTTTCTGATATTGGCTCTGTGTATGTGTCTATTCTGTCAAGAAGTAGTAGAGACTTCTGTATTTATCTGAATCCAAGATGACTGAATTAAAGATGACCCCCTATAATAAATCTGTTACAGGTTTTCGTGTATAGAATCTACTTGCTAGATGGTCATCTTAAATTCATCCCCCACATTGCTGCAGAGGGGAAAGCATAGCAGAAGGTCAGGTGGCTGGGATGTCAAGCAGCCTGACCCCTCCATCCACTTTGCCCTCTGCTGCCTGTACCCCCGACCCTTTAGTGCCTATGAATTTCTGCACTTGCCCCCATGATGCCTGCTTGGCGACATAGCAGCTGGTGCAGTGGTGGCAGCTCTGGCTGGGGTGCAGAGCATGAGCTTGGGCTGTAATGCTATCACTGGTGCCACTGCTACCAGGCTGGGCAGTGGCAGACCCAGAGCAACCACAAAAGCCCTGCCAGAGCTACCCCCCACCCCCATCTTGTACTCAAATCCAAGAGAAGAGGTTTTCTTTCCCCTACTAAGTGGCGGGGGAGGAGGGGAGGGGGTAGCTCCTGTTGGATTTGAGCAAATACAGTATTCTTCCTATTTCTGGTGCATATTTCTTTTAATAGCATGAGTTCAGGGATGCCAATTCATGCTCTGGAGAACCCTGCCCAAGGCTTAGCCAGACTTAAACTCCTGCTGAATCAGAAAGCATAGGATGAACCTAATATTTATTGTTCTTATTGTAAGTCTACCTTCTTTTCCCTCCCAAAGAACCATAAAAATTACACTTGAATCATGCCCAAGGTAGACCTGTTTTCTGTCCCCCTTACAATAATGACTTTCAAACTTTTTGTGTTCTTTGTGAATAAAAATGCCAGGTCAGAATTTTTTTTCAGTGAAGTTTGTTTTATTTTAGTATTTTAGTACACATTGCCCCTTGGATTCTTTCCCTGATTATTTGATTCTCCTCTGAGATTATATGCAGGCAATAGCAGTTAAACGTCTTTATTTGTAGTTATTCAGTTGTATTCAGTGAAAGGGCTGTCCTTCCTAAAATTGAGCCTGAAAAGGTTGTGTTGACTTATGTGCAGGGTCCCTTTTATTTGGAACAATATGGTTGTTTCCCTAAACTTGGGCTGCACCTGTATGTGGTTTCTTCTAGACTCAGTGCATTACAAGGTTGTCTCGTCCCCATAACTGTGAAAGAGGGAGTGAAATGACCCAGAGGAGTGTGCTGAGACTCTGGCAGCACTTCTCCAATTATTTTTTCAAAAGGCTTTGTTTTCATTAAGTGCAAGTGTATTTTGTAAAACCTAAAACGTTTGAAAGAAATAATTGGAAGATAAAAAATTTCATAATTCTCAGGTCTACCTAGTCTTAGGTCTAATTTAGATCTCCCCCGTGTCCCCCCCCCCCACCTGTTTAGGGCTGACATTTAGATTCTACAGTTTTGTCACTGCACACTGCAAAATCTCCAAAAGAGGGTGATCTTGGATAAAATGTATAGAAAGCCAATAGAATAGGTGTGAAGGATGAAATTTCAGCCTTGATGCTTAATTTTTGTGTTTTGTCTTCTTAAAAGTATATTCTTATACATTAATGTACCTTGCTCAGCATTCACTGCCTTGTTCGTGTTTTATGCAATGTCAGATAGCAAGTGTCAAGAGAAATTTAAAATTATAGTTCATTTACTCTGGTTAAACATAAGGAAGCAAAAGCAATTACCAGAGTAAAATGATGGAATTAAAGATTCTTCGTGCAATCTAGTTAGGTATTTAGTGTTTGAGGAGTGCTGCAAAAGATAAATACATTTTTTATAGAGGGCTGTATCAAGCTACAATCATGAATGAAAACCACTGAACATGATTTAGATATCAAATATGTGGTTTGCCAACACAAATCAATCTTTGACCTAGAAGTAAATGTTATTTGACAATAAAGTGTCCTTTTCATGTTCCTAAATAGGATTTTTTTTAATGCAGAATAATTATTCATTGTATACATCAGTTTCAAATTTCCTACTAAATTATGCTTAAATAGAGATTAAATTTTAGAAGAGATCCCTGCAGATGTTCTGTAGAAGATCTGATATATGTAATCCCATATAAACAGAGTAAATGCATTCTTAATATGAGGATAAAATGTTAATTAGTTTAGTTTAATTACAGACTTACTCCATACTAGAAGTTTAAATTTAATGGATTGGTGATTCAGTTTGATTGATCATAAAAAATGAGTATAAACTTATTGTTGTGGTTACTAGCTTAAACTGTATGCCATGTGCATCTTCAATTTAATCTGTGACTCATTCATTTGATACATTAGTGTATGCATAAAGAAAAATAGATCAAATTTGCAACAAGGGTTACTTTCAAGTATCAGGTATGGCTGAAAACCAAATCTGCCATTGTTTTGACATAATTTTCTATAGGGAGATTTAGCGGTATGTCCCATGTGAGTTGGTATGTAGCTGTATTTCCCCTGAAAGAACAGTTTCCCAGACAAAATTCAGAGAGGTTACTGAGGAAATAGTATACTGCAGTCTTTTTCTGAGTGTAACATATTTCTTTCTACCTATTTTTCTTGGCTATAGGTGTGCTGACTCAGTGTCCAGGGGAAGTGGTGGGCATGCAACCCTGTACTGCTTATATCTTAAGTTGTAACCCAGAAAGGGGCTACACCACTGTACAGAGGGGCAGAAGGGATTTTCTTCCCATAATACTCTTTTGTATAGCATATTTCCTCATTCCTTACTCGATGCACTACCAACTTCCCTGGCCAGTTGCACAGGTGGTGCTAGAGCTGTGAGCCTGTCTGGCCTCCTTCCCTCTCTCTCTACTTACTTTCTCAAAATGGGTATTTAAATATGTACCTTTTACCAGATAGAACCTGAATCCACGATATAATAGAACTCTTAAGAAGAATTTGATTAATATAGTGCAAAACAGGGATTTGATACATCATAACCAACTTTTAGGGAGGATAGGTATATGTAAAGTTTTGTGTAACAGCCAATGAATTTTCAGTCTGTAGGGAAGAAAGGTTTAGCTATAAGGCTGTTTTTGTAACACTTGAACTGATTTTTCTCCCTCAAAACTGTGAACAAGTAAAATTATCTTCCATTATCCTGGGCTACTTAGTTCTTATGATCAGTATATATTACAGGTACTTTCTAACATATATAATATAATATACCTAGTTCAAGAACTGAGCCTCCATTGAAATATTCTGATTCATTTTGTACTTTTCAGCCTTCAAATCTCATAAATCTTTATTTTTTTTGTTCAGGTAGGAACTGGAAACAAATGTTTTTATTCTTTTACCATCCATGTAAGGACACAACCCTATTTCCATTGAATTCATTAGGACTTTTAATGTCAATAATGATTCCCAGGAGTGAAAAGGATTTTCTAGGGTCCAGTCCTAATTCTAAAATTCTTTTTCTATGTTTAGATATAGTTTTAAAAGTATACTTAATAATCCTAGATATTTTGAAACATCTAATTGAATAGAGACTCAGAAATTTGAGCTCTTGCTGCAATGAAATGGATAGATTCTTATCTGTGTAAATAAGTGTTCCTTGAAGGAAGCTACACCAATTTACTCTGGCTGAAGGGCTGGTGCTAGTTGTAATTAATTTTTTTGGTTTTAATGCTCCTTGCTGCCTTAAGCAAAATTGATGACAATATACATATACACAGTACTAAAAGAGAGGGGATCAGATGCATAAGAGGTATTGTAGGTTCTGAGTTATATTACATATACACAGAGTTATAATAAGTTGCATCAATGACACAGAAAATGTTTTTCAGTCCTACCATCTGCCTGTTTTGTTGTTCATACGGTTTAGTATTTTCTTCTGGGGTCTAGCCAGGCTGCTTGTATGTAATAATCGGGTGTCCTTTTATACTTAGTAATCATTCACATTCTATAGCGATACCAGTAAAACTTTAAACAACTACTTCTCATGTTTAATTCATGTTGGGTTATTCTCAGATGGTCTTAGAATACACCCATTCATGACAATGTTCCTAAAATAGCCTTTGGATATACAAACTTACAGACTTTCCATGCTTTCCCAGAATGAAGCTTGCACTGTATTTCCACTGCATTTCATTGAAATTCCTAAGAGGTGATAAGCACCTGCATATCCCATTGACTTTAGAAACAGGCCTGTTATGACGTAATTAAAATGCTTATATTAAAAGCAAAAATATCTGTATTTCTTTCTGTTTATGCTCTTCAACAGCATAAAGTTTTAAAGATAAGAATTGGTCTGGGCCTCCTAATATATACAAACTATATACTGCCTTGTTTTCACTGGTGTTTTCATGACACGTTAGCTGCCACCAGGGTAAAAACATCTTTTTCTCTCTTCCCCTGCCCTTCAGCTTGGGCACATACCTTTAAGGCAGATTGCTAAAAGATTCCACCTCCAGGGAGAAATTTGCAGGATTGGGATGTACATGGAAGACTTTCAAGGGCCCAAACGACTGGTGCTTAATGCCTACTGAAAGTTTTTATTTAATGAACTTCATCAATGGAAAGCAATGAGAGTTAAGGACTTAACTATTTTCACATTTCATAAATTTCATAGATTTCATAGGCATTAGGGGCTGGAAGTGACCTCATGAGATCATTGGGTCCAACCTCCCCACCATAGGTAGGAAGTCAGATGGGATCAAGTGACCCCAGTTTTTTTAAGGAGTCCAGAGTAGGTGCTTGCACCACCTCTGGGGGAGTTTGTTCCAGACCCTGGACACATGCACCATTTTCTTATATCCAGTGTAAATCAGCCTTCCTGGAGTTTATGGCTATTAGACCTTGTTATCTCTTGGGGAGCTCTGGTGAACAGATGTTCTCCCAGGTCCTGATGTACTCCTCTTATGAAGTTGTAGGCTGCCACCAAGTCCTCCCTGAGCCTTCTCATCTCCAGACTGAAGAGTCCCAAGTCCCTTAGCCTCTCCTTGTATGGCCTGCCCTCCAGGCCTTGGATCATCTGAGTGGCTCTCCTCTGGACTCTCTGCAGCTTCTCCACATCCTTCCTCAAGTGGGGTCCCAATACTGGATGCAGTACTCCAGCTGAGGTCTCACCAGGGCCAATTAAAGCGGGAGGATGACTTCCCTGGTTTTGCTTGAGATGCATCCATGGATGCACGCCAGAGTTTGGTTAGCTTTTCCTGCCACTACATCACATTGGTGGCTCATATTTATCTTGTGGTCAATCAAGACTCCCAAGTCCCTTTTGGTTGTGGTACTAGCGAGTGTAGCATTGCCGAGCCTGTAAGTATGTGAGGGTTCTTCCTACTGAGGTGCAGCACCTTGCACTTCTCTGCATTGACGGCCATCTAGTTTTGGTCGGCCCACCTTGAGAGTGTGCCCAAGTCAGCCTGTATCCCCAGCCTGTCCTGTGGTGTGATGGCCCTCCCCCCATAATTTGGTATTGTCCATGAACTTAGCCAGGTCACATCTGACTCCCAAGTCTAAATCATTGATGAAAATGGTAAAGAGTGCTGGCCCAAGTACCGAACCCTGAGGGACTCCACTGGTAACCCTGTGCTATGTTGATTTGCTCCCTTCAACTAGTACTCTTTGGGTCTGACCCCATAGCCAGTTGCTTAGCCATTGGATTGTATAATGATCAAGGCCACAGTTCCCCAGCTTAACTATGAGGACAACATGGGGAACTAGGTCAAAGGCCTTCTTGAAGTTCAGATATATGATGTCCACATCATCTCCCTTGTTCAGGGCGTATGTTGCCTGGTCATAGAAGGAGATGAGGTTGGTCAGGCAAGACCTGCCAGTCACAAAGCCAAGTTGGTAATTAATTAATGTGTTTTGATAAGTGCTTGTTTATTTTATACATAAGCTCCACTCCTATATAAGCAGAGTCTCAGGACATGGGAAGAAGTAGTGTTGTGGCATATCCAACATTTGGCCACTAGAAAAGAACACAGTAATAAATGCTTAGGTCCATCCATACAGTGACACATACCCCTACATTTTCACAGGTTTACTCATAGTTCCAGCCTCATAAGATTTCCACTTAAGTTACCTAGATTGAGGGTGGGGGGAGAAGCTGGCACCACCCCAGGGGACTGCTCCCCTCTTCCACCTGGGGGGGAAGCTGTGAGCTGTGGCCAACAGTGTGGGGGAGGAGGTGGGGGAAATCCCTTGTTGCACCTGCCACAGGGCATACCAGGACCCGGGTGGGGGGGGGCTTTGCTCCACTACTCCCCTCTCCTGCTGCCCACCAGGGCTGATGGGTGCAGGCAGGATGCAGGTTGGGGAGGAAAGGCAGAGGCTTTGCTGCCTTAGCTCTGTGGCACTGGGCTGGAGCAGTGGAGTATGAGCGGTGTTAATAGTTTCATAGTTTCATAGTTTCTAGGGTCGGAAGGGACCTGAGCAGATCATCTAGTCCGACCCCTTGCCATGGCAGGAAAGAATACTGGGGTCAAATGGCCCCAGCAAGATGATCATCTAACTTCCTCTTAAACACCCCCAGGGTAGAAGCCTGCACCACTTCTCTTGGAAGCTGGTTCCAGACCCTAGCCGCCCTGACTGTGAAGTAGCGCCTCCTGATATCTAACCTAAACCTACCCTCTGCCAGCTTGTGACTGTTATTCCTGGTCACTCCTGGCGGTGCTCGGGGGAACAGTGACTCCTCCAATGCCTGCTGATCCCCCCTGACTAGTTTATAACAGGCCACGAGATCCCCCCTCAGCCTTCTCTTTTGGAGGCTGAACAGGTTCAGGTCCCATAGCCTCTCCTCATAGGGCCTGCCCTGTTGTCCCCTGATCATACGAGTGGCCCTCCTCTGGACCCTCTCCATGCTGTCGACATCCCTCTTGAAGTGCAGCACCCAGAACTGGACACAATACTCCAGCTGCGGCCTGACCAGTGTCACACAGAGGGGGAGGATCACCTCTTTGGACCTGCTCGAGATGCATCTGTGGATGCATGCCAACGTGCGGTTGGCCTTCCTAACTGCCTCTCCACACTGCCAGCCCATGTTCATCTTGGAGTCAATGATGACCCCCAGATCCCTTTCCGCCTCCGTGCTGAAAAGAGGGGAGTTCCCTAACCTGTAGGTATGGTCCCGAGGTGCATCACCTTGCACTTGTCTGTGTTGAAACCCATCCTATTCTCATCCGTCCACCCTTGTAACCTGACTAGGTCTGATTGTAGCCTGTTGCATCCTTCCAGTGTGCCCACGTCCCCCCACATCTTAGTGTCATCAGCAAATTTGAACAGGGTGCTTTTTACCCCCTCATCCAAATCACTGATGAAGATGTTGAACAGTGCGGGCCCGAGGACCGAGCCCTGCGGAACCCCACTGCCCACGTTCTTCCAGGTTGAGAAGGACCCATCCACTACCACCCTCTGGGTGCGGCCCACCAGCCAGTTGGCCACCCATTTGGCTGTGTGGGTGTCTACACCACAGCCCCCCAGTTTCTTAATGAGAACGGGATGAGAGACAGTGTCAAAAGCCTTCCGGAAGTCCAGGAAGGCTATATCCACTGCTACCCCTGCATCTAATGATCTGGTGATCTGATCATAAAAGGTGACCAGGTTGGTCTGACAGGACCTGCCACTGATGAACCCATGTTGGTTGCCCCTAAGCATGCAGTCCCCTGCTGGCCCCTCCTGGATGTGTGCCAGCATAATTTTCTCAAACAGCTTGCCTAGAATCGAGGTAAGACTAACCGGCGTATAGTTTCCCGGGTCCTCCTTCCTCCCTTTTTTGAAGATGGGGACCACGTTCGCCCTCTTCCAGTCCTCCAGTACTTCACCAGAGCACCACGAGTGCTCGTAAAGTTGTGCCAGGGGACTTGCAATGACCTTGGCCAGTTCCTTTAGAACTTTAGGGTGGAGATCATCCGGGCCGGCTGACTTGAATATGTCCAACCCCTCCAGAAGCTCCCTAACTAAATCCTCGCTAACCCGTGGCCCAGGTGTGCCTCCCCTGGGGCCCAAGGGGGGCCCAGCAGAGAGGTGGCTGTTCTGGTCCCTACTTAGGAAGACGGAGGCAAAGAAATTGTTAAACGTGTTAGCTTTGCTGTCTGGTGTGACGACCAAGTTTCCCATGGCATCCTGAAAGGGCCCCACATTACCCGGGATCTTCTTTTTACCCCCTATGTATTTAAAAAAGGACTTCTTGTTGTCCTTAATCTGGGAAGCTAGTCCCAGTTCCATCTCTGCCTTGGCCTTCCTAACTACCCCCCCTACATCCCTGAGCAACTACAGAATAGTCCTCCCTGGTGATGACCCCTTCTTTCCATTGGGTGTAAGCCTCCTTTTTAGCAAGGAGACATTCCCGGATGCTTTTGGTGAGCCACAGAGGCTTGTGTGCTCTCCTGCTCCCTTTGATCCTCGTTGGGATTACCTTCCTTTGGGCTTGGAGGATCATCTCCTTAAGGAGCGACCACTCTCCTTGGACACCTGGCTCCCCTCCCCTCCAGGACCTCAGCGCTTCTCCAACTATCCTCCTTAGCTCGTTGAAGTCTGCCCTCCTAAAATCTAGGGCTGCTGCCTTACTGCAAGCCTTTGCCACCTTGCGCTGGATGGTGAATTCCAGCAGGCGATGATCGCTGTCGCCCAGGTGGTCGAGCACCCGCAGCCCCCTCACCAGGTCATCACCCATGGCCAGCACTAGGTCCAACAAGGCGTCTCCCCTGGTGGGACTGTGCACCTCTTGGGTTAGATGGAGGTCCTGCACTCTGGCCAAGAACCTACATTAGCGTTCAGACCTGGCTGACTGTTCTTCCCAGCAGATGTCCGGGAAGTTCAGGTCCCCCATGACTACCACATCCTTAGCCTTCACTACCTCTGTGAGCTGACTCAAGAATTCCTGGTCAAGCTCTTCTCCCTGGTTGGGAGGTCTGTAGTAGACTCCCACTGTTAAGTCCCTTTCCCCTCAACTGCCTTGTACTCTAACCCAAAGCACTTCAGAGTGCCCCTCCCCTGACTCCTTGCTAATTGATGAGGATGTGTATTCCTCCTTAATATAGAGCGCCACGCCCTCACCTCTCTTTCCTATCCTGCCCCTCCTGTACAGGGCCTATAGCCCTTGACATTGACCGCCCAATCATGCGTTGCGTCCCACCACGTTTCCGTAATCCCCACTATGTCCAGGCTGGTGTCAGCCAGCAGGAGGATGAGTTCCTCCTGCTTGTTGCCCATACTACGAGTGTTTGTGTAGAGGCATTTGAGGCCTCCTGTGGGTGTGTGTACTGACCCCCAAGTCCCAGCGTTACCCTGGCCCCTCTCTCTTACCTGTTTATTTGCTTCGCTCATTGGTCTGGGCTGGGCTGTAGTTGTGGGTGCTGTTTGGTCTGGCAGTCTGATGTTTCCTCCACCCTCATCTTCTCCTTCCCCCAGCGAGCCTAGTTTAAAGCCCGCTGGAGGAGGTCCGCCAACCTAGAAGTTCCTGTGGGCTGCCCTGTGAGGGAGGACTAGTAGGGGTCTGCATAGCATCCTGGGATGCCAGGGGACTGCAAGGTAACTCGAGTCAGGAGGGAATCTGGGACATAAGTTCGATAGACTGGTCTAACCTAAAGTGTTTCAATCTGATATGATATCCATCCAGGTTAAACTGGATTTGAGCATTTTGAAAGTGGTTTATGTGCACTGAACTTCTGTTCTGTTACAGGTTTAGACTGGTTTCCAATCGCTTATACCAATTTATATGTAATAGCTGCACCTAACCTATATGTCTTGCAAGATTATCATTTTGGTGTGTGACTTAGTACAGCAAAAGTTGTGTTTACCAGCACTTTATTAGCCAGAAAACTCTATTAACCAGCATCTGAGGGATGTGGCAAAATTGAAACGGGAAGTACCACTTCTGGGTTTCGCCACCACCGTGAGCAAAGTTCTTACAACTTCTTCGGCCCACGGCCCAGGGCAAAGCAGCCTGCATGGGGCAAAGCAGCCTGCGTGGGGCCCCCTTCCCTACCCCCGGCACACTGATGTCAGGGAGTGCATCAGACAGTGCACATTGGATTAACCGGAATATTTGATTAACTGGCATCCACCATTCCCGCAGGATGCCAGATAACAGAGCTTTTACTGTACAGCCATACCTCGGAGATATTGCGGGTTCGGTTCCAGACCACCGCAATAAAGCGAATATCGCAATAAAGTGAGTCACACAAATTTTTTGGTTTCCCAGTGCATATAGAAGTTATGTTTACACTATACTGTAGTCTATTAAGTGTGCAATAGCATTATGTCTAAAAAACAATGTACATACCTTAATTAAAAAATACTTTATTGCTAAAAAATGCTAACCATCATCTGAGCCAAATGGCGCCGATGGAAAAATGGCGCTGATAGACTAGCTCGATGCAGGGTTGCCACAAACCTTCAATTTGTAGAAGCGCAATATCTGCGAAGCGCAATAAAGCGAAGCGCAATAAAATGAGGTATGCCTGTATTATGTATTTAATTGTGTAAACTATGCTTAATTAATTGTGGAAAATAAAATAAGTAAGTGGAGTCTAAGTAACAATAAGAAGGACAAAACTGTGTTTATATAAATCAGACAGAAAATAAATACTTTGAGGCTGCTCATAGATGTTAAAAAAAAGAGCAGCGCTTTACTTTAAACTTGGCACATTCCCACGCAAGCCCAGCACATGCCCAGAAGAGGCAGCATGTTAGTTGGATCCGGTTCACTTGAGGTCTGTAAAGAGTTGGGTGCTTCAGTGGGACTTTTTTAGTATTTTTGTCTGCTAGTTGTTTGAATCAGCTTTAGCTAAAAGTACCAAATGGTGCCTGCACATGAGTGCAGAGACTGTTCTGATACACTGTAATTAGAGAGCGTCAGAGCAGACTCGATTAATCAAGTCTGCTGAAAAGTGATCATTATCGCATTCTTGCATCTTGTGTATCAGCAACCCCATGCTTCAAAAGAGCGGTGGGGGATTCTTGAACTAAAGCTCGTTCAATGAGCTTTAGTTCAAGCACCCTCCTGCAGCCATTTTGAAGTGTGGGGACGGTGATATAGGAGACACTGCTGCGCTTTAATTGCCACTCTAATTAAAGTGCCGTACCCCTCACCCCTGAAGCATGGGTAAAAGTGGCCCAAAAGACCCGGTGAAGCATCTGATCGATACAGATGCTGCAGAGCTAGGTTGAAGTAATGCACTGCTGCTTCTGGTAAGGCACATTTTTGGTTTGTTTTTTTTTTAATGTCTGCAAGCTGCCTAAATGTCTATCACTTTTCATCAGAAGTTCTAAAGGCCCCGAAAACTCATTTTTATTCAGAAAAGGAGTAAACTCTTATATAGGTAAACATATTGAGAATTACAATGAGGAATTTCAAACAAATAGAAGAGATTAAAAACAAAACCAAACAAAAAGAATCAGTATGCCCCAGGACACACAGCATTCTCCAGTTTAATATAGGTTAGGAAGACATAGGTAATTTTAGGCAAGTTATTTTTTAGTTCTAAAATTGTACAATTGCAGTATTTCTTTACATGCGTTTTTAGCACCTGGAATTAGCTACTAATAGAAGTAGGCTACTGACTAGCTGGAAGGCTGATGTGACCCAACATGGCAATTTCTATGTTCCCGTTAAGCAACACAGCACTCCTAAATTTTAGGAAGGTAAGCATATTTTAGAAATGGTTACAAAGCTGTGATGGATTAAATGACTTGACAAATGTCACTTTTTAAATTTCTTTATAGCTTGGGTATACAAAATAGGTTTTTGACAAAAGTTTTTTCCCACTGCTAGGCCAGTGGCAGGAATGGTAACACTGCTTATATTGAGGAGTCTGGCTTCTGATGACTGTTAGCTCTGTTTGATCTAACCTTGTTTACAGCTATACTATGGCTTAAAAATGTCAGGATTTAGTGTTTTGCTACCCCACCAAAGTTGTAACAACTTTTGCAGTGCTGAGGGTTTTGGGTTTTTTTTGTTTTTACCATAAAAGGATACTGTAGGCTGGTGCTGAAAGGACTAAGGGGAATAAGGAAGAAAGTTAAAACAAAGAGAACTGTTCCAGCCTTCATGCTCAGACAGCTAAAGTCATTAATTCCTGATTATATCACTGTCTAAGAGTTGGGATGCTGAGGCTGTGTGCTAAGTCCTGTATGGAAGGATGGAGTTGTAGTGGAAGAAGCCTATCCCGTTCTTTTCTTCCCTGCTAGAGCTACACTTTCTCAGCAGTGTTTTATTGCTGAACTGGTTACATGAGCCAAGCTATTTAGAATGTGCAGCATTTGAGCCAACTTTCAACATTTTCTTAGTACAATGAGAGATAGTTAGCTATTTTAATCTGAAGACAGGTAGAAGGCAGGGTAGAGGTTCACCTCATAGGCTAGCTGAATCAGAGATGTATAAACTTTCCTGAGCTGCAGCTCACTTTATCAGAAGCTAGCTGAAGTGATGAAGTGAGCTGCTTCTTACAAAAAGTTAAGCATTTCTGATTCAGTTACTCTATAAGGTGCACCTCCACCCAGCCTTCTGCCTTAATTAATGCAAGTGAGAACAGGGCACGTCTATACAAGATGCTGTGTTGCTGTAGCAACAAGCTGCTGCACTGTACCTCACTGCTATGGCAACGTAGTGTCACTGGGCACGAACCGTGATAGTGACTACTGCACAGTAACAGCTAAAAATAACTGTGCAGCATGGGACTCACAGTAACAACTGCACAGTCCAGCACATATGTAGACACACCCCATAGGAATAGTTTTTAGCACTTTATACATCAGCTAAAACTGGCTGCCAACAGAAAATAGAATATAGAAAATTTACTTCTGTAGTCTGCAGGGTTGTTTCTTGCTGTAAAGAAGGGATATCTTAATGTTTTTCAGAGAAAAATTACATGAATTGTTTAGGTAATTTAGATATGGAGTGGTTATCAATGTCATCACTAATTTTGATGTTAAAGATAGCTCTAAGGTGGAATACAATGGCGTAACTCTACTGAAATGAATGAACTATGGCAAAATAAGTAAATAATTATCTAGTCCTTAATGCCATTCAATGTCATTGAAATTAGTATCACAGCAGGGGGCACCAAGACCAATCATAATATGAAACTATCAAAAAGGCATGAATTGTTTGCAAAAATTTACTTATTATCTTGGGCAACCTGGCAGAACACTAGACTCTGAAACTCTTAAGAAAGTGTGGCAATTTGTGAGACATTGTTTAAAGACTATAAATAATGGAGGGTGCTATACCCTGAATGAAGGAACTGATTTACCTTGGTTCACAGCATCTGATGAAGGAAGCTTCAGCTCATGAACACTTGTGCCATATACATCTAAAAGGCACAAGTCTATCCTGCCTTCTATTTCTTTTATGATCAGTTTCTAGGAAGCTGTTTCTTGTCAACCCTCTGATGCATCTCTGACAACATTTTCTTTATTGTACCTTATGTTATGGATGCAATTTTATACCAGATGAGGATCTGACCCATCACGTTCAGCCTTGTTAATGCAACAACAGGGCAATGCAGAATTATCTGTCAATTGAGAATAATTCAAGTGGATGGATGGCTCAGGAGGACAATGCAACAAACCTGTATAGTTATTGCTAAAGTTCTTTCAGTCAATCATTTTTGAAAGGGTTAGCAACATGTTGCTTTATGTGGAGAGCTCTTGACTCTTAAGAGCCAAGAGCACTTCATGTGAAATGAGAATGTGCGGTGAACTTCATTCTTTTATTCAATCATTCTATTCTATTATCAAATCTATGCCTTGCTGTAAGTTTTCCTTGAGTTCTTAGCATTTCTAGGTTTGAAAAGAAGCCTGGTGTGATGATAGCACTCTGTTAATTATTGATACTGTATTAGTTTGCCGTGGGTTTGCAACCTTAGCTTTCTGTGGTTTCCTAAGCATGTGACTCATCAGATCTATCACACACCATTCATCCAATAGAGCCTTTCTGTTTAAGGGGTGAACACAGTATATGACAAAACAGTGGCTTCATTGGAACTAATGAAGTCTGCCTTAAATGTTATTTTAAGAACACTTGTACTTTATCAGATTTTTTTTGAGCACTTATAATCTATTGGGATTCTTCTGCTCAGTCATGATTTTAAAAAATGTTTTTTGTAATACATTCTTTAAATGCAAATTAATTTTACCCTTAAAACAAAACAAGGGCTCTCCTGTGGCTTTTTATTTTACCTTGCTGTAATAAAAATGGAGATGTGTTTTCAGCTCCCAGGCATATTGTGCCCTATAAGTTTCTGGAACTAAAAAGATATATAACAGAACTGTGATTATAAGTTTTAAAGATGTGGGTCCATGCAGAAGCCTTCTCTGTACTAGGATTTTGTCCTCTGTACTAGGTTTTTCCTGTAATTATCTGGGTATATCTGGGTATATCTACCCATGAAATTAATGCAAGCCCATAAACTCTGGAGCAGTTCGAGCCAGAGTCAGCTGCTCCTGGGCACAGTGTCTACATGTGCACCTGGGAAAACAGAAGTTTGAGCTGGGGTCGATCAGCTCTGGGTTGGCAGCAAGCTCAGGGGTGAGCTCTGAGCTCTGAGTGGAAGCATCAGGCGGTGAAGAGGCTGGCTGGAGGACCAGCGTGCTAAAGTGTGGACCCATGTGGCAGGCACCCCTTGCACTTTAGTACCCACGTGCCCTAGTCAGCTCCTTCATCACCTACGCACATTTTGTTGCATTTAATTATTTCACTGTAAGTACTATTTCTATGGCAGTTAATTAATTTACTGTGCCCTAATGCTGGTGCATGTGTAGACTGTTATCCTTTACTGAGGAGCTAATTAGTCAACTCCATAGTAAAACACATGTGTAGATGCACCCACTGTGTCTGCCACTGGTTCTGCACTCATGGCACCAGTGATGGAAGGTCTAGTGTGGAAAAGGCAGCTGCTGGCATTTTAAACATCAAGGATCTGATCCAATAAAGCATAAGAGCGCCTATGTAGAAAATAAATGTTTGGTTTCTGGCCCTCTGGAGTGCAGTCCAGAGCCCTGTGATATGTGCCTCACACTGAGGGTGAGTCTCAAATCCTACCCCACAAGACCTAAGGTAGATGATTTTTCTTCCTTCAACTCCACAGCATACAATTTTCTCCTGAAGGTAGTTACTTGTGACCTCCCTGTCAAAGAATCAAGGCTTCCCTTTCACTGGTAAGTAGAAAGCTGGGTGCTCAGTGAACCAATGCAGTCCCCGGACTGGGACCAACATGTTCTTAGCCCCTGTACTGTATCATAGCTAGTTTGAGACTCTAGTGAGGTCCCAAGGCTGGAGCGGACAATCATTTGATTGTTGGTCCCAACCTCAGGACAGAACTGGGACTAGTCCCAGAGCCCCACCATGCAGCTAGCATCAGGCTGCATGGTGGGGACGCTGATGTGCAGTCAGGTTAAGGTAATGGAAGCCAGCCACAAAATTATTACACATTTTCTGGCTTATTTCCTATTTTAGTCATGCTATTAATTGCCTGAAGATGTGGCTAGGTTACTATTTAAGATGTAATTAACTGGTTAATCATGTCTTTGGTGTAATGTCTGCTGGAGGCCCTAGTCCTTTTTTGGAGCTGGGCCCAAGTTACCCAAGATCTAGTTTGGAGGATAGAATGGCTAGCATTTGGCATAGTTGTATTGTCCACCTTTAAGTGTGAACAAGGATACATTGATATTCTTACTAGCAAAAGTAATTAGTAGGCTTATTCTCATTACAAATTGGGATAAACCTTGATTAGATTACTTGGCGGAGACCCAGTAATATCCTTGTCTACATGTAAGGTATATGTCATAGCTCAGGTATTAGGAACAGTAAAGCTACATAAGCACAGCACACTGCTTGCACAAATTCTTCTGAGAAATGAGGTATGTTAGCCTTGGCAGAAGACTATGCTAATGTTTCCACTATCTGAGCTAGTTTGCATGCTGCAAGACATTACAATACGGTATAAAGCTACACACTGCTGCAGTGACATTCTAATTTCTGGACTGAATGCGTTCCCCAATACAAGGCAAGCAGGGTTGACCAGGGTGGTAAGTGGAGGATGGAGACTTCAGGTTTTCTGTTAAATACTGCTCATATTGTTACTTTGTTCTCCTATTCTATTCCACTCCATTTGTCTGTGTTGTCCCTATCATGTCTTGTCTGACACCTGGACAGTTGGCCCTGTAGGACAACAACTGTCACCTTCACAGTTTTCTGAACAGCACCTAGCATAATGGCCCCTGCTTCTTGGACTGGTTTCCCTAGGATACTTTAATACAAATAACAGTAATGCTAAAAACATGGATTGTGTTTGAAGTGTTAATACTTATACTGCTTCTTGGAGATTAAATCATGCTGGGTTTAGTTTTAGTAAGGAGAAAATCCTGAGTGAAGACAGTCTGAATTCCATCTGAGGATGGCTCTCATGCTCCCAGAGTGACAGGGTGATATCACCAGTTATAAGAAAACATTAACTTGAAACTGAGTCCAAGCCCCTGCTGTTACACTTGCATGACAATGACAGATATCTAGATGAAAAGGACTGATTCTGGCAGCTGGATGCACATGATGTAGTAAGTTAAAATAGCACATGACACCAGGCTGTAAACATTGGTAACAAATCTTACTATTGTCATAGTAATCTTGACATGCAAATACAACAAGACTTATGGTTTGTTTTTTTTAAATTTAAATCAAGCACTGTAAACCTGTTTTAAAATAACATAAGATTATGCAAGAAAAGAGTAATGAAGTAAAATAGAAGATGAGCACAGTTATGTTAAATCATTGTATAATATGCAATAGTTTCAAGCTACTCTTGTGTCACTTTACCATAACATTTGCAATGTAATGAAATGGTCCACAAATGATTAATATTCTTAAGTGCTTTTCTTTCTTTCTTAAGAGCTTCCAGGCAGAAAACAAGAAATATACTACATTACCAGTGTTTGTGTATCGACAGTGTCACAATCTCTATTGATTTTTCCTTTTTTTGCCTCATGTTAAATATGCATAAAGTAGGGTTGATTTGTGTACTACGAATTGGTGACTGCAGCATGTACCAGATCCTCAGGTGGCACAAACATGCAGCTCCATTGACTCCACTGGAGTTATATCCTTTTATATCAACTGAGGATATGGCCCCTTTATTCCCATATGAATTGGTGATGTTCTGTGTTATGATTTTTTTTCTGTCATTTTCTTTGGAAACTCGGCTTGTGTTTTTCCCATGTGCAGATATACCTTTATCATGGTTAAAATGAATATTCTTTGAAGTAATTAAGTATACTCAGGGTTTAAAGTAAATATTTTCTGTGAATTAATGCGATTCTTACCAGTGTAGTATGTATTTAACACAGCAAAATATAGTAAAATTGTGTGAAAGTCTCAAATAGTTTCTGTGCATTTTAGTGGTCTTTTACTGTCATGTTATACTTTACTTGGATCTTGTCTACAGGAAGAAAACGGAGTCCTGTAATTTTTCAGTACCATAACTAAAAAATGGTATCTGTTAGATGAGATGGTAAAAACTGCAGCCTCTGCTGTTCCTACCAGAAGTGCAGAGTTACAGGCCCCTCAAAAATACTGCTTCTGTCCACCTGTGCTTATTTCTTTATAACATCAATTGTTGGGAATCTATTTCTGAAAAGCCCTGGAACTGAAGGAGAATTTGTCTCATAGCTGCTGAGAACAGGAGAAAACAGAAGACGAGTTTTCATCTCTCTCCTTGCACACAATATCTGCCTGTGAAGAAATGCTCCTAATATTTAACATGCACTAATAAACCCTTCATTACAAAGAGGGGTCCCCAACTTTTGGTGGGAGCAGCAGTGGGTGATGAAGCTGGATATTGAGGCTGAACATTTCCTTTGCTCATGGGAAAGGTGGAGCAGGGGCACTAAAACTGGGAAAATAAGTCAAACAGGATACATAGTGTTGAGAAGCCATAGATGGTTTCTTTATAGGAATTAGTCCTGATTGAAATAGTCTGGAAAGATATTCAGTAGGGAACAGGTTTTTTGGGGGTTATGGCCTCATGGAATAAAGAAGGTTCAAGTGATAGGACAAGCATAAATTATTCCAGTCAAGGCTTACAGTGATACAAAGTGAATCCATGAGCATTAAAGGAAAGCAAAATATGAAATTGAGAATGGGCATATTTTGCCCATTTGATTAAGAATCAATGCATATTTTTGTAAATCTGCTCTGTGGATCTAATGTTCCACATCCAGCAAAATGCTAGCTGGCTGAATGTTTGATTGCTAGGATGGATATCAATCTCCCTATGAACATTTCTATTGCATATTGGATATTCATCTGGAGAAAAGACTCCAGATGAATATCCTGTGAAATTGGCTTCTGTCAGAGATTTTGAGTTCAAATTAACGATGCATATTTGCTACAGTTTCAATTACTTCATAAAGATTTATTTTGTAAAGTACTCAGGGGGTTGTACTTTAAGGAAGCAACACAAATATTGTGAAGTGTTATCTTTAGCAGCAGGTAATAAAAACATTATCAATCCGCAATGCTGAAGCAAGAATGGTTAGCCAGGTATAACACTGAACTAATAGTAATAGAAACAACAGCCAGAGCACAGAAGTGCATGCAACAGTGTGAGACAGCATTCACCATCATTGATAGAACTTCTGCCGCATGGTCACTTTGGTGATTACAATGTTGAGTGCCTGCCGGTGTGACAGAGCAATGAATACAGTTATAGTTGAAAGATGAAATATCACTGATTTTATGGGCATTTAGATCCCTTTGCTGATATTGGGTCCCACTACCTTCCACCAAAAGAGGAAGGAAAAGATCTAAAATCAGCTTGGCAATGGAGTGCATTTGTTTTCCGTGACATTGGCAATAGGCTTTTTCTTCTGGAGAATCCAGAGGTACAATTCTTAGAAACTGCTTGATGAGAAAATCTGCTATTAGTCAAGAACTAAAACCCTAAAGTACTGCAACATAACGCTGCACAATTAATGTACTGAAGTTTATAAATAAATTAATATAATATGAGGAACCAATGATATTACCCAATAATTTATGTTTTAAAACAAACATCTCATAATGATGGCACAGATGTGATTATACATGGTGAGCAAAGGACAAAGTGAGACACAGACATAACATCAGTAAGCATATAAGCTGACACATAGTCAAATTACACATCTGCAGAGTGAGATATTTATTCACACAGTATATTTTTGTATCTTTTTATAGAAGCTGTAGCATGTATTACGTTTAATTACTTTTCCTGTGGCTTTAAATTGAGTAGGGTTTATAGTATGTAATTGAAGCAGGAAATAGTTGATTCCTGAATGCAGCTAATAAATGCTTGCAAAAACATTAGGGTTTTTTTTTTAACCCTGTGGCCATTAGTTAATGAGACCAAAGATGGTATGATAAAGGTTTGGCATCTTTGGCGCATTCTCAAAGCCTGTGGAAGTCAATTGGGAGCAGATATGGTGTAGCAGGGCAGCTTCGCACCTGGGGCCATCTGTAATGCACAGAGCAGTTGCTGGCTGCCACAATGGTGTGATTGCTGACTGCTGTGTTGGTGTCTATTTTTTGCACCTCCTTGCCCACCTCAACACAACGTCTAGGCTGCTGCCCTGGTTGAGACCCCCACCCCTCCCCCTCACCCCCTTCAGTTATGTTACTGTTTGGAAGACACACCGATTTTGATACTCTTTGGATCAGACCCTAAATTTGGTTTCTACTAGTTGAAAGCATTTTAAAAAAGAAGGCATCTGGTATGTTTGTAAGGGTTCAAGTGTGCTTAACATATTTTCTCCTGATTACATTAGATGAGGATTAACAGCTGGTAGAGATTTGAAAAGTATCGTTTTAGCATCATTTGTTAGTTGTGTTGCATCTTTGCTCAGAAGGTGAATGAGGACAGAATAAAAAAAGTGGTGTGAGAGAAATGTAACATATCCAGTGTCCTCATTTGAATAAAAGGCTTTGGATGAATGGTAAGTGGACAGCTTGGATGCGTCCAGATGAGCATGCATGTGCAGTATGCAGTACCACAGATGCAGGCATTTTTCACACTGTTAATTTGCAGCGCCGCAGGTGGGGAGGAGGTTGACATTGAGAGATCCTGGAGTCAAAAAGACCTGCAGCAGAAAGAAGTGGGGCAGCACATGTGGTGGCAGCGTGCACCACCTGAAACTGTGTAGCCTGGCTGGTTGGAGGCACACTATGGTTGCTGGCCAGGCTGTTGCCAAATCGGCACAACTAAAAGCCCTTAGAGGCCCCTAGAACCCTGGGTAAGGCTGCTGGGGCCAGCCCAGGTGGCCCCAGCTTCTCCTATCCACCTGGAGTAATGTGGCAGAGCACATATGCACTGGCATACCCCGGGGACAAGTAACAGCAGCACATATTGTACCATTGTTGTTTGCCCCAGGGGAAGTGCACATCTGGATCTCGTCCTTGAGCGTAAAAAGCCAAAGCTATTTCTTTCTTGTTTAGCATAAAGAAATTGGCCATGTTTCAACAGAAGACATGGAATATTTTTGTAGGCATGGCAATTAGGTCAGTTTAGTTTTCAACATTTTGGTGCTTTTCAGTAGATTAAGCCTCAACAAATACACTCAGAGATTCTGTGAATTCTCTTATACTCCACAAACCATTAGAAATTAAAGGAAAGATTTATGCCATTGTTCATATCGTCAACATTTTGGGAGCAATTAAACATGGGCTATGTTCTCCCTTTTCAATGTCAAATATAACTCCTGTTAACCCAAATGGGAGGCACCCCAACAAAGTAAGTATAATTCTACCCCTTTATGCTTATTTCCCCATTGTTGTCTACACAAAAGAAGGAAATTTAAAAATTGGGGCATTGGGGAACCATTTCCACAAAATGCAGTCTGGCAGTCTGTAATACTAGGAATACTTGGGTGTATCATAAACATATATAAATTAATTGAAGTCAGTGTATTTATTACCAGGGGCTGACCATGGCACTTTGTATTCCTATCTTGTAAAAGACTTCCTTTCATACCATGTATATTTTTGAGATTTTGCCAATTGGACTGAAACTGACACTTGCATAACTCAGTTGCATTGACTTACATGTTACATACACTGCATCTTTAAGTAAGGAAGATGTCAAATTTTGTATGTCGAAGAGACATGGTGATAAATGGGGATATTCTATCCCTAACACGGTATTTGGGGCACTTACTGTGAGTAAGAATGATTATAATGACTATACTGGATGTAGCTGAATAAACATTAGTGTAACTTGGTTACAAAAGTGGAAGGAAGGTGGGTACTACTAGAGGTATCTGGACTATAATCATTGCATAGAGTTATATGCCCTAACTGGAAAATGATCGTAGCTTTGATATGTCTAGGCACCTCTACTGAGCTGTATTCTGTTCTTTTCTTTTTTTTTTTTTGAGAAGTATTCAGTCACCAAAAACAAAAAACAAAAATCCCTGGTAAATGAAATAATTTTTAAAGAACCACTTTCAAAATAAGAGAAAGATGCTCCCAAGAGACTAAAGGTGAGATTTGTATTAGCTCATTTAAGGATCTCTAAGCTAAACATAAGCTACTTGCACTAAATGGGCTTAATCTTGCAATCACTAGTTTGTGGCACTCCTATTCAATTCGCAGGTATTTGGAACCAAATTCAATCATGACACAACCAGTGGAGTCAACTGCATTTCAGCAGGTACATCTATATGGGATATTTACTGTGCAGTTGACTAATTAGCTGCACAATAAATGTTGTGTGTCTACACTGCACCCCTATTAGTCTGGAGTAAAGTAATTTACTCCATACTATCCATACAAGTACTATCCTGCCGTGGAATAAAAAAACTCCACAGCAGCGCATGTGCACATACTGTCCTGGCTGGCTGCGGCATGACAGTGCTTCAGTGTAGGGACTGCCCGCTGGCCAGTCTCATGCTAACCCCTCTACAGCACTCTGAGCTGGTGTTTTCTGCTTCAGTCCAGCTGAACGTGCTGCACATGATTAAACTCTGGAGCTTATTACTTCAGAGTTTATTGCTCCCTGGCATATGTCCAAATGGTGTGCTGAGGAGTAATAAACTCCAGAGCAAAATAAGCTCCAGAATTTATTCATGTGCAGTAGTAGCATGTGTAGGGGCTTTTTTGTGGGTTTTTTTTTTACCTACAAAGCAGCTGGCTTTGGATAGCTCTGAATTAATTTGTTGTAGATGAGCTCTCAACTGTTGCAGAAGTGATACATAGTGGCCACTAAAGAGGAGACCTGACCAGAGCACAGCATGCTCCAGAATTTTTTAAACAAGTACATGGGTCACTGGGGGTGGTTACTGACATGTACAAGTGTGAACAGCTCAGAGTTTTGTAACTTATTACATTGCATAGAATTTATTACCTAATATCAGATTTGATAGCATACACATTCCACAAAATTAATTTGTTATAACTGTATTGGGGTTCTACAGTGAATGGTGTCAACCCTGCACGTGTCTAAGGCAAATGACATGATAAAATGCCTCTTTAAGTGGCCACCTTTTTAATTTCCAATTTTTATGTGAATTATGAGAATATAGTAACAGCACCATATGAATGGGAGAGTTGTGTTTACAATTCTGCATCAGTTCAAAGTCAACTATCCACTGCCTTTACCTAATTCCAGAAAAACTATACAAACCAGGCTAAATTAATCTCTGGCATCACTGTCATTATACTGAGGTTGAATTAATCTTCAGAAATAAATAAGTCATGCCCAGTGCTTTTGTGTTTGATGCTCACTTTGATAAATTTAGGCACTTGTTGAAAAAGTATGACAACAACACAATTCTGGAATTTGTCTGTCAATTTGCCATTCTAGTAATTGGAAAGGCTATGCTTTTATTATTGTTGTTTATTCTGATTGCATTCTGGTAGTACATAAAGGAAACAAGCAGATTAAGGGCTTATTAAGATAGGTACCATAGACATGTAGACTAGAACAGCCCCTGCCCCAATGAGCTGGTATATGAGGTATTTAGGTGCTTCGAATACCACAAGCATCATGCCAAGTTCAGGTCATTTTACACCACTGCAAATGTAGAGTAACTCCCTTGAAATGAAAGAATAATTCTGGTTGTACACTTGTCTATGTGTAACAAAAGTCAGACTCAAGCCATGACTGTTTAAATGCCCTTAATATAGTAAAAGACTTGTATTGTATCACTTTTTCCCTTTGGTTTGCTCAATATACAAATTTTAGCCTATCACAAAGAACCTCAACTTCAACAGCCTGCTTGATCTGGCTGTATTCTATTGCATAGTTCCTACAAGGCAAATTGGGTAGATGATAAGCTAGTCTATATTCTTCAGTAGTTCAAATATAAAACTTTCCATAGCGAAAACAATCCATTTTGTGTGCAAGAAGAGAGAATTCTCATATCTGAAAAATTAACCAAACTGAACAGCAGTGAAGGAAAAACATGAACGTCTGTAGTGGGGCTAAGCTGTGAAGTGGAAATAATCTTTAAGTGGCTTTTTGGAGCAATTGTATCCTGTTGCCAAGTTTCCGTAAGACTCTGCTTTATTAATGTTACTTGATTAATTGCCATGTAATGGACTTAGATTGCCAACCCTATTATGAAGTTGCAGTTAAAAAACATACTGTTTTATCATTGATGATAATTTTACATTCTAGTGTGTCTTATCAGAGTAAAGTTACTTAGATGAACATTATTGTGGTATTATTACCATTGACATGTGTCCTTTTGCAATATGTAGTGCATTTGGAAGTGGAGGAACTCTACACTGCATTTGACCTCACTGATCCAATAGTGCTTTTCCACACTTACAAGTTTTGTGACTTCGATGTCATTACTGTGAGCTGAAAGGATGTGCCACATTTGTCTTGCATGTGACATTTAACACTAAGCTGCCCAAAGCATTAGGTAATCTGTTTTGGGAACAAGCAATCTTGTACATGCAAAGGAAGGGAGTAGATGAACTATGTTAGTTCTGTTAATCATAGAATCATACAATCATAGAAGCAGGGTCGGAAGGGACCTTGTAGATCTTCAAGCCCGACCCCCCGCCTGGGCGGGAGAAAAAGACTGGACTCAAATGAGTCCAGCCAGGTAGTCATCAAGCCTCTTCCTAAAGATCCCCAGGGTAGGAGCCAGCACCACTTCCCTAGGAAGTTGGTTCCAACTCCTAGCCGCCCTAACTGTGAAGTAGTTCTTGCGGATGTCTAATCTAAACGTACTCTCTAATAACTTGTGTCCATTGTTCCTTGTTGTGAGGGAGCGGCGGCTAGGGGCGGCCGTGGTCTCCCTAGCGCCCCCTACCGTCACGTTAGGGTGACGTAGCACCCTCAGAATCTCGCCCGCCACAACTTTGATGGTTAAATATATTGTGGAGGCTGCCTGTTCCCTAATGGACGGTATTGGTGTCCTGTCCCTAGTCCAGAATGGGGTTTTGATATGCATCCCGCCTTAAGGGCAATGCGTGCCTCCAAACCTCCCCCTCAGCACGCCCCAAGCCTCGCAGCTGTTCTGGGGACGTTTGGATGGTCCCTCGCCCCTCGGGTGCCTTCGCTCCTTCGCTCGGGCCCCGGGGCTCCTCGCCCACCTGGCGCCCCTTTGGGTCGGGCTCCTGTCTCCTGCCCGTTCCCTGCGCCCTGGGCCTGTCTCGCCGGCGTCCCGCTACTCGCTGGCGCCTCCTGGGTTCGGCTCCCTAGTGCCGCCTAATACTGGCACGCCCTGGGTCCGGGTTCTTGCCGGCGTCTGGCTAATCGCCGGCTCTACCTTGCAACTGGAGCGCTCTCGCCGCCCTGGCCTCGGCGCCCTTGGGCCGGCTCGCTCTCGCCGCCCTGGCCTCGGCGCCCTTGGGCCGGCTCGCTCTCGCCGCCCTGGCCTCGGCGCCCTTGGGCCGGCTCGCTCTCGCCGCCCTGGCCTCGGCGCCCTTGGGCCGGCTCGCTCTCGCCGCCCTGGCCTCGGCGCCCTTGGGCCGGCTCGCTCTCGCCGCCCTGGCCTCGGCGCCCTTGGGCCGGCTCGCTCTCGCCGCCCTGGCCTCGGCGCCCTTGGGCCGGCTCGCTCTCGCCGCCCTGGCCTCGGCGCCCTTGGGCCGGCTCGCTCTCGCCGCCCTGGCCTCGGCGCCCTTGGGCCGGCTCGCTCTCGCCGCCCTGGCCTCGGCGCCCTTGGGCCGGCTCGCTCTCGCCGCCCTGGCCTCGGCGCCCTTGGGCCGGCTCGCTCTCGCCGCCCTGGCCTCGGCGCCCTTGGGCCGGCTCGCTCTCGCCGCCCTGGCCTCGGCGCCCTTGGGCCGGCTCGCTCTCGCCGCCCTGGCCTCGGCGCCCTTGGGCCGGCGCTATCGCCGCCCTGGCCTCGGCGCCCTTGGGCCGGCGCTATCGCCGCCCTGGCCTCGGCGCCCTTGGGCCGGCGCTATCGCCGCCCTGGCCTCGGCGCCCTTGGGCCGGCGCTGTCTCGGCGCCCTTGGGTGGGTTGCTATCGCCGGTTATTCTCTCTCGCTCTGGGTCCTCGCCCCCTTTTGGGGCCTGTACTGCACCCTCTGTGCTTTGCCCCTCTGGAGCCTTGCCCACTCTGGGGCCTTGCCCACTCTGGGCTGACACCGCGTGCCTCGCGCCGTGTCTCTGCCCCACTCTGGGGCCTTGCCCTCTCTAGCGCTGACACCGCGCGCCTCGCGCCCTGCCTCTGCCCCGCTCTGGGGCCTTGCCCTCTCTAGGGCTGACACCGCGCCTCACGCCCTGTCTCTGCCCCGCTCTGGGCCTTGCCCTCTCTAGGGCTGACACCGCGCGCCTCGCACCCTGCCTCTGCCCCGCTTAACACCGCGCCTCATGCCCTGTCTCGGACCCGCTCTGGGCCTTGCCCTCCCTAGGGCTGACACCGCGCGCCTCGCGCTAGGGGCACAGGCACTCGCAGCCGTGCCTGTCTCCTTGACCCTTCTCTGGGTCTGGTTGCCTCGCTAGGCCTAACACCGCCCTGATGGGCCGGGGTCTGTAACCCCGCACACCGCACCTCCCTGGCGCAATACGGTGCCTCCTTGGCACCGACAATAGTGCCCCTGGCACTGTGCCCCTACGGGCACTGGGAACCCCCAAGCTGTGGGGGAGCTCCCGTGAGGCCTCCTCGCTCCCCTACAGCCTCACCCGGTCCTCCGGAGTAAACTGTAACTTAAACTCCAGCCCTCTGGCTGCAACATAAACAGAGGCTCCACATGCCTAACAATAACTCCAAGCCCTGCCAGGGCTCTCAGTCCTACCTCCCATCAGGGTGATCCTGTTCCCTGCATCATTGCAGCCTGTTAGTGGGGTTAAGGCTGCGACCACCAACTGAGGCCACTCAGCTTGAGCTGCAGAGCTCCTGCTCCTGCGGCAGCCAAAAGGGAACTGTGAGGCAGGCTCCAGCCTAAGCTAGTTATAAAGGCCTGGCCCTGCCCTCTTCCGGCCATGTGACCACCTGGTTGCCTTGGCAACCAGGCACCTGAACTGCCTGGGTGATTGACAGCTCTGCCAATCACCCTCACACTCACGGGGCACCTATGTGACTCCGTGACACTTGTCATATCAGGGGGCACTAGGGGAAACAGTGTCTCCCCTAAACCTTTCTGGTCCCCCCTAGTGAGTTTGTAGACAGTCACCAGGTCCCCCCTCAGCCTTCTCTTGTGAATAATTTGTGTGGCTCTCTATTCCAATTTGTTTATGAACTAGGATCTTGGCAGATAAGATGTTAAAATCAAGAAATATTCTGCTTTACAAAAGAACTTATCAGAGACTGTACCCATTCACATTTGCACAGAACTACATCTTCTCCCATTTGCAGTGCTTCAACAGAGCACTCCTGTGGCCACTACAGCAATTTCTTATGGAAAAGTATTATTAACAAAGTATTTAATACATCTTTAGTTTCTTTAGCACCTGAAGAGAAGAGAAGAGGTATCATCCAAATCTCTCTGAGGCATTGTTTGCAAACTGCTGAAACAAGAGGACTTGTACAATATCTATTCAGGAGGCATTTTCTAATTATATATGTTTGCTAGATTTTGCAGATCTTTTTTTTTTTGTTTAAATCAATGGTAAAGCTCTCACTTACTACAGAATGACTTGGATCAAGCTGCATGTTTTCATACCAGCAGACCCTTGCTGTTCCCTTTGTAAACAGTCATACTACAAACACATGTGGTACATGCTGTAATTTCCAATGGACTTCCTTGAAACATTTTTTGTGGTATATCTGTACACATAAGGAAAAATCTGGTGGAATTTAATAAGGGTTTAGAAAATAATGTTGAGTATGCATCTCTCTAAAGATCAATAGTGATAGTCACATGCTGCTTTCCCTAAGGTTTTCCATAGAATTATTTGACAAGAATATAATTTCATATTAAACTTATTGGGAAGTCTTAAATATATTAACATTTTCTAAAAAAAATAGGACTTTTCTATAGTTTTTATAGTTTTGTTAGATTGGTTGTTTTAGATGTTTACTCTGATATCATAGTCCCAGAAATAATTTCTGTTCTTCCAAGAAATTAATAAAATAGGATTTTTAACTTTGCAGTCTTCACAATGTGGTTCCCATCTTCAAAAAATGGAGGAAGGAGGACCTGGGGAACTATAGGCCAGTTAGTCTTACCTCGATCCTGGGTAAGCTTTTTGAGAGAACTATTCTGGCATATGTCCATGAGGGACCAGCAGGAGAGACTATGTTTAGGGGCAACCAACACAGGTTCATTAGAGGCAGGTCCTGTCAGACCAACCTGGTGGCCTTCTTTGACCAGGTCACCAAATCCTTAGGTACAGGGGTAGCAGTGGACATAGTCTTTCTGGACTTTTGGAAGGCCTTTGACACTGTCTCTCACCCCATTCTCATTAAGAAACTGGGGGACTGCGGTGTTGACACCAACACAGTCAAATGGGTGGCCAACTGGCTGGAGGGCCACACCCAGAAAGTGGTGATGGATGGGTCATTTTCAGCCTGGAGGGATGTGGGCAGTGGGGTTCCTCAGGGCTCGGTCCTTGGGCCTGCACTGTTCAACATCTTCATCAGCGACTTGAATGAGGGGGTAAATAGCACCCTGTTCAAATTTACTGATGACACTAAGATGTGGGGGGTTGTGGGCACCCTAGAAGGGAGGAATAGGCTACAATTGGACCTAGACAGGTTACAGGGATGGGCAGATGAGAATAGGATGGGATTCAACACTAACAAGTGCAAGGTGATGCACCTGGGGAGGAAGAACCAGCAGCATACCTACAGGATGGGGAACTTCCTTCTCATCTGTGCAGAGGCAGAAAAGGATCTTGGAGTTATCATTGATGCCAAGATGAACATGGGCAGGCAGTGTGGGGATGCAGTCAAGAAGGCCAACCGCACCTTGTCATGCATCCACAGATGCATCTCAAGCAGGTCCAAGGAGGTGATCCTCCCCCTCTATGCGGCACTGGTCAGGCCGCAGCTGGAGTGCTACGTCCAGTTCTGGGCGCCGCACATCAAGAGGGATGTGGACAACATGCAGAGGGTCCAGAGGAGGGCCACTGGCATGATCGGGGACAGCAGGTCAGGCCCTACGAGGACAGGCTGCGGGACTTGAACCTGTTCAGCCTCCACAAGAGAAGGTTGAGGGGGGATCTAGTGGCCTGTTACAAACTAGTCAGGGGGGATCAGCAGGCATTAGGGTAGTCCCTGTTCCCCTGAGCACTACCAGGAGTGACTAGGAATAACGGTCACAAGCTGGCAGAGGGTAAATTCAGATTAGACATCAGGAGACGCTACTTCATTGTCAGGGCGGCTAGGATCTGGAACCAACTTCCAAGCAAAATGGTGCTGGCTTCTACCCTGGAGGTCTCTAAGACAAGGCTTGACAATCACCTTGCTGGGGTCATTTGACCTCAGTACTTTTTCCTGCCATGGCAGGGGGTCAGACTTGATAATCTGCTCAGGTGTCTTCCGACCCTACTAACTATGAAACAATGAAACAAACGTTATATTGAATTTTGTTATCCTCTGTCAGATATTCTTAATAGAATTGTAAGTTATCATTGAGATAAATTATTCTTTGTTTGCATGTTGCATCTTTTCTCTGCAACAAATTGCATAGCCTTTCTTTTTCTGTAATAATTTCTTTCCTGATTTACTAGGTCAAACATAGTATTTGAGAAAAGTACAATTTTAGGTAGTACTAATTTCCACTTGGGATGATATGAAGACTAAATCTTTTTGCAAAATTATTACATTAAATGAATAGAAATGATTTCAAAAATTGTATACAAACATAAGAATACAGTAAAATAGAAAAAGAAACTAAATATCTAGATATCCAAAACCCAAGCATTTTTTTATATCATGAAGCTCATTTAAAGTAAATTATATGAAGAAGGCTACTACAGTTTCAATTCCCTCTGTGTTATTGAATATTAGGAGGCACAGAAATAGAGCTCATAAAGTATTTCCATTAATAAGCTCTCCTTCCTGTATCCTTCACCTTTCTGTTATCCTTCACCAGAACACCCTATTCAGGTTCTAAAATAATAGACTAACAGGAATCAAAAGCTATACAACACAGATGCTACTCCAGTCATCAGAATCAGGTCAGTTTTTAACTTCATTAAATTGCTGTCATATGGTGTCTGCTGACATGCATCAGACTTGGGAGAGTCTTACTCATCAGGTATTCTCTAAGATTGTTAACAAGAACAGCAACTCTCATTAGGGGTCCCCAAAAAGCAGCTAATTAAGGGACAAAGGTTGCTCAGATTGTGACAATTACACCTGTAGGTCCCTGTAGAAACACCAAAATCTCTAACAAACGTATGTTTGGTTGCTTAGTACAAGAAATAAAGAGCTAGTCCATTAAAAAAATGAGAGGCAAAAACTGTCAACCATTTGAAAAGCTTTACGAAAATGATCATCCAATTAGTGGCTATGATCAAATCAGGCATGAACTCTCTCTGGATGGCTCCATAATTTTCCTTCTTGCATGGTGTAATTTCATATAGCTCAAATGAACTCATGAGAGGTAATTCAGTTCCAAACAGTTTTCTCATCACTGCTAATTATACTAATACATTGAAATGCCTCCTACAAAATGCATGAGCCCTTTAAGCCACCTCATTAATGTGATATAATTTTTGCCAGAATATATATCAAACCTATTATCTCCACAGGTTTTCTTTAGCATTTTTTTCAAAATGTCTATCAAAAAGCTTGAAAAAGTAGATTTTTTGGTCTGTTCTCAACATAATTAACTGTTGCTTTGAACTGAGGTTGTCTATTGTTGTATTTTTAAACAATGCTAGCAATATACAATGCGATAGGGGTATCCCTCAGACCCACAGGTTTTTTTCCCTGAGTATTTGATTCCTTACATCTTTTTTTTTCCAGTTGTAGCTGATTCTTTAAATGGCAAATGGTGCATGCAATAATGTGCAAAAATGAGTTATACAAACTGAAAGCAGGGGTGTAAAAAGAAGCATCATCTGAGACTAAAATAAAGACAGATTTTATGGTATTTATGTCAGTTAATTTAACTGCTGGTAGGGGCTTTTGTTGAAACATGAGTTAGTTCCAGTGTTTAACCTTGCAGCATTAATTTATGCTTTATGGCATGAGTCCTTCATCACTCCCTCCTTGGGAAGACAGTTATCTCATTAGCCAGAATTTAATGAAATGCAAGGATACACTTCTTAATTTCCAAGATTACTATAACACAAATCAGGTGTAAATCTCAGACTGACTGTCCCTTCCCTTTGCCTGTTTTAAAAAAAATAGGTTAATTTGGCAATCATATCACAGAAATTCATCTGGTGGGATAAATTTTACTACTGCTATTCTAAAGGCATTTCTCATCTGTGAAAGTTGGTTTAACTTTGTATTCAGTAATACTGGTGACATTTAAGATCTGCATAAAGTTTAAGTTTTATAACCAATTGTTACTACTGTGATCAATTAAAATATATTGTTGACTTCACTGGAGATGTTTTTCTGTAAGGTGTACTAAATGGGTCTTTGTTTCATTTCCTTATAGATCTTTAGCAACATACATATGTAGGTTCCATACTACCAAGGGTTGAGTAGAATAGTTAACAATTTTAGTAATGAGGGGAACTTAATTGTAGAATGGGGATAGCTACTAGAATTTGGACAAGGTTAAATAAGTGATCCAGTTTGAAAATAATTTTATGTATACCTTGTAAAGCATACACAAGAAATGGGGTGGATCAGAACCCCATTGAAGTCACTGGTAAAGCTCTTCTTGACTTTACTAGGGCTAGGGCATAGCCATATTATATTTTTTATAATCAAGAAGCTTTGGGTGATATCTTTTATTGGACCAACTGCATGCTTGGGATAAAGTTAGGTAAGTTTTTGAAAGAAAGGCATTCTTCTTCATATTTTATATGTGTGCACAAGTGTGCATGCATATGTACTAAAATATATGAATATATGTATTCTTGCACACAGGCAATATATCATACTAGAATACACCAGGGGTGATCCCCAGCTCTACCAAAGTCAAGAAGAATTATCTTGGATTGATAATAAGTATTTGCAGGATCCAATTTTAGATTTAGGCTTACTTTAAGCTGCCTAAACCAAAACCAGGAGTGGCACATGCAGGCAGGCATTCATTGCTGCCAGGAGTGGCATGGGCAACCTGAGGTAAGTAACTTGTATGTGGAGGGTAGGGGGGGTGGGATCAGGGCAGGGCTGACTAGCCTGCAGGGAGGGCTTTGCTTATGGGGGGTTTGTGGGTCCAGAGGGGACTGGTAGGTCTGCAGGAAGGTTGTTGGGTCTGCAGAGGGGAGGGGGTAGTCAGGAGGCTAAAAATAGCCTGGTCAGAGTTGGGTGGTAGGAAAAGCACAGCCCCAGGGCTCGGGGCAGTGGCTGAGCTTTCCCAGCCCCAGGGCTCTGCTATGAATGCATGTAGGTATGCACATCTAGCCAATTAGATGTTGGTTAGGTCAACCTACATGTAATACTTGCACATACCCTGTCTCTTTCCCAGTCTCTCTCAGAATACAGGGTTTGTGTGTGGGAGTGGCATATAACTGTCATGTGAATGAATCTAACTATCTATCTAGATAAAGAACCATTTTATAAAGTTAAAAAACAAAATAGTTCTTTTTGTATATTTTCTTGTGTTGGTACCTGTCACCACACCATGCACCATAATATAACTGGCAGCACCTTCCTTTTTATGGTTGAGGCATGGGCACGTAATAAGAACTTAGAGAACAGAATTGAGGCATTTGAAATGTGTTGTTTTAGGGGATTGCTGTGTGTCTCATGTACTGAGCACCAGATCAATGAGTTTGTCAAGCAGCAAATCAGTCAAAAAATTGAAACCTATGAACTGTTGTTGGAGGTTGTGGAACAAAGGAAGCTGCAGTGGTTTGGGCATATCACAAGAAGGCTGGACACCCTTGCCAATACCCTAATGCAGGGCGTGGTGGAGGGAAAAAGAAAAAAAGGTAGACCCAAGAAGAGCTGGGGAACCAATATTAAGAACTGGATGAGGCCTCAACTGACAGGGTGCACAAAATTAGCCAAACAGGGCACAGTGGAGGAGGGTTGTTACGGCGTCTAAGGTGCCCCAATGGTTACAGCGGCATTGAAGCTGACTTGACCTTCCTTTTCATTCATTTCAGTTGTATGGATGGAATACAGATTGTTTAGAAAAATCACTTGTTTTATATTTCCTATATATTCATCAACTTTTATTGTTTAAAATATATGTGTAACTCTAAATTCCTCTTGTTAATTATTGAGGCCTCAGTCCTGTAATTCCCTTCATGAAGTTGCACTTAGTGCATTCCTTACGTAAAGTGCTTTGCCAATATTCTTGTTAATAATGGCAAACGATATCCTTTATAGCAGTATCAAAGCAGGAAGAGTATTGAAGTGTTCTAGTCTCATATAATGCTGATGGGGCTACACATTATTTTTACATTTCACAAGTTAAGATTAAGCTTTTAAAAATTCCTTATATTTATTGCATATCAGTAACACTATTTTGTACTTATACTAGTGCATTGCAATCACATCCCAAATATTTTGAAGATTGTTAGGCACTTAACTTAAAATTTAAACAGTGGATAGGCAAGTGAACTGACTTTCAAAGAAGGGTGAAGGGATTTTTGTATGCCCAATGACAGAACCCTGAGAACTGATACAAGCCGAATTTTCCAATTAAGTGTAGGGCCCTACTGAATTCATGGCAGAATTGGGCTGCATGGCAGCTCCTTTAATCTTGTAGATTCCTCTGCATGCCCCCACTAGGGGTGCTCAAAATGGGCTATATTCACTTTGGATTCTGATTCGGCCCAAATCAGGGGACAGTGATTCAATTAGTTGATCTGGATCACCATCCCGATTCGATTCGGCCATATCTGAATCTCAAGATTTGATGCTGATTCAGAGAGTCAGCAATTCAGCCATAGACAGAGCTTTAAATGTTTTTTCTACATACCTCGAGGTACCAGGTGCAGCTTGTGAATGCTACAATGGTGGGGTGGATGGAGCATCCCACAGGAGTGTGGGCCCCCCTCTCCCCCTGCATGCTTGGCAATGGACCCAGAAATGGACTGGAAGTAGTTCCGATCCACTTCTGGGTCTACTGCCAAGTGCACAGGGGACCCTGCCCCTTCCCCCCCGGCTCAACAGTTGGCCATAGGGGGACGCTGGGTGCCTCCCAACCCAGGAGGGATCACTTGCCAAAGCAGGGGGAGGGTCTCCCACACACTCCGCAGCATACCCAGAAGAAGAACAGAAGTGCTTCTGGTTTGCCACTGAGTGTGCTGGGGACTCCTGCCCACTACTGTGAGATGCTTGATCTGCCTCACTATGTCAGCATTCATGAGCTATCTGGTACCTTGAGGTATGTAAAAAGTACATTTAAAGCTGTGTCTATGTCCGAATTATCAAATCTCTCTGAATCAATTTGGAGGGTTCCAATTTTATATGGAGAGATTAAAAGGTCTCCTGATTCAATTTGGATTCAGAGATTTGGCCACTGAATCAGGCCAAATCTCTGCCAAATCGAATCAGTGATCGAAGCTTTGCACAACCCTAGCCCTCACCACCTGCTGATTGGTAAAGGGACCCCATCTCTTGCTTCTGATTAGCAGGGAGGTGAAAACCACAGTTTTAAATATGGTGCCATTTTTGCCTCCTGGCCAGTCAGCAGGAAGTAGCAGGGCAACCAGGTCCTCTCAGCCAATCAGCAGAGTGGGGCGGGGAGTGCAGGGGAATTTACAAGATTAATGGAGCTGCCACACAGCCCCTTTCTGCCATGTATTTGGTAGAGCCTTAATTATGTGTGTTGAGCAGCTAGGAAGCAATCTACTCATATTTGGATACTATGTTTTTTTTCTTAGCAAGGAATATAGACAGCTTGTTTTCAGTGATTAAAGCATTTTTATATGGTATTACAGAGTAATCAGGGCCAGCGTACAGTCCCATCATTTCTTCCAGAAGTCAACTGACCTGACCTCTATGGCAAATACCACTGGTATCTACACACAGTGCCCATTCTGGCAGCACTGGAGTCCATGCTGTGCAATCAGATTTACCTTCCCATGTAGGTGGTTTAAAATGTTTGACTCTTGTCTATTCAGTCCAGCACTGAAATACAGAAAATGCTGGTATGTGGAGGTTAGCAGTGAGATGAAGAAATGGATTTTGGCATGCTGCTTCATTCTCCAAGTCACTCTTCAGTCCAACTCCTCCATAAAGTGTATAATAGATAATGGCTAGTCAGGTGTGATTGCTGCTTCAGATCAGCTAAGAATTACATACTTCCTTGAGGAAAAAATTCATGGAAAAATGTTTGTGCAGTACTTATTACAATGAATCCCAATATGACCTGGTCATTTAGGTAGTTCTGCAATATGGATGTTAAATTATTATAAATACAAAGAGTGTGGAGAAGAGACATACTGTACAAGGATGCTGAAGCACATCCCTATCCTCAGATACAAGTAGAACAGACAAGATCCTTTTCAGGGTTTTGAAAAGACTGCTCTGAAGTAAATGGCATTGTTTTCTGTCTTTCTGGAAAGGGTGAAGTGTTAAATCATATCTGCCTTGATTTGAATCTGTTTTGAAGGAATTTGGAAATTTCAAATCTGATATAAAGATGCTTAAACTAATTATACAGTCTTAGATTTATATTGGCTAAGTACAGGTGGTCAAGAAAGCTGAGGCTGAATTGATTCAATCTTTGAAGATTAGTCTAACCTGCATAGATTAAACCAATAAGCAGGTGAACAGACATTCAGTTTTGATTCTGGAAATGTAGGCACGTGCCTGCAGTGAACCAGAAGCCAGATAGCGGTAGAGCATGCCTCCTTGCTCACCTGGAGCAGACAGTATGGGCCAAGGCTAGCCCATCCACCCTGTGAAAGGTGGTTTGTGGGGGGAGGTGTAAAGAATTCTAGGATGCTGGGGGACTGTGAGTTAAGCTGAATCTGCAAGGGATCTGGAACAGAAGTTCAGTACACTGATTAAACCCAAATCAGTCAAGTCTAGTACTACATCCATCCAGGTCTATCTTAAACTAGTTTTGGTAATTTTGAAAGTGGTTTATGTCAGGGCTGTGTGAAGCTTTGGTCCCTGATTCAATTCGACGGAAATTTGGCTGATTCAGTGGCTGAATCTCCAAATTTGAATTGAATCAGGAAACCCTTTAATCTCTCCAAATCAAATTGGAACCCTCCAAATTGATTCAGAGAGATTTGGAAAGATTCGGCAATTCAGACATAGATACAGCTTCAAATGTTTTTTCTACATAGCTCAAGGTATGCAGTGGCTTGTGAGTGCTGTGATGGTAGGGCAGATGAAGCATCCCACAGGAGCATAGGGGCTCCCCTACACACTTAGCAGCAGACCTGGAAGTGGACCAGAAGCACTTCCAGTCCACTTCTGGGTCTGCCAGGGAGCGCACCAGGGCCCTCACCCAGACCCTCTTGGCTCAGCAATTGGTGCATCCTGGATCTGGAGGGGCACCCAGGGTCCCCCCATAGCTGATTGCTGAGCTGGGGAGGCATGGGGGCGTCCCTCTTCAAATTTCCTGGCTGAACCAGAAGTGGACCAGGTGCCCCTGCACTCCTGTGGGATGCTCCATGAGCTTCACCATTGCAGGATTCACAAGTCACTCCTGGTGCCCTGAAGTATAGAAAAAATATTTAAAGCTGTGTCTATGGCCAAATTGCTGAACCTCTGAATCAGCATCGAATCTTCAGATTTGGATTCAGCCGAATTGAATCAGGGACAGTTACCTAAATCAATTAATTGAATCACTGTCCCTGATTTGGGCTGAATCCAAATTGAATAGGGCCTGTTTCACACACCCTTCTTTTATGTGCACTGAACTTCTGTTGTGTTACAGATTTGAACTGGTTTCCATTCACTTACACCAGTTTATGTATCATTTCTGTTCCTAGCCATTACGTTTAGCATGTGGTACAAAATATGGCCTGTGAAGGAGCTGTAGCTCAGATATACCCTGTGCCAGGCTCAGTCTACCTTCTCAGGTGAAGGAAATAAGTCATGGGGTTACATAATGGGAGAGAGAACTCTGGGACAGTTTCTGTAGGAACCCCTGAGTTGGGGAAAATCTGGGAAGTGGTTAGTAACACTAGTGAGGTGAAAGACCTGGATTAGAATACCTAATGTCTACACCTTAACCCATGTATTACCTCCTGGGTTCTGCTGTCTGTCTAGTTTGATGTTGGACATCCTTGAGGAAATATTCTTCAGGAAAGGGAATTTGGGTATGTCTACACTACTCCAGAGCTCTATGACTTACGTGAGGGTTAAGAACTTGGGTTAGAGAAAAGCTATTATGTTGTGCTTCCGGAAAGGCTGTTGCACATAGCAACAACTTCATTTCAAGCATAAAATATGGCCAACTTCACCAAAATTTGCAGATCTTTAGGGCAAGGTTTTCCTTTGGGGCTTTTATGGAAATTTTTTTTGAATTCATGAGCTCTTTGCCCTGCTTTCCCAGCTCAGTTTTATTCTCTGACATAAAAGCTTTCATATTGGCATTCATTGTACTTGCTTTCCAGAATTCGTGTTAGTACTGGAATCATTTTAATTTGGGTCATCTTCCTTTACTCAGTAGCCCTGCTGATAGCTTTCAAGAGGGGAATTTTCATTCATGGCTGGTCTCCAGTTTATTTTATTTTTGCCATTCCAGCCGCTCTTTTTCACATAGCACCTTTGAACAAGTGCTGCCTCCTTTCCAATGACTGTATACACAGGGCTCAATTGCTCTTGCTTTCAGCAGAAGTTTATTTTTCTTTAAAGCCCATACATCTGTGAAGGCTGATGGAGGCCCAGCCTTTGATTTCTGAAGAATTTCTAAAGGGTGGGAGGGGAGAGGGAGTGGTTATTCATTGGAATTACAACTTGAATGATGGCCACTGCAGCTCTACTTTCTAATTCTGAGTTTTCTAATATAAATAAATACAAAGTAGAAAGTTCTGCATCTGGGCTTTGACCAAAATAATTTCTTAAAATAAAAGACAAAGCACTTGGTTTAGCTGTTAGAACATGAAATTTAGAAATCGGGGCAGCTGGAGTCCACTGTCAGCTTTGCTGCTGACTGGGAAATTCAGATCTCACAATTAGTCCTTCTAGCTGAGCTATTTAACAAGTCATTAACCAAAGGGTAGCTTTTTTGGCTACCTTGGAGTTTGTCTGCCCAAGCTAAGATAGCGTAGCTCTGTAGATATTCACAACTTCTGAAAATCTCAGGTTAACTATACAAAATCAGTGGGGAAATTAGGTGACCACCTGTTACCTAGTCATAAAATGTGTGCATATCTTCTTCTTTAGGATGGAGGTGTTAAGGATAAATAAGGAATGGTGTTACCACTCCCAAACAGTCAAAAAATCATAACTAGTTAAAAAACAAACAAACCTATGAAAGAGTAAAAATTACTGAACATTGGGTTCTTTGTATTCTCTTCTGGTTTTTGAGCTCCAGATTTCTTCAACATTTTCAAATGTTTCTATAGAGAAACTATTTCTATAGTGAAACAATGACATTCCTATACAATTATATGATCCCAGTACCAGGCACTGTAAAGAAAACAGTCTTAAAAGTTGGCAACATTTTGGCAGTGCGGCATTGCAAAACTCTCAGATGAAAGTAATTAAGTCCCAATCATGTTTACACTGACGTCTGTGTCCAAACTCCCATTGTTTTAGTTGGAGAAGGATTAATCCCCATGTTGCTAAAGTCAGTGGAAATAGAGAATTCCATAAACATACAGATTCTTCAAAACATGAGGCTCCTTCATAAATCAAGGCCAAAAAGCAACTTTCCTGCTACCTTCTTCACCCCCAACTCCTGACCACGATGCTAGAGTGGATCGGAAATAGTACCTCTAAGAGCCAACGTGGCCTGTTTCCTTAATTCTGTAGTGAGCATTCAGTCAGCTGACAGGTGATAATTTTTTTAGGTAAAATATTCACAGTGAAGCAAAGAAAAAAAATTTTGAGAGAATATTATCTTGCCTGATTCCAACAAATTTCCTTGCTCAGTGTTAAAAGAAAGTGTCTTTCTTGATTCTTATCACTGTCACATGGCATCTACCTTTTCTTTAAAACATAACACAGAATCAACCTGGACATATCCCTATACACACGGCCTCTTTAAAATAGTGTAAGAAAATGTGTGGCCCACCTGAATGCAGTACTAAAAGTTGAGAAGAAACTGAGGAAAACAGAAATTGGTTATTGGCAGTTTAATAAACTGATGAACTTGAAACAACTCTGCAAACATTCACTATGCAGTGTTTGGCTGTTTCTTCATTGTAAAGTTGGGACAACCTTCTTTCTTGCTAGAATGACTGCTGTGCATTGCATACTATGCACAGTTTTCCATTATTCCCATTTCCCAGTAGGTCACATTTAGAGTCTTTTAAACAGTACCTAAAATTATGTGTTATATTGTTATTTAAAATATAACTTTTGTGTCATCTTCATCTATTATCTTGATTTTTTTGTTATATTAATTTTCCCCATCCAGTAATAAGATTGTCTCATGAGTTCCCAATCTCAGAAATGGTATGCCTTCAAATTATGCATATTTTTGTTCTAATAATCTCAATTCATTTTTTCCTTGATAATCTGAAGCATCAGTTTTCCTTAAGACATTGCCACAAATAGAGGATAAAATGTTACAGTAATTATATGTCTAGCAACATGACCACTCAGTTGCCTAGATCAGCCACTGAATAGGAAATTAATTCCTGTTAGCTCACACATGTTTACATCAAGATAGGCATGTTGATTTATTTGGGTGGGCTACTGGCAAGTGTGGACTGACCATAAAACTATCTGTAAATTTAATCCTTTTTAGAGATCAAAGGGCAACACTTTATCCACTTAGTGTTGTAGAAATTAATTTTTAGATTTGCCTATTTCTAGTAGCATTAATGAAGAAAAGCTGTAAGAGAAAACAGACCATTTTCAGGACTGTGATTCAGAACATTAACACCTTAATTTACATAAAATTAGTTACATACTGCTGAAGTAATTTAATTTGTTTGACCAGGACTTTGCAACTGTGAAAAATAGATTCAGAAAGGCCAATCAAGGAGTTCTACATATTTTCTCCAAATGACTGATTTCAGAATAATATGATACTACAGAGATTTAATTACAAGGCAGCTCAAAAATATGGTTTTGCCAACTTTGAAAGACATAGATTGAAATTAAACTATATTTTTTGAGAACTCCCTGCAAAGAGCCTGGCCTATTCTTGAAATAACTATCATATTTTCCTCATATGCACTGAAGGGGTCATAAACTCAACATCTGAGTGTAAGTGTTTGACAATGAGATATGGTGATAAAGAAGTAGAGATATATTATAACAAAAGGGTAGAAGAACTGGATCTGTAAATAACCTATAATCTTTAGAAAAAATCAGTAGCACAACTATACCCTGGGAATTAGTTAATATAGCCTTTCCATTTCAAGGCATGCTTTATAAGGAAAAGGACTGCTTGCTTATTTCTTTTTCAAATTAAAGCTAGAAATATCGCATGTTTCTAGTTCTCTAAAATGAGGAATGGAGCAAAGCAAGTTTCTGTACCCCAGCTCTTCAATGTATTGGGTCTACATGGATATTAAAGTTGCTTATGGGCATGAGATGTGAGCTGTCCTCCATTTACATGACACCTTGCATCCTGCAGCAACACCACCTGCATTATGCCAGTTGGATGTAAAGCTGTTCACTTTTAGGAAATTGTCTCTGGACTATTAGTCAATCCTTCTGGGCTTGTGTCTACTTTTGGAGAGAGGAAATGGGATGCAGAACAGGCCAGATGACAGGATCATCTGAGATTTACTGGCTTACTTCTGGGTTCAAGTTTTGCAGTGTGCTGCCAAGTGCTAAACATGCTTCAGAAAGCAAACCGTAGGGTAGGAGATAAATATGGGTGGGGGGAAGGATAAATCAAAGACACTGAAGTTTACTGCACTTTTTCAAATTGACCAGGGGTCAAACATAAGGATTTACAGTCACATGGCCGGTGGCTATGGACTTAGGATCAACCTTCAGATCAATCCCCAACTACAAGTGTAGACATATCCTTTATACTGAGCTAGAGAAGAGTCAGTTGCTGATCATCATCAAAAAAATCAAAAATACCTTTTTGGTATTTTTTAAAAAACTGTCTTTACCTGAATAATTCACTAAGGCTTTATCTACCCTACAGTTAAGTGCTACATCCCACCTAAACTCAGCTACCAGTAGAATGGTAATTTGTACAGTATAACTGTTCCTATACTAAAAGAAGGGTAAGGAATGACACAGACAGGATTCCAGGAGATGTGATTTGATGCGGCTGGAACTTTATGAACTTGTCTTGAAGCTATCCAGGAATACTGTGTCCAGTGCAGATTGTTAGCTTTCCTTAATTGTTTTCAGCTGGTAGAAGGCAGCCATTGTCCCCCATCCCCATCTACCCTTCTCTAAGTGGACTGTAGCCCATTGATGCACTGTCCGCCTCTTGTATGGGAGTTAAAAAATGGGGGACAGGAAGCTCCTCTGCAGCTCTTTAGGGGGTGGATCCCCTAAATACATCTCCCCTTAAGGCAATTAACTTAGTAGTCTCTTCTTGCACCAAGTTGTATTCTCAGGAAGGGAAAGACCTGGCCAACTGACACTGGCCAAAATATATATCTACTTGCTAGTCAGATGGCTGTACAGCATTCACCCTGAATGACTGAGGGACACAATAGGATTTTTATGATGAAAAATGGTGAATCCTCTCTTTTTATGATGATTTATGTATCTTTTAGCCTTATCAACCTGACATACTCCCCACTGCAGCACTTCAAAACAAATTTGTAGTTACATGCAGGAATGACTCCTAGATCTTTCCTCTTCTTCAGCCTCTTCACTAAACTCTTTACTGTTTTTACCCTGATAGTCCTGGAGATCCCTGGCACTATGCTGGGTGTGAGAAGCTAAGCTCATCTATTGAAACTTCAAACTCACAGCAGCCAGTGGCTTCCTTGAGCTGCATTCGTCTGACTACCAACCTTCAAAGGGGGTCTTCAAAGGAATCACTACCTTTTTTCCTCCTTATACAGATGAATAAGTTTTTCAGCTAGCAGGTGGGTACATCTACACAGGGGCATTTATTGGTATAATTAACTTAGTATTAAAAAAAATAGTTACCCTTGCATATAATTGTCAAGAATGGATCAGACATTTGTTTGACTAAAGTTTGGCCTTAAATACCAAACTAATGACTGAACAATGTTTACTGAAAGCCCCCAGGCTTAAATTCCAAGATACAAGAAACTGCAATCAAGAAACTTCAGACAGAAGGGATGACATCTAGGGTTATTTACTGCTTCTCATCTCTCTAGCCATATTGTTTTATAGGAAAAATACAAATTTCCACCCAGTTAGGTAATGTAGATTTAAGTAATATAAATCACTGCATTATGCATCAACCTTTCCTGGTTGTCTTATAATTAACTTTGCATTTATTCATCCTTCTCCAGAAAGAACAGAGCCCTTTAAACTGTTCCTGTTTTACCTGGTATTTTTTTGGTCAGAGAGTAAGTGGAATACTGCAGAATGACTCCAGAGGACCCTGAAAGTTGTGAGGTTGTTGGACTTGGAAAGCTTTAAAAATGATTTCCATATTCATACAAATATACCATTTGACTGAGTTATAATATATCATAAATAATGGGGCAGATAACTGGTGCAAACTGGTGTAGAGCCAGTAACTTGAGTAGGTGTTTGACTGATTTACACTGGCTGAAGATTTTGCTACCCATAGCTTGTCTATTTCAATAAGTTATTTGCAATAAACCAGGGTGTGGATTTACAGTGCATTAGCTACCCTGCTGTACCTGCAAAGTAGTTTTTTCCAGTTACGATGTGGAGTAAGTTCCCCCACACAAAGGCAATGTTAGTATGCAAAAGAGTATAGCTACACAGCACAATCAGAACTTAGGCTGTATAGAATGCTCTCTGGATCTTCACTGTACTTCTTTGTGTTGCTTGTGTGTGCAACCCTAGGACTGCATTGTGCTTTGTGGACATACCCAAGAATATCCAGGCTGTTGCCCCTAGGATTCTTTTTGCCAGAGACCCCCAAGGATTGACACGGCCACTTGTCTGATTTGGTATCAAGTGAACTTTTAATAGTAACCCCTAAGCTTAACACAAGTTTTCTCCTTATAATACAACCTGGCAAGCAGTTCCTTTAGACATTACAACAGTGACCTTCGGTGGTACCAGCCTCAGATCCTCTGCTGGATGTGAGGGATGTTAATTTCTGGATTCCTTGTTACTCAAAGCAAGAAGTCCAAGGTTGCTCCTGTCTCCCCAGGGTGGCAACACAAGCACACATGTTCCTTTGTTTTTCCATCACTTTTGTAACTTTTCTCATCTCAAATTGTCCAATTCCCTGGCTCTGTGCCAAGGATTCCTTATATGATGCACCAATCCCCTGGCACTGTGCCAGCCACATTCCTTATAGGGAAACTGCTGTCCCCTGCTCACCTACTGCCCAGTCACAGCACCCACATCTCCCAATGCCACAGAAGGTGCTCTGTTCATTTTTGGTGCTTCGTTCTGGGAAGGCCTGGACTAGGGCTAAAAACCTTAGCATAACTCAGTTTGCCCACTACACAGTCAATGAATTAGTTCTTACCCCACCTTACTATATAGCATGCTCACTGTTCAGACAAGCCTCTCAGTAACAGCTCTTAATGCTGTAAAACCCCTGGAGAATCTCCCACCAGTGCAACTCTCTTGAAGTCCTAGCAGGAATTAAAGCTTTTCCTAGTTTCTAGTTTGGTAATACTTGTTAATATGAAAACATTCATATATTATTTAGATTCCATTTAAAAACCTGAGCATAAAAAATCAAAGCAATATCTTTGATAGTGGCTACTATATATATTACCTGTGATGGTAAATATTTTAAGTGTTACATAATTATAAAGAGTTATAAATTTAAGGGCTGGATTATGTGCTGAAAATTGGCTTCAGAGGGTAATAAGAAAAGTAGGCTGTAGTATGGTACAGTATTTTGCTAATTTTTAACCTTCATCAGATTTGCAGAGGAGTGAGCTTTTATAATGCCTTCTGATAAACAGACTTGCAAAAATAACATATCTATGCACTGGATGAAATCAGCCAAGAAATATGAAGGCCCTTTTAAATGAGTACCAGAATATACTTGTTTAAAAAAAACAAACCATGTACCAAAGATTGAAAAAGGCAATGAAAACTTGAGTAGACAGAATATTAGTTTTAGTGATTTCTTTGGTGTATCAGACTAAAACAGATTTTTGAAAATAGGAAAGTTTCTTCTCAGCAGATAACTTTTAAAAGAATAGACCTGTGAAAAGAATACTATTTTTGAGCAACAAGGATATCTATTTAATAGGTTTCTTCTACTCTACCTTTGATCACATTTAGAATTAGACTGCTTTTTGTTACATTTTCTCAGTTATTTTTTTAAAAACTTTTTTATGCTTTCTTTGAAATATATGAACCTTTTAATGTATGGATAATTTATTCAGCTCCTAAATTTAAATGCCTTGTGGGCGTAATTTTCCTATTTTAGTTTACTTCTATAGCTGCCTTCACTTTGTCTGGAATATATTATTCATTGTCTCCAAATTATAACAGGACTGATGTGTTAGAGTATAACTTCTTAAATTCATTTCAATATTTTAACTATTTGCATAACAATCTAGAGGGATAGAAAGCTTCTCTAGCAATGTCTTTGTCTCAAAGAAATTGTTAGAAGACTTTTAATGCTATTAATTGTGTTTTCAAGGAAGTGCAAAATATTTTAATATGACCGTATGAATATGAACAGGAAGCTGTTTATGTTCCAGTATTGTGACTTTTTTTTTTTGTAATTTGAAAATGTTTGCACGAATTAAGGGTTATTAAATATGTATAAAGATACTGATCTAGGAGTCCTTAGTCAGTTAAAACTCTCCATTGACATAACTAAGGAATTTTGCCAGAATAAAGGCTGCATAATTGGACTTTGATTTCTCAGATTGAAACAGATTTTTGATTGACTTTATAAGTGTATCCTATTGATTGTGTATTCATTTGTTTTTATGTCTTCACAAAGAGAGAAAATCAACCATAGAGGAGCTCTCCACACCATGTATTTTTCTGTCCTTGCCTCTTCTGGTACATACTCATGCCCAAGAGCAAAACCTTGCAGTGGATGAGCCAGGGAGGGAGCCACATGCTACACATAGGACCTGTCTGTGTTTTGTGGGAGCGCTGCTGAGACACATGCCCTGCCAACCCACTTTTGCTGTGCTTGCATCAATGCTAGAAATGGGCAGGAGAGCTACTCTGGGACAATTCTTCAGCTATTGCTCTTAAGCAGAAATCTTGGGAGTGGGTGTGGCAGAGTCTAATGCCTGAGACTGGTGCATGTAGAGTGGGAGTGAGAGCGCAGGACATTCTTCTTAGTGGCGCTTTTAGAAGCACCATGGAAGCAGAATACACCTGGCCTCATTGACCTAATGCAAGAGGAGACTGCTCCAGCTGCACACATGGAAGTAATGAATAGAGTGAGTTGTTGGGAGCAGAATGATAGGATTAATGCTTATGGATCAAAATTCCTATGGTAAAGGGGGCAAAAGCGGCAGCAGCTATGATTCTAGCTCCTAAACTGAAATAATAGCTGTAAATGGGTCTGCTAACAGGTTGCATGGAATGTTTTGTGTAAAACTTCAACACTATAATGTAGGATGAAGCATTTTTTCATTAGGAAATCTTAGCATACTTTCTAATCTTTAACATATTTAGCCTTAAACATCCTTGTAAGGTCTGAAAATATTATGTATATTACACATATATTACAGAGGAACAGAGTGACTTATTAATGGTTACAAAAGTTGTTTATGGTAAAAGAGAGAATTGAACCCAATTCCTAAGTATTAAACTAGTCTTAGGGGTCCTAAATGCTAGACTACATTTTTTCTTTTCTTTATAATATGAATATACCTGACATATAGAATTCTGCATCATGGATTGGTAAGAATGATCCAGCTATCCATTTAAAATGTTAATTTAAGATTTTAAAAGGGAATATGTTTAGGTCCAAAGTTTCATTTAAAACGGTTTTAGGAAAACTGCTACTTTTAGTATTAGTAGTAATAATTTGTATTACTGTGGTACTAGGAGCCTTGCTCATATAACAGAGTCCTACTGTGTAATTCACTGCACAAACCTGGAACCTCTATTTTATTTGGACTTAAATAAACTTGCAAAGAAATTTCCTTACGATGATGGATGTTTCACCTTTGAATCCTGAAACTGCTTGTTTTGGGGATTCTGGAAGGCAAACCCTGGTGTGCTGAAGATTCAATGTTTGCATGAACGAAAGGAGATGCTACAATAAAATGGGAGTGCAGGGATTTGTCCAGGGATGCTGTCAGAAGATACTGCTATCATTGACTGGTTGGAGATGGCTGAGATCCAGGTTTAGAAAAAAAGGCCAAGGAAAGCAGTAGCATCTATAGTTTAGCAGTTGTATTCTGTGTTCATAGCTTAGGGTAATAATTTCCAAGGTGGCTTTCCTACCCTGCCTCCAGGTCCAGGTGGAGGAAAGACAAAGAGCATGCCATCAATCTACTCCTTTCTGTGGTTGCTGGCCCCTTTCCTTGCACATAATGGCATAGGAAAGAGTATGGAAGGGAACAACTGAGAGTTCAGAATAAGTATATCAAGAGTGACAGCAGAGCTAGCTATCTTGGTCAGGTGGCTATTGATCTTTAGAACTTGACAGTCTTATCACTTAGTCTCTGAGTTTTAGAAATGATTACTAACTATGTACAGTACTTTTCCTAAGTATTAAAGCAATATGTTTGAGGAATTAATGTTTATATAACATCTAAAAATGGAGAAATGTAGTGAGCTGAAACTTAATTTACAAATTGTAAGTCTGGGCAATTGCTTCTTGCCTCACAACCAAAATCATGATTATGATTATTAAGCCATTTTTCATTAAGGGAAAAAAAAAGTATTTCAGAAAGAGCTTAGACTTTTTTTCCTAGCTAGAGAAAAATAAAATAACCTAATTAAAAAATAAAATATTGTTCGCCAGTTTCATCTTAATAAGAACATTATTTTGAATGGTTTGATAAACAAGTATTTTAAAATAGCAGCGATATTAAATTTTAAATCATAACCACTGCACATATGTTTTTTTTAAAAGATTTTATTTTTATTTTAGCAATGTTACTTCAGAAACCAAAACACTTATGGCCCTTTTCTATTCCTGTTTGCCTCCACAAAAATAATGTATTAAGAACTCAGAATGGCTGTGTTTTTGCTGAATGTTTGGTGTCATTTTCAAAAGAACTTCTACTTAAAATGTGAGATGGATCACACCTTTAGCACACTGTAACTATGTACAAACATTACATTTCAGGTGATGGAATCACAGTTCCACCAGTTTACATGCTTTGTGTTTAAGTGTTCACAGCACTTCAACCATTTAAAAAATGGTTGATGTGGTGGAAATCTCCATTGCATTGGACATGGTTGAAGCACTAATTGACTTGAACACAATTCCAATCAACTGGAGATGCCAGGATGCCCTGCTTCCACTCTCTCCCCCCTTCCTTCCAGGGAGATGCTCTGTGAGTCGGGCTGTGCCCTACTGCCCCACTGCTTCCTCCCTGACAGCTCAGGGACTGGGAAGCCTGGCCCTCTCTACAGCCCAGAAGCTGTAGAGCTGTCAATCTCCAAAAGGTGCTGATGGAGGAAAGCTGCCCAACCCTGCCCCTGCTGTCCACAAATCCCCTTAGCCCCTGCCTCTCTGCCCACACCCTGGCCTTGCTATTCCAGAGCTCCCTTAATCCTTGTCCCCTCACCCAGGAACACTCTGGCTGTGCTGTCCTGGAGACCTTAGATCACATCTGTGCCCCTCCCTTCTCCCATGGACCCTGTCTGGATACTGGCCTATGTCCAGGGATAGAGGTGGTGTTAGATCCTGTTGGGGCAGGATCCTGCAATTAGGGGTCAGAAGCAGGTACTCCATATCCCACATGTGGTGTATGTGTAAGAAATTTAGCTTAGCTGTAATAGCAGTGTTGCTAACTTGTAGTTTCATAGAGGATCTTACACAATTTTATATTTGTATTAAAGTAACAGGTCCTAGTGGTATTTAATTTGGTAAGAATCTCAGCTTTCATTAAAAAAACCTCCCAAAAACAAAAATGTGAATGTCAAACTTTCATAGTTGTGGAGATAAGTTTGAAAATAGAAACTGAGTGTATGCAGATAGCTGTTAGAGCTCTGCAAATTGTTGTATGTGCCTGTTCTAATAGGTACTTGGAGGTGAGGCTGAGCCCTCCCAGTGTGTACTAGCTGGGGCAATCTGTAGGAGCTCTCCCTAATAAACGGAGCCTCTTACTGTTATTTTCCATAAACTGCATTAGGGCTCTGTATGTCTCTGACTTGTTGATCAAGCTATCAAGTAACACAGAGTGTGTCCCAAAGGCTTAAAAATCAAAAATTAATTTTAAGGAGTCTCCCGAGTGTTGGGCTTTTTCCAACATGGTTTTAAGGTCATCCTCATGATTTGAGGGGATTTTTATTTTTGGATGCTTGGGACAATACAGTACAAGAGTAATAAGAATAATAAGTATTGTGTGAAATATTTTATCTTAAACAAAGTACAAATTCCAGAGGCAAATACGACTAGTGATGAGTTTACTGGTAGTGCTTCGTTCTCAGGTGAATGATGGTAAGCTTGTGAATGGCAGTAGATCAAACAGCACGTGTGGAATAGGTAGAGCTAACTCTTGAAGGCCATAATATTAAAGTCTTTTACAGTCGACTGACCTTGAACAGTATATAATGTAGATGCTCATAGATCAAACAGTGAGAAGTGGGAAGCACTTGAATGTGATTGTCTTCACTAGTTGACAAGAAACTCTGTATTGAAGTTTCTTGAAGTTGAAGTGTGACATGCTCCATTCTATGTAGGGAAGGATGTTGTGAATCTGAGGCCTGGAAAGACCTTTGCAACTTTCATGGATAGAGAGAAACACATAACCATATCAATGTGCCTTGCACCTGCAACTTTTCCCCCCAATCAGGGTGTGCCTGATCAAGTTTAAGATTGCTGAAATTTCTGTACAAAACAAGTGGGAAGCAGTTTTAGTTTGCTAGCTCTCTATATTTAAGATTGCAACTGTTCTCTTTCAGGAGCCTTATTTTTTTGTCCCTCTATAACTTTGGCAAGGGGAATTGGCTTGGCTGAGAGTTGTCATATTCACTCTAGAAGTTGAGGAGGATTGTCCTGCAAAGTCAACAGAAATAACTGTTCTAAGGAAGAGCTGTAGGGTATGGAGTTCATCCAAAAACCTTCCACTTCAGTGATATACTTGGAATGCCTCTGAAAATCACATAAGTGTAGATAAAGACTTATTATGTATGTATACTTTTAGGTGGAGTCTACAGGCACTTCTTCAATACTAATAAATAATAAAATACTAAAAACTAAACAATACTTTTTCTAAAGGAGTTATATATATAAAATTCATGTAAGCATAAAATGAGGACAGTCAAGAAAGCAAGAAATGAAGTGAGTGTTTTTGTAGAGGCACAAATAAGTGAAGATTTAGACTAAGTGTTGGGAATTGAAAGTATATTACAAATAGGAGCATAAGCGAACATCTAAGTAAACTGTTCAAGTGATACATATGGAAATCATTTATGCAACTGTAAGTTTAATATGCATATGCTACATACTATTAACATATTTGAATGAAGGTGGTTATACTTGCACACAGTATAACTTCTTAACTGTATTCACAAAGTTTTTCTGCCTCTGACATTATTATATTTCTTCAATTAAAGATTTATTAAATATACCAATACAACTGAGTGAATGAAAAATGGTATGCTGTGCAGTATGTTACTGGTAAAAATATTTAATGATCTGTAATATGTATTCTAAAGGGCAGTATGCTTTTTGATTTTTTTGAAATAAGCATATCTCTTGTTGTACAGAAGTTATCTGTAACTGTTGGTGGTTTGAAATGCACTAACAAGTCAAGATATCTTGGCAATTAGATGTTGATCTGTTCTACAGAGGCAATGGGTCCACATTCTGCTGAATATTTGTCTGATTTGGCAATAAATTTAACAGCGTGAAAAACTGTGGAAATGCTATTTTGAGTCGTTATGTTATTGTGCATCATCTACAATGTATTAATATATTTTGAGCTTGTGTACATGTCTTGTTAAATTTATTTGTTTTTAACAAATCACTTTTGAAAATCTGCACACTTTATCACAACTGCTTCTTAAATCTAACATATTTATCATAAAGTATTTTATTTATTGAATTTTATTTACCGTCAAGAGAGACAGACATGAATGTAATGTTTAAAAAGATGTCTATTGATGTGAGAAAAATGCAAGCCGTGTGGTAGAAGCTCAGTGAGTGGGAGAAATGTAAATGTTCCCTGCATTTTTATCTCACATGACAGAATGCATTATGGTCAAAATAGTGTCTTCTCTGAGACACAGGTTTCTAACATCTGCATAATATACACTTTTCATGTAGGCTTTTTATTCTGCATGCAGTTGTTCAGTTAAATGCCCTACAGTCTCATTTATAAAGCTTGCTTTATATAACACCTCCTTGTACATGGGAACTATACCTTGGATACATATAATCCAATTATAATTACCTTGACAATATATAACACCTTATTATAACCCCCATGTGATATGGGAGTGGAGTATATATTGATGTCAAAAGCAAGCTATTTTCATCAGACAATTAGTTGTCTTTGACACAGGGCCTACATTTCCCACCAATTAGTACAAACGGCAGGGTGCATTTCTAGATTTCTGCAGAGCTAGCAGCTTCTGCTATTATGTAGAATTTAGGACGTTTAAATAAGTTCCAATACACATTCTGGTTTTCTTCAATTTGTTAAAATCAATAACCACTCTTTGTCTGTGGAACATTTTCAACTCAATAAGATAAAGCACACCTCTTTAAGTTCTTATGTGCTTTACTGTTCCAATCAAACAAATTCAGTTTGAATGTAGGTCCTTCATATCTGTTGAATAACAACATGAAGGACCTCAAGAACTCAGTGTAAGGTATTCTTTGTTGTAGTATAGTTGTTGAGCAAGGAGACATGATGGATGTTAGCATGTGTAGACTAAAGAAAAGCATTCTGATGTTGTATTTCCATAGTAAATTTCAAATGGCCCACTTTGATAGTGCAAGGTTAATCTGATATGCAAACACAAAATTGCATATCGTTTATGTGTTCATGTACTTACATGTTTGCTACATATCATGTCGTAGATTTCATGTGCCCTTCCCTATCTTGCCGGAAATCATCTCAGAAGTGGTCTTAGTTGTTATGGATCTCATCTTCACAGTCAGCAAAATTATGCAGAATAATTCAAGTGAATGGTGATGTTGCCATTATCTATTTTATCCTGTTGAGCAGCAAAGTGTGAAGTTTAGAGCCTGATCAGTAGTCCACTAAAGTCAATAGCATCTCCTGCTCACTTCAGTAGGTTTTGATTGCTAAGACAGGGAAGAGTAAGAGCATAGTACTTCCACCTTACTAGTGGGACTGCAGTAAAAATTGACAGGGTTTTCTAAATCTCAAATTTTCCTTAATTAAGCAGAGTCTTCAAGGATGGTTTCACACTTCTGCATAGGAGTGCATGGCAAGGTGGCTGATGGACCCAGCTGACCACACCTGTGGATGGGTTTAGATCATGTATTGTCTTTTCCTTTGATATCTCTTTCTCAGTCTTTGTTCATGTTTTGTTTTTATTTTATATTTCTCTCTCAGTTCAGATTTTAATAGCCTTCAAGAATCTCAGATTACTATCAAGAGATGTTCAATCCAGCATAGTATATATCTTTATATTCCTAACTGTGCTGTTGTGTAGCTTAATTCTGTTTTGTTTGCAAAATTAGTTCAACTTCCTCATTTTTAACATATACAATATATGAAGAAACTCATTTAAGTTTCTGTGGATAGGGTCCCATTCGTCCCTCCTCCCCCTGACCCAAGGGTCTCTCAGTCTTTTCTCCTCTCTCTCTCTCTCCCTCTCATGTTTCTGTTTCTTCTCTTTGCCTATCCTTTAAAATCGTTCAAGTTTTTAAAAGACAACTTAGTCATGCAATAGTGTTCCTAGCTGTTTAAAAGCTGTGGTCACCAGCTAGACATAATTGATGTTAGGAAATTCAGTCAGTCTGGTTTGGGGAACTGCATCAGATCATTACTAAATCTGTATTTTATATATGCTTGGGGAATAGATTATATAGATGAACCTGGTAAGGTCTGGTAGACTTTGGCCATTATGTGATGTCTCTGATGGTGGACCACAATATTTTTCCATCCTCAAATACACAGCGGAAGCCTATAGAATTTCTGCAGCTCAACACCTGTGGAGAATATGCTTTACAGAACTGGTCCCTTAAGCGTGCACTCTCCCTCTGATGCATGGAAGGAATAAGCTCATAACACCCACTAGCATTAATGGGAGTTATCCACATAAATCCCTTGTACATCGCGGAGAGAATAGACCCCTTTTGATTTTTAGAAATCTTTTCTATGAGGATTCCCTTGTGTCTAGTATGGGCATATAAATGGCCATTTTATTGTATTAAATATGTATCACATCCGTCATTTTAAATGCTGTACTGTGATGAAGGCTTCTCAGTTCTGGGATCAGTTCTGAAAATATTTAAACTTGGCAAGCTAAACAAGCTCCAGTTGAATAAGCCTAAGGGTCCCATTCATGGAAATGTTATATTCCACTTATACTTTATTTTTTTACTTAAATTACATAGTGAAAGTATGCAGAATATTGTTTTGGAGTAAATTATGGTTTTTCATATTCATTAATTCACTTTATTGACTCCTAGTGGTGCCCTTTCCATTATCCAGCTGAGGTCTGCACTGTGCAAACTGAAAAAAAAAGTTCTCAGAGAAAGTGTTTATAGCTTTCAGGGGCTATACTTGACTATGAACTTACTGGTTTAAAAAATCCAACTTTCTGAAATGGATGGAACACAATGATGATTATGGAGATTAACCCTTTATCTATGGTTTATGCCACAATATTCACTTCATTAAAATCCCTCTGAGAACACTCTAATATACTTTTGTTTATTACAAGTTTTGGTTAATTATTTAAATAAATAACAAAAATAATACCAGATGACAAAGCAGTTTTAGAAGAGTAGAACAAAGTAAGTACAACACTACAGCAACTACATGCATATGCTTTTATTTTAAAGGTATAATATGTTTTAATTTGCTTGCTTAATTAGACACATACCTAGAAATACACTTATTTTGTTAAAATATGGTTACTTAATTGAAACAAACACTAAAATCAGCTGTAGCTAAAAATAGTAGCTATTTACTCAACCCTTCTCATTTACTTCTTTTCTTTACATTTGGATTTTTATTTGGGTGGGGTTTTTTTCCCAAAAGAGCATCTTATATTCATTTTTTGTTTAATTAACAACTGAAAAATCTAGAATCTAGAATCTATTTTTAAACTAAAGTTTATTGTATGGAATTCTGAATAGTAAACATTTTAAATTTAAAGTAGATCCTTAACATGCATTTAATGTAATTTTGGCAGTCAGATTTAATCTCTGTATTAAATATAGTTTGCATAAAGGTTCAACCACAGAGTAGTTGCTATGCATGCAGCATACTTTTTTATGAAATATGAAATAATATGCTTACCCCGACCCTAACATTCATACCAGAGTCAACGTACTGTTTAACATTCTACACTAGGAATGAAAGGCAATTTTAGGACAAAATGAAAACTTGTATATGCAATAATCTCAAACATTAAGAATATTAAGATTGGATTATGAAAGATAAAGTCTTTGTGTGTGTGTGTGCACGTGTGCGCGCGTGCGTGCATGTGTGTGTGTGTGTGTGTGTGTGTGTGTGTGTATGTGAGAGAGCGCGTACGTTATGAAGACAAAGGCCCAGGGCAATTTATGTTCAGGTTTACAATGGTTTTGCTGCAAGCATGCAGAACTAACTGGGTTTAGATTAAGGCAGTCTAATTAGTGTCATGTCAAACTGGCAGTGATCATAAGACAAGAGAGGGGTCACTCTTGTCATCTGCTTGGTCTTTTGCCCTTAAATATAGAGCTGCATAAAGCACAATCTCCTTCTTGTTAATGGAAGTAGAATATGTATAATCTGCACATGAAATGAAAAGAAAATGTGTAAGGAAATTTCGTTTTCCCATTTCCTCGTCAGGAGCTGTGAATTTTAGTGAGAATTAAAGTAAGGCTAATTCTGCAGTCATCTTCTGACCTGTCAGGTTAGCTGTCACCCTCACGTCTCTCAATGCAGGTCTTTAGCTTCTTCTTGCTGAGTGCAGCCTTTGCCAACTGACAGAAAAATACCGACCATGACAAGAAAAAAGAACATAATGTCCTTTTCACCCATCACTACTCAAAATTGCTCAATCTTTACTGACATATTATTATACATTGTTTCTCTGAAAAAGCACTTGCTTTCTTTTCTATATGTAGTATGAAACTTTCAAGAGACAAGTAACTGTTCTATAGAAAATATTAAAGCATGTAATTATTTTAAATTGTCTATTAATATGCAATGTTTCCTTTAATATGAATAAGTTGTAGCAGATCTAAAGTCATTATGATGGCGCCCACTAGTGTCACTATGGTTAAGGGGATTTCTGCATTCCCATTACAACCTGAAACAGCCATGTTGGGATCTGCTAAGAACATGCTAAGAAAAATGTATGAAACTCAACCCAATCCTAAATTGCACAATTATAAATATATAGTTGGAAGGAAAATAAAATACTATAGGGTGAACTATTGCTTTTTCCCCTTTATTTCTTTTTCTTTTCTTTTTTTAGTGCATGAGAATTTAACTACAAAACACAGAGTATACCCAAGTATTATTCAAGGGCTGACTTAAACTCTGAATAGCACAAAAATTAAGCGTGAGATTAAAACCTCCATTAATTCTTCTTCCATGCTGCTGAAATATTGAGAAGATTTAAAACACTGGGTGATCCTGCATACTATTTGTGGTGTAGTACCTAAACACTGTGGGGGTGGGTAAAGGATGGACTTTCAGCAATATGTGTCAGTTTCCTTGCTTTTGTGAGTTTCTAATCTTTAATGTTGCTTGACAGTTTTTTATGATTAATAGTAGGCCCTTTGCTTGAAAAACAATATAAAAATAAAATGGTAGCTATAAGTAAATGATTAAAAATTCAGTTATGACACTGGTATTAATATTCGAAAGTAATAAACTAAGTGATAAAAGTAGATTAATCTGCTTGCATTTTTTTCCTTACTCATAATATTCTTTGGATTTTTTTCTGACTGAAGCATGTGTTATTTCATCACATGACATTGCTTTGAAAAATCTTTCTAGTCTCAGATGTGGACCTTAATGCATTATGCAAAACCCAGGGATTTAGATTTTTGACATTGCATACACTCAAAATATATTCTAAGGGGAGACATTATATGCTAACTTCTTGTGAAATCCTGTAGCAGCTGCTTGGTTAATATAATATGTTGAAAAATATTTATGTAGTTTGTTTTCTTTTCTGTCAAACCTAGTATCTTACTAAATTTTTTCAAATGGCCAGTAGCTGAAGTAGTGACTTTAGTTTGACTTAATATTATGCCACATTGACAGATGAAAACTCCTTCTAAAAATGTCATTTGAGTGCTCTACTAATTTGCATTTAGCTCGAAAGCTTTTAGTGCTTTGCACATTCACATTATAAACATTTGGGTGAACATTAATACCCCAGCTAAACAAAAATGCTATTCACTTCAACCATTTCTTCCACTACATAAAAACTATAAATGATTCTCCTACAAAAAAAAATTGAATGCAACCCGAAAATCAATTATAGTAACTATTTAGAAATGTAAAGGAAAGGCAGTAAAAAAGTGACAAAAAATCTTTAATTGTAGGGAAAATGTGCATCTTTTTTTCCAACATGTGAATAAAATGCATTTCCTTCTTTAACAATCACAGTTACAATGGATCTATGCATCTCACAGGAAAAAATTGACAATTTGATTATGACTTGTACTTTTTGCCGGGGCCATGAAAGTGGTTTATGTTTGAAATGTATCAGCTGGAAGGTACTTATTACTCATAAATGCTGTGCTATTTCACTTTCTGCAAAGTGAGCTGTTAACAGATACAATTTGAGCAGAATAGCCAGAGGAGGCCTTTTGATATGCAGAAGAGCTGACCCGCGTGCTGAGCCTTTAATTGGGTTTTTAATTTTCCAGGCCATCTGACAATATCAAACATGATCCCAGTGCTTGAAATGTTGATTGGAGGCTAAGCAGGATGTACTCCAACATGGCATTATGGATAGAAAGTGGGAAGAACTCAGGTAGAAAGGAAGACACAAATCCTTAAAATAATCCAGCTGTCTCCATATTCACCATTCTGTAGAATATTTCTCAGTGGTTGAATATTTTACTTGATTATTTTGCAGTTGGAATTTTATGTGTCTGAAAATATTTTAAAATTATTGATCTTCATCTCCTTATCCTGAGCGTATCAGTTAAAATAAACTGAAAACATGAGCTCTGCATAATAACCATTTACAATTTAGAACATTTTCTTAGGGGAAAAAACTCTCTAAAAATATAGCTTTGAGAAGATAGTGCATTAGCTTCATATCTTCACATGCCTTGGCTAAAAATCATCCATACTGTAACATTTTCTTTTCTGTTATGATTTTTTTCAATTTTATATTAAAAAAATCCCAAGTTAAAAAGGCAAGATTATGCACTGCTAAGTGCGTATCTGTTTTGCTTCTATCAAAAGCATTGAAGAGCAGAAGTGTTTAATTAGTTACCTTCAACCAGATTGTTCAGTAAACATTTTTTTTATTTGTTCATTTGTAAGGATAAAGCACAGACTAAAATCTAATTTCTCATTTTATTAGAACTGTGTATCTGAGTGATGCAGGACTATAGATTTAAGAAATCTGTAAATCTCTTTAATAAAGGCCTGGGGAATTATTAGTAAGGACAAATGTAAAATGCCTGACAGTTACATTTCCAAAAGAAAACCACAACAATCTCATTAAAGAAATTACTGACGGCAGCTCACAAATGCTAATGGTTGAAACAACAAAGGACATACCATATCAGAAAGCAAAGATTACTTTTTTTTAACTATTGATCTACTAACTTATGGAGCATATCAAAGTAATGCATTAAACAATTTCTTAGTGAACAGACATTTTCCTTAGCAGTTTTAGACAACGTGGTACAGGAAAAGCTGCTAACATACAGTGATTAATATAGTATAAGAGATTTTAAAAACACCAACCCCACCCCCCAAAAAAGAAAAACAAAAACAAAAGAACTCTTAGCTATACTGTTTAAAAAAAGGGGGGAGTGGGGAAGGGGAGATTGTAGAAAAAATGATGTTTTGCAATGTAACTTTGCTGCAACCTAGAAAGATTACAATGGAACAAAAATTTCAAAGGAATTGTCTTGAAATGTACTTTTGATATGAATTTTGAATATTTAAAGGGTTCTTGCTTTTGGGGGTTTATGACTGATAAGTCCTATAATGGTGACAATTGCCTATTTCTAGAATATCTTAAAACCTACTGTTTCATATCTGACTATTTATCGTTGACTGGTTTTTGTACATACAATTGCCCCTTTTACTTTACCATGTTTTAGTACTTTATCTTATTTTACTTAAAAGTATTTTAAAATAAAAAACTTGATTCTGCATCTGCAACTATAATTGACATGGGTGAATGTTGCCTAGGTGTAGCTGAGAAAATTACTGAGCTCATGGTTTACAGTTGGTGGTATTTTCTCTATTTTCTATATGATAGCTTGCTAAATTATGTACTTATAAAGATTAATAGCCTACATACAAACAGAGAAAACTGGAATTCCCATTACACCAATGCAGTTTTGTGACCCTTCCACACTATCTTGTCAATGGTTTTACATTCTAACTTGATGGACAATTTTGTTTAACTCTGGTGGTGTCCAAGGCTATTTTGATACCCTTAAATGCGCAGGAGTGTGTTCATAGTGTTTATTTTCCATGTGGAGGAAAAGAAAAAAAATGTAATATACCTTACCTAAAATATAAGCTAGTATAGTTTTAGAGGTATTGGAGAGCTTAATTCTGTATATTTCCCAGTAAATTACTTTGCTCCCTGAAATGCAACCTACAGTGTTTTAAATACAGTGCAATAATTAATATGAGATTAATACCTTGATCTTCCCTATGTATTATTGTTATCTTGGAGAGGGGGGGAGAAGCAAGCCTGGGAATTCTGTTCATGTCATACATCCAGTAAGTGGCAACAAATATTCCACCCCATACATCTGTTCCCCAGTTGGAGACCTATACTGGCAGGGAATTTTTAGCCTCAAGAGGATAGGTTGTATTCTGCAGCATGTAGTAGCTGTAATTGTTTGTTGCTCCTGTTTGGGGAAACAGCAAATGATGCCCCCTCAATACATTCTTCAGACTTTTTGAAGGCTATTGCTTGCAATTGGACTGTGGGAATATATCTGAGGGCAGAATCCTCTCACAGTTGTATACAAATCCTACTGAAATCTATGAGGTTTATATTTAGGATGTTATTTCTAGGCATTAATTTTAACTAAAAGTTTATACTCTTTTTATTATTCATATTGCAGTAGTGCCCATAGAAACCTTATATACACTGCAGCACTGGTTTGCTTTATTTACAATTAAGAGTTATACAAATGATATTTATAGAGAAATTACCCCACTGAGATAGATATAGATGTGTGTGTGTGTATACTAGTGTATATACAATCTGTCTGTCTGTCTGTCTATCTATCTATCTATCTGTCTCAGTGTACACACACATAAACGCTTTTCAGGTTTTTATACCATATTTCATACACACACACACACTCAGACCCCTATCTCAGTGGGGTCATTTCTATTCAAGCACTTTTAACAAAAATAGTTGGTGAATAGTGAAGTGATCAAATTCAGACTTGTTCCATAGAGTAGGAATTAGTTAATCCTAAGGATGTGAAGACTTTTTTTGTATCATATTTACTTTGTTGATTATTTCACCTATCTTTATTTTAAAAAATAGCAAATATAGTGGCACATATGCATGTGCATGCATGCACACACATACATATGTAGTGTGTATATATACGTGTGTGTAAAATATATATTACAAACAAAAGAAAAATACAAAAATGTCCCTTTCAAAAGTTTAATTTGTTTTGTTTGTAACCTTCTTCATTATAGGATGTGAACAAATCACAGTTGTTCTTCAGTAAAAGTGTGTGAGATTTATATGAATTATAACTGAGGTTCAGAATAGGTCCAGTCGTTTAAAAAGGTTAGTTTGGAATTCTGACTGGGCACATCTATGCGTACATTAATGTGCTGTAATTATGGACTATTATGTTTAGCACCTGTAATAATAAGTACTAATGAGTAAGTTGTAATCAGCACTACTGCGCAGTAGCAGTGGTGCATATCTTTTATGTGGTGCTAATGCTCAGTAGACTAATTCTACTGCACATTAGCACATTAACTTGGCTTGCGTTATGACTTGGTAATGCGCAGTAGAATTAGTCTACTGTGTTTCTAATGTCTTGTGTAGACACACCCACTGAGTCACTGAATGACAGTCTACTGAATAGCTCAGCTACCCAGCTAGTACTTTATACACCAAACCATTTAAGGTAGGCTAATACTAGAACCTCAGAAGCAGAAACGTCCTGTTGTTGTTTATTTGTTGACAATAAACTCTAGGCACGTTCCAGTAATTAGGAAAAGCTGTGTCTGCTCAAGGAGCTATCACTCAATGCAATAGTTATTTAGAGAAGCATCATGTTGTTAGTTTGGATATGGCTAGCCTGACATATGTAACAACCTTCTAAATGTGCCCGCTGTGGGCTACATGTTTCTAGAAGCCAGAATTTGTGAGCTCTTGAATGATTTGTGCAGTTACAAAAATGCTGTGTTATCTCTCTAAACAACACAACTTCTGAGTAGTGTTGACCAAATTATTCACTGTGTCTAAGGTGTCAGATGAATTTTGGTTCTGTCCTCTCAAACAGTATATTAATGAAAAAGCTTTTAAATTTGTTATACCATATTTCACAGTGTATAAGATGAGTTTCGAAGCCCAATTTTTAACTCTCAAAATTCAACTTCAGCTTATACATTGTATCAAGTTCTGTGGGCCTCGCCATCACTATGGAGATGCTGCTCAGCCAGGCGCTGAGGTTGGCCAGGCTTTGGGCTCAGCTAGTGAGGCCCCATCCACTGCAAATACACTGTGGAGACACTGCTGGGCCAGGCGCTAAACCCGTTCCCATCCCCTGCAAACGGTGCTGCCTGGGCTGTGCCACCTGAGTGCTAAGCCCAGCACCATCTCCTGTGAGCAGCACCAGGCTAGGTGCCCGGCTGGCATGGCCCAGACAGTGCCACTCATAGGGGATGGAGCTGCGGTCAGTGCCTGGTCAAGCAGCATCTCCATAGTGTGCTTGCAGGGGATGGGGCTGCACCAGCCGAGAGCCAAGCACAATACTACTTGCAAAGGACGGGGATGGGCTTAGTGCTTGCCTTGTGTGGGCTTATCTCCTCTGGGCTTTGCTGCCTGGGCCATGCCAACTGAGTCCCAAGCCTGTCCCCACATCCTGTGAGTGTTCACCCTTCAGGGGCCTGGCCTGCAATGAGGGCGCACAGGGGCCAGTATAAGTTAACCTAATATTTCTAATCCAAAAAGTTAGGGATTCCATAAATCCAGTGTATAAGTCAACCTAACTTTTTGGATTAAAAAAAGGGGTCAACTTATACACTGCACCGACCTGCACACCATGAAATAGGGTAATTTAATCATTGGCAAAAATGTTCAAATATTTGATTAATATTTTCTGTCAGGTGTCAAATAATATTGATGTACTAATATTTTTATTATTTAAACCAGCTGTATACTTGAGCTCTTATTAAACATGATGTAGAGTATCCTCTGTCAAGGGCAGCTGTGAAAGGGAATTTCTTTGAAAGGATTTCCCCCCAGTTTTTTTTTTTTGCTTAGAATGCTGTTGAGAGAGGAAAATTTGCATGTGGAAGACTAGGATTCATGCCTTAATGGGGAAGATCCCTTAAGTACCATTAGAAATTGTCCACATGGCACCTCAAATTAACCATACACTGGGTGTGTCTACATGTGCTACTATGGCACTGTTGTTACTGCACTAACAGCCCGTACTGCACTGTGTGCAATGCACAGTTATTTTTAGCTGCTAAATTGCCATAGTGGTACACTATACTGAGGCAGTGTGTCACTACGGTGATATAGCTGTGGCATCACAGTTTATGCCCATGGATGCTACATCATCATAGTGCATTGTTATGCCAATGTAGCATCACATGTAGATGCACCTATTGACTTGGGAACCTAGTTATGTTGGAGCTTGATGCTAGAATCCCTCTTGACCATATTTCTCCAAGTTCCCAGCAGAGAGAAGATCATGGAAAAGTGATAACAGCTTGGGGCCCACAGACACAGACAATGTATATTGGGATCTTCTCAGGGGAGGATGTTAAGGAAGGAAAAAAATGTTATAGTGAAATCATCTGAGCCTTCCTTGTGCTATGTGTGATTTTCTAATGATATGACTTGGCTCTACAAGTTGCATAGTAGATGTGAACTGCTTTGACTTACAGTAGTGGAGAAAAAATTGTGATTTTAGGGTCATGGTTTACATAGAGGTAAACCACATGATCTTAGACTACATACAGACATTTGAGGAGGTTAGGGGGAGGTTAGATCACATTGAAATGGCCGCCTGATCTAACTTAGTTTGTCCAGGTACAGACATTACACTAGTTAGATGAGTCTACATGCCAAATATATAGAAGGTCAGGACAGTTAGATCCATCTAAAAATAGCCAACCTAATCTAAACTAACTGTGCCTCTGAGGAAGTGTAACAGCTCATGTCTGGCAAAGCCAATCTTACTGAACTTCTGTGCAGTTCCCAGTGAAGCCCCAGGGCTGGGAAAGTCCAGCCGCTGACCCCAGCCATGGGGCTATACTTTTCCTAACCCCTCCCTGTTTTTCCTACCTTATTTTTAGTCCCCTAGTCCCACCCTGCCATGTACTAGCCAGCCCTCTGCACTCACCAGCCTACCAAATCCCTATCCTGCAGGCATTTGCTGATGCTGGGAGCTGAGGAAGTAAGGCAGACTGGGGAGGGTGGAGGGATAGGTGGGTGGTATTTTTTCCAGATGGGGGGTTGTTTGTCTGGGAGTGGGAGGGTTGGAGAACTATAAATAGCATTTGGCCCTGGGGAGAGAGCCTTCTTTATCCCCCAACCACCCAACCTCTCCCCATCCTGGTTTTCCCAGATCCCGCCAATACTCTCCTGGACCTTCCCCAACCCCTTCCCATCCTTACTACCTTAGATCAGGTGTCTATTTTTAACACAATCTAGCCACCCCCTAACTTTCCTGAATGTCTGCACCCAGTCTAAATGCCTATAGTTCAAGATAAGGATAAGTCATGTATTTGTAAAATGCTTACCACAATTTGGGAGCAATGTAACAAATAATTATAAGGTTTATTAATTGCTCTAATTTAAGTCTTAATGTTTGTAAAGCACTTAACTATCCTTAGATAGATGGTTTAAGTTGAATTCACAGTCTGAACTCCTGGATCCTGAACTGCAAATTGAAGAGGAGTGTTTTGGGAAATAGAACACGAGAACCCAAACCTTACTGAGAATTTCACACATGGCCTGTATTCCTACAAAGAGCAAAACCAGCCTTTAAATTGGGGAGGGATTCAAAATTCATGTCTTCAATAACATTTTGTGGCCATGGATCTTTTAAAAGTTATTTCTACTGTTCATGCTGATGAACCCTGTGTCTACTTCGTACAATGCAAGGGAATGTTAGTATTTTATTTTGCCCTTAAAAATGGATATTCTTTATGATTTGTGTTACATTTGTGCTCTTAACTGTATGTTAAGACCCACCTACAAACATAGAAAAACATAGATTGTCCCCTAGTGGGTTTACAATTTATAGCCATTTTCCTGCAATCAGATTCATGTAGGCAAATCCAATTACAGGATCAGGGCCTAGGTAGGTTAATGGATATAGTAGAAACTACCATCAATTTCTTTCTGGTGACCTCTTTTGCCACTACTTGAACTAAGGGTATCATTCTTATCACTGCTGTTTTGATATGATACCAATTTAACAATCTAAATTTGCTGTTCCTGACTAATTTGGTTCTGGAGCATTTTTGCTAATCTTCATATGTTATCTCTTTAAAAATCTGTTAAATTTCTCTGCTTTTAAGCTCTCTGGCTAGTAAAAATGCCTAGACAAGTCTAGAATTGAATAATAGAATATTTATAAAACAGTGAGTATACACCTTGGTAAATGCAGCAACAACTAATTAAATAAATATCAGGAGACGTGAAAAACTGTCCACAAAAAATCTGTGGAGTCGGTCAACCACAATATCTACTGGTTTTCAAGGAGCCAAGGCAGTTCATTGTCTGCTCTACTTGATTCCACACATACTTCTAATTAGCTACCTGTTCTCTGCAATGATGGTGGAGTATCTGATTTGGAAATAAGCTTGTTTTTGTAAATGTGTCCTGATAGCTATCTTCTGTAATGTTGGGGTATGCAGCATTCAGTCATACTACATCTTATAATAACATAAAAATATTTATTTTGATGCAAGCAGTTGTATAATGCGAAGTGAATGTTAAAGTTTAAGGGAGGAGGCAGTTTTCAGGTTGGATTATTACTCTGATATTTGCTAAAGAAGAAAGCATCTAATTCTACTATACATTTGTGTTTGTAAGTCATTTTTTCTTTTAAAAAATAATATAAAAGCTCTTACTAAATAATGTCATCTCTATTGTCATTTCTTCACTACAAATACTGTCTTCAGCTATTTTCTTTCACCGATCTTTATTCTTGAACTGTGTTTTAAAAATATTCCAGCATCACAGTTTTTAGGTAAATTGCATCATCTGAATGTGACCTTTACCCATGACCAAAAGCCCATTTAATTGTCTCTACCCTGCTTGTATATTAATATACAATATACCTAGGCTTCGTATGTTTTAGCATTTCTGTTACAGTTTTACTGAATTCAGTTTGAGATATACTATGAACTTGCCAAGTTATGTAACCTATCATTTATCAAGATTTACAGCAAGGTTCTCATTTAACTACTTGCTTGGATATTCCATTTTTGTGGGGTCTCCTTACATTTTACTTGGGAGGTATATAGTCTAGTGAATACTGTGTCAGGCTGGGAGTGGTGATCTATATCCATTTTTACCTTCGACTCACTATAGAAAAATGATTTTACTTGCCTGTGTGCCCGTTAACACTACTGCTGAAACTGAAGCAATGATATCCACATAAACAGCAAACAGAAATCATATATTGCAGCCATGCTTACTGGTCCTTAGTGAATTTCATATTTATGGGAGCATACTGTAGGAACCCTGTCTCACATGGTTTGAGGTATAAGCGTTATCTTTTCTGGAACCCTCTACAAAACTCCCTCAATGTCAGTGTGTAAGGACATGTTCAATTTGAGTGTGCCTTAAAAAGTATTAGATGTGGTGGGCATGTTTACACATACATTAATGTATCATAATTACTACGCATTACTGCACATTCAATTTAGTACCTGTAGTAGGTACTAATTCAATGCGCAGTAACTGGTGCTACTCCACAGTAGCGCTGGCACATGCCTTTTTAGTGATGCTAATGCACAGTAGACTAATTCTACTGCACATTAACGTATTTGCACAGTTTTTGCCATGATGTGATAACGCGCAATAGAATTAGTCAGTTGCACATTTAGCATCACGTGTAGATGTGCCTGGTGACTGTCAGGCTGGCAATGGCTGTTAGGGTTTTCTAAATTATTCAGCGGCTGTCTAGCTCTCCTCCCATTGTCATTAATGGTAAAGCCTGCATTGACCTTATGGGGAGTAGAGAATGATTCTGCTGAGTGCCTATGAAAATCCTCAGATTCTAAAGCTGTGGGCAAATGTTCGTTTCTAGGAATGGCAAATTTTCACAGCCGGAAATGATTCTGGAAGAGGGATTAGTCCAGACCTTCAGCCTGCAACTGATCCCTCTCTGTTCCTTGTGTCCTCCCAAGACTGGAGTGATCCTGGTCTAGGGAAAGCATGGGCTGTTCCAGTCCTCTCATTCCTAGAGCGACTGGAGTGGGACAAAGCCCCTTGCCTGCTTCTCACTCTGGGGACTCCAGAGTGAGAAGCAGGCAGGAGACAGAACTGCCCCCTCTGGTTGGCTCCTGATGCCTGGGAGCTGGTGTCCAGAAGCCAAATGGACAGACCTCCACAGCAAGGGGCTTTGCCTGCTCCACATGTTGTACTAAATTTAGCTAAGGGGTGGGATGAATGCAAATGAAATGATCGGTCAGACTATTCCAGTCTAAAATCCTAATAGACTATGCCTGTCTGAAATCCAACAAAGATATTTTTATGCAAGCTGTCTGATAGATACAGTGGGTTTAGCTGGCCAGGCATTCATAACTGCACTGGGGTTCGAATAGGTGTTTTTCTTCCCTTGCTGTGTGTCGTTCTCCCCAACTTAAGGCTTTTTATATACTTTTGTTTATAGTTCTCTTCTGTATGTTCCATATGTCATAAGTATCTACCAGTCATCTTTCACAGTGGTTGCTCCTGTTAGACTTAGACTGCCATCTGTATCCTGTTATCTCGGACTGCTGCCACATGCTCTTTTAACTTTTTTGCTGACATGGGTTATACAGAGGTCACTTTAAACTCACTTGCTCTGCTTTCAGTGGTGTTTACTTAGTTATGTCAAGGCAAAATGGCATTACTTATGATAAGCATTTTTGCTAAGGGGTCTTTCAGATGTACACACGCATCTGGGACTTTGGTGTGAGGAGTGGGTGGGTGCTTTGCTCTGATGCCTGCTACCTCCTCAAGCCTGGTTCTTGACTGCTCTGGCCATAGTGGGGGAGAGGGAAGAGGTGCAGCAGAGCAAAGCCCTCAGCCTGCTTCTCACTGCAGGGGCTCACTTTTCATACCAAGGGTCCCACTGTGTAAGGAGATGGTGGGGAGCAACTGACACCTGCCCCACCCTTCCCCTACCTTCCTGGTCTATCCAAAGGGCTGCAGTAGTTGTCTCTTGGTGATCCTGGTTTCAGGAAGGCATGGGGCCCTTTTCCCAAGGCTCCCTTCTTCCTGGTCCTCACGGGAGTTTAGCCATGGAAAGTGTGCAGATGTTCATTCTCGTGGGAAAAAAATGTGCCAAGCCTGACTTCTGTCTGGTTGGAGTAGGCTTATTTCTATTCTGGAATGGCCATTTTTGGCCTAGGAAAGAGTGTGCAAATATTTTTACACTTTTGTTTCTACTAGGAGAATGGCCTAAGCCAACAGGTTTCTAACCCATCAGCATCATTTGGTAAGTTGTGTTTTGTATCTGCTTTTGCTACAACTCTAGTTACACTTTTAAAACACTTGAAATATTTAGAAAATTCAGTCTTATAAAGGTTCTGATTAAAATCAGAACCTGAGGAATAGATCTGTATGAAATGCTAGTGTTATTTTCATGAAGCAGGAAAACAAGGACTTTGTCTTTTAATTGTTTAAGGGGGAAAAAGTGTTGAATGCTTACGTACTTAATTTTCCAAAAAGGGATATTAACTAGGAATAATGGGTGTAAACTAGTGGAGAGTAGATGTAGGTTGGACATTAGGAAGACGTTTTATAGTGAGGATGGCCAGAGTCTGGAATGGGCTTCCAAGAGAGGTAGTGCTATTGCCTAACTTGGAAGTCTTCAAGAGGAGGTTTGACAATCACCTGGCTGGCGTCGTCTGACCTTGGTCCTCTTTCCTGCCAGGGGCAGGGGATCAGACACAATGATCCATTGGGTCCCTTCTGACTCTACAATCTATGAATCTATAAAGCAGTTTGACCACTCATTTAATCTTACTAAACTGAGTACCAAATTATTTTTTATTTTTTATTTGCAAATATACTTCCAGTTTGTTCTGCTCTAAATATGAACTGTTTTATACCATATTATCAAGACTTTAAAAATGATTCTGCATAACAGTCAATACAGTAGTAAACTTATTATAATCTGACCTAATTTTAAAATTATTAATATTAAAATAGTTTATTATTAACATGAAAAATATGAATTCTGAATACAAGTGCACATTAGGTATTTCAACTCTGTTTGGAAGAACTTGGGATTTGCAGATGGAAAATCCTTTGAAATGATTAGAGATAGAAGTTTTAAAATACTGATCACATGTATTATTTACTTTTCATAAAATTTCTTTGGCAACATTAACACTATCCCCCATGAATGAGAAATAAAAATGCCCAGTGGTTTTGTGATGATGCTGGATACAAGTATATGGAAAGGATGCTACAAGTCTGGGAAGAGGACATTACAATATCAAGACAATGACAAAATTTCAATTCAAGTCTATAGAGACCACATTACAATGTCAAGACGATGGCAAAATTATGCCAATGTAAGTCTATAGAGACCACTTTACTGTGTCAAGTCAATGGTAAAACAATGTTATGAAAAATGATTGAGACCACATAGCAATGTTAAGCTGTGATGCCAAAACCTTGTCATTTCAAGTCTATGGAGAACAGGTTCTAGTTTTCTGGTAATATCAAATCAGTGGGTCTTAAAATGACAGATTTGGATTTAATTCAGTATATGCTCCTAAATCACTTAGGCACCTTTTAAAATGCCATCCATTATGATAAAGGGACAGATCATTAGCTCTTTCTAAGTTTACTTTAGGATATGGGCATACAAACAAGTTACTGTAAGGGAAGCTGGGGTGAGAAGCACCAACTACTCTGTGGTAATTGCCCATGTGTATGCTCTTACCATTACAGTAAAGGCAAAGTAGCTTGCATCGCAGTAAAAATGAGGTACCTTGTTTGTATCCCCATGCCATTAGTGTTGACTTATGTGGAGTTATACTGAATTATGCAAGCGGGAAATTTTGTCCAGGGAGCCTACAGAAATCATAGTATCATAGTGCTTAGGTTCGGAAGGGACCTAAACAGATCATGAGGTCCACTCCCCTGCCCCGGGTAGGAATGGGTGCCGGGGTCATATCATCCCAGCAAATATCTGTCCATCCTCCTCTTGAAGACCTCCAGGGTAGGAGATACCACCTCACTTGGGAACCCATTCCAGAGCCTGGCAGCCCTAACTGTAAAGTAATGTAAGTCCTTTATAGCTGTCTCAACATGATACTAATAGAAATATTTCCTTGTTAAAAATCCCAAAGAGGCAATGCAGAACTGGAGCAGTCCTTTTTAGTACAAAAAGAAAGACATAGTTCTCTGTAAAGAAAAAAAATCCGCTCAGTTGGTAGCTGTGACAAAAAAGATACAAAAATATGGGGCATCATTAAGAAGGGAACAGAAAACAAAATAGAAAATATCGCCATGCCACTATATAAATTCATGGTGTGCTCACATCTTGGATGCTGTGTATGGGTCTGGCCTCAGCATCTCACAAAGGATGTAGAATTAGAAAAGGTACAGAGACGGACAACCAAGATGATCCGGGATATGGAGCAGCTGCCATAACAAGAGAGACTAAAAAGACTAGGACTGCAAGCTTTCAGTTTGGAAAGGAGAAGGGTAAGGGAGGCAGAGGGCAGAGGGCTATAAAATCATGGAAGTTATATACAAAGTGAATAAGAAATGGTTATTCACCAAATTCTAGAATATTACAACTGGGGGGGCACCCACTGAAATTAGCTGAAGTCAGGCTTAAAACAATCAAGACGAAATACTTTTTCTACATGGCATAGTTAATTTGTGGAACTTGTTGCCACAGGTGGTGGTATAGCCAGATTTCAAAGGGATTAGACAAATTCATGGATGATAGGTCTATTAATAGTTATTAAACAGAACAGTCGGGGATGGTGGATGCACAGTGAGGGTATGACAGGGGATGGATCATTCAAGATATGCCCTGTTCAGATATGCTCTCCCTCTAAACTGCCTGTTACTGCCACTGTTGAGATGGGCCTGTTTGTATTACATTGGTTTGGTGGGCCTCAGCCCACCAGAAGATTATAAAATACCCTGTGCTGTGGCTAGAGGTGGGCCATTAACTGTGTAACAGCATTCTTGGGACAAAAACATAAGAAAATGGGGATGGGAATGAAAGTCACAGGTTTCATAGTTTCATAGTTTCATAGTTAGTAGGGTCAGAAGGGACCTGAGCAGATCATCAAGTCCGGCCCCCTGCCATGGCAGGAAAGAGTACTGGGGTCAAACGACACCAGCAAGGTGATTGTCAAGCCTCCTCTTAAACACCCCCAAGGTAGGGGCCAGCACCACTTCTCTTGGAAGTTGGTTCCAGATCCTAGGCACCCTGACTGTGAAGTAGCGCCTCCTGATGTCTAATCTGAATTTACCCTCTGTCAGCTTGTGACCATTATTTCTAGTCACTCCTGGTAGTGCTTGGGGGAACAGGGACTACCCCAATGCCTGCTGGTCCCCCCTGACTAGTATGTAACAGGCCACTAGCTCCCCCCTCAGCCTTCTCCTTTGGAAGCTGAACAGATTCAAGTCCCGTAGCCTGTCCTCATAGGGCTTGCCCTGCTGCCCCCTGGTCATGTGAGTGGCCCTCCTCTGAACCTTCTCCATGTTGTCCACATCCCTCTTGATGTGCAGTGCCCAGAACTGGACACAGTACTCCAGCTGTGGCCTGACCAGTGCTGCACAGAGGGGGAGTATCACCTCTTTGGACCTGCTTGAGATGCATCTGTGGATGCATGACAAGGTGTGGTTAGCCTTCCTGACTGCATCCCCACACTGCCGGCCCATATTCATCTTTGCATCAATAATGACTCCAAGATCCTTTTTTGCCTCTGCACTGATGAGAAGGGAGTTCCCCAGCATGTTGGTATGGTGCTGGTTCTTCCTCATATTTGAACAGGGTGCTTTTTACCCCCTTGTTCAAGTCACTGATGAAGATGTTGAACAGTGCGGGCCCAAGGATCGAGTCCTGTGTAACCCCACTGCACACATCTTTCCAGGTCGAAAATGATCCATCCACTACCGCTCTCTGGGTGCGGCCCTCCAGCCAGTTGGTGACCCATTTCACTGTGCAGGTGTCGATACCACAGTCCGCCAGTTTCTTAATGAGAATGGGGTGAGAGACAGTGTCAAAGGCCTTTCAAAAGTCCAGAAAGACTACATCCACTGCTACCCCTGCAACTAAGGATTTGGTGTCGTAGAAGGCAACCAGGTTGGTCTGACAGAACCTGCCTCTAATGAACCTGTGTTGGTTGCCCCTAAGCATAATCTCCCCTGCTGGCCCCTCATGGACATGTACCAGAATAATTCTCTCAAAAAGCTTACCCAGGATCGAGGTAAGACTAACTGGCCTATAGTTGCCTTCCTTCCTCCCTTTTTTGAAGATGGGAACCACAATGGCCTTCTTCCAGTCCTCTGGCACCACACCAGAGCACAACAAGTGCTCATAAAGGCGTGCTAGGGGTCCCGCAATGACCTCAGCTAATTCCCTCAGCACTCCGGGGTGGAGATCATCCGGACCAGATGATTTAAATATGTCCAGTCCCTCCAGAAGTTCCCTGACTAGATCCTCACTGACCCTTGGCCTAGATGTGCCTCCCCTGGGGGCTGAGGGAGGCCCAGTGGGGGGGCTGATTTGGTCCCTGCTCAGGAAAATGGAGGCAAAGAACTAATTAAATAGGTTAGCTTTGTCATCTGGTGTGAAGACCAAATTTCTTAGCGTGTCTTGCAGTGGCCCCACATTCCCCAGTACCTTCTTTTTGCCTGCTATGTATTTAAAAAAGGACTTCTTGTTGTCCTTGATCCAGGAAGCTAGTCCCAGTTCGATCTCTGCCTTGGCCTTCTTGACTGCCCTCACTGCATCCCCAAGCAGCCGCAGTATAATCTTCCCTGGTGATGACCCCTCCCTTCCATTGGCTGTACGCCTCCCTTTTAGCTAGAAGACATTCCTGAATGCTTTTGGTGAGCCATGGGGGCTTTTGCACCCTCCTGCTCTCTTTGATCCGTGTTGGGATTACCTCCCTTTGGGCTTGAAGGATTATCTCCTTAAGGAGCAATCACTCTTCTTGGACACCTGGATCCTCTCCCCACCGGGACCTCAGTGCTTCCCTAACTATTCTCCTTAGCTCACTGAAGTCCTCCCTCCTGAAATCTAGGGCTGTTGCCTTGCTGGATGGTGAATTCTAGCAGGCGATGATCACTGTTGCCCAGGTGGTCGAGCACCCTCTGTCCCCTCACCAGGTTGTCACCCGTGGCCAGCACCAGGTCCAACAAGGCATCTCCCCTAGTGGGGCTGTGCACCTCCTGGGTTAGATGGAGGTCCTACGTTTTGGCTAGGAACCCATGTGAGTGGTCAGACCTGGCTGACTGCTCTTTCCAGCAGCTGTCTGGAAAATTCAGGTTACCCATGATGACCACGTCCTTTACCTCCGTGAGCTGACTTAAGAATTCCTGGTTGAGCTCTTCCCCTTGTTTGGATGGTCTGTAGTAGACCCCCACCGTTAAGTCTCTTTCCCCTTGACTGCCTTGTATTCTAACCCAGAGCACTTCAGTGTGCCCCTCCTCTGATTCTGTGCTATCTGATGAGGATGTGTATTCCTCCTCAATGTGGAGCACCACACCCCCGCCTTTCCTCCCTGTCCTGTCCCTCCTTGATATTCACTGCCCAGTCATGCGTTGAGTCCCACCATGTTTCAGTGAGCCCCACTATATCTGGGTTGGTTAATAATGAGGATTCCAATGGGGTGACGTTAAGCAGAGAAAATCAGCTAGTGCCCACTGTCCCTTGAACACGTCCAAGGAAACTATGGATGCCACCCAGTGAAACTATGCCCAGAGACATGCAAGAAGGAGTGACAGGAAAACAGCTCTGTTAAGAGACAGACAACTACTTTAGATGAACTATTGGTTTGACACAGCACTGTCAGCACTGGACTGCTTATGTTCTTAACCTCTCACTATAAACTGAGAGCATATCGATGACACCCTTCACAGTGAATCCTAAAGAAATGCATTGACGAGTTTCTTGGGGTGGGGGTGGGGAAGGGAGAATGGGGAATTTATCTTAATTTCCTGTTTTGGAAATCAAAAAGTAATTGGATGCTTTAAAGACCTTTGTCCAGACCTTAGAGAATAAACCAAAAAGGGAGGATGAAACAATTCATTATAAAGGTCCATTTTAAATGTTAAGAATGAAGCTCAGACTCCTTAAAACAGAGATCTTGTGTGTTTTAACATGAGGTAGGCCCTTTAAAACAATTGCAAGTTTAATTATTATTTAAGAGGGAGTGACATTTTTTGCATGAGCTTGGCATAAATCTGTAGAGGTTGGTACATGCAGAGGCTTTCCTAGACAACTTTGCTACCACACCACAGTTTCAACTTGGAATCCTTTTACAGTTCCAAACCTGGATCTCTTGTAAGCGGAGACTATGTTTTCTTCAGGTTACAGCCAAAAAGTTGAGCTCGTGTCTGTTACTAAAACTGAACATCCCTGGATTAATAGGCTTGAGAGGGAGTTTTGCCTTGGACTCTAATTTCTGTTTTGCCCTATCCTGGGTTTGTTAAATTTCTGAACCTGTTGCAGATATATCTATTTATTTGTTTTTTGATTTGAAGGGAGGCTAAAGAGTCTATTTTTTGAAGGTGTTTATTATTACTTGGTACTCAGCCAATTGGTGTTCATTATGTATATGACTAATAGGTTACTGGACACATGAGGTCATAACATGCTATTTATATATACTCTATAACATAAATATATAGATTATACTGAACTCTCACAACATAAATATATAAGTTAAACCAAACTGTATTAGTAGATTCACTGCATGTTATTGGCTACGTAAAATTCGGGAACAACAATCACATGGTTAAAACATTAGACTGAGAATTACAAAGTTTTGATTTTTTTTTTTGGCTCTTCCAATGTATTCCCGTGTTGTCTTGAACAGACCACTAATCAATTCCATGTTTCTCCCATTTATGAAATAAGGATGAAGAAAACTTCATACCTCACAGAGGTGATCAGAAACTGTCATGTTGAAATATATGTAAGCATCAGGACAGTTCTGTTTCATACTAACCATCTTATGAGGCAGTTATGGGTGAATGTTAATGTACATGATACAGTTTAAACTACTTGCAGTTCAAAATTGTCTTCAAAAGCATCTTTTTTTTTATGAAAATTTTCAATAGCATCTAATTTCCACTGAAAGATTCAGTTTCCACTGAAGGCTGTCATGGTTCATTAAAACATACACACATACATACACACATACACACAGACATGGAAAATGCCCAGGGAACTCAGAGGAGAATAGGCACATGAAACTTTGGAACAGTAATTTCTATGAAGCACTGAAATTTTATTTCTAACTTGAAACACTTTGTTTTTCAGTACAAAATTTCAGTTTGAGACTTTTTTCAACAAACAGTTGGCATTTTCTGTTACAAGAAGACAAAATATTTTAAACGCTTTCTGTAGGAAAAGAAATTCTAAGCAGCTCTAACCACAAAACTCAATGTATCTAGCAGTGACAAACTCAAACTTTCAGTTAAAATAAGCATCCAGTCTGTTCTGCCTCTCTTTGGTTTACATATGGGTTGGTATATTGTAGGAAATGTTGCCTTAGAGGATTTTAGTACTTTCTATATTTAAAGGACAAGAAATACTCAAAGAATGACATTTTTTGTCTAACTTCTGGCACCAGTCTTAGATGAAATGAAGAAGAGTCCAAAAAATCAAACAAAAAATGCAATTATTCATATGGTCACATCTCCAAAACCTTAAAGAGTCAGTTCTGTATGCAGTGCTCTCCTGATCATCTGCTGTCCTGTGCATTTGTAATGGTTTGTGTGGTTACTTCAAATGTATGCGTCTCTTGAGCCAATGGTGATGCAAATACCTGCTTAGGTATTTAAAAATAATTTTGCCCATGTAGTCACCTAATTTGCAAATCATACATTTCATTTGTGTACATAGACTGCGTGCTTGCACTTTTGAAAATGCGAGCATAATTGTTATTTTAGAGGAAAGGAAGAAATTGAGTTAAGGGGTTGGTCCACCCCCAAATACAGGTACTAAATTAACTGCACAGTAGCTACTGCACAGTAGTACATGTGTAGATGGTAAATGGGAGTGAATTTGCCCTGGTCAGCCTAGGCAGCAGGGGTTTACAGGGGATGGGGAACGCTCTGCCCACAGCCCTGGTGCTGCTCAGCTCCCAGCTTCCCTGCAGGGTCCAGGACCTGATCAGCACTGTGACTGGGGAGTTCTCTGCCCCCCCTTCCAGAATCCCAGTTCCCAGCATGCAGCTGGAAGCTCTGGTGGGTGAGCAGGGTCTGGGAACCCAGCCTTCCACTCTCCCCCCAGAGCAGCACTGTGCATCATGTAACTGGGAACTCTGGAGGACAAGTGGAGGTTGGGAACCTAGACCCTGCTCCCCCCTGGAGCGGCTTGGCTGAGAACCCAGGCCTTCCTTTTCCCCCCACTCAGCAGGCGGCTGACTGGGAACTGTATGACAAGCAGGACAGTTGCTGGTGAGCCCCCTGCAAAGTGAGGGGGAGGGGGCAGCACAGGGCTCGCCAGGATCTGCCCCACTTGTGGGACAGTTCCCATCCAACTCCCTGCGGAGCAGGGGGCCCCATCTAGCAGGAAGCTTGCCAGCAGCTGCCCCACACCTGGGAGAGCTCCTGTTAAACCCCCTGCCAGGAATGGAAGTCCTTCCTGGCACCTGTGTCCCAGTGTGCATGGGGCCATGAGACAGCTAGCACTGCAGCCCCTGGGCTAGCACCCAGAGGAGCCTGGAGCTCTCCCTGGCTGCTGCAGGGAGGCAGAGCAGGAAGGGAGCAGCCCTGCACTGGGCTGCCCCCATTGGAAGCAAATTTGCTCTCAACAAGGTGTATAAACATGCTCCTGGGGGAATACTAACTGTGCAGTATTTTACTATACAGTAGGGCGAAGGCATATTAATAGCACATGCAGATGTGCCCATTCTGTTGGCAATTTTGAAAAGTGATTGAGTGAGAGACACCTTAATTGGCTAGATTTTTGGAGTGCTAAGGATTTATCTGTTTTGAGTCAGGCTTCCCAAAATTGAAACCTCCATTACTAGTTGTTCTGAAAACCTGCTATTACATAATTTACCTCCTACATCACCCTTTTTCAATAACTGTCTCTGAAATATGGTTATAATATAATGCTTACTCCTCACTCCTGAAGTAGAAGTTTCAAATATATAAAATTATATGGGATAGTAGTTTACAACTGCTTTGTAATAGTGCAGTATCAAAGTTGGACATATTTGTTGTACTGTATTTAAATCCATTTACATGTAGATGAAATGTTTCCAAGTTTGAGCTAGTTTCTTTTAGATCAACTATAAATGAGTGGCCCAGTATCTTTTTAGAAGAAAATATATGCCGTGATGTTTTGGGAGGGGAGGGGAGCAAGGTAGGCTGTAAAGGTTATAGTATGATGGTGTGATGTGAAATAGTTCTGTTGAATTTCCATTATGTCTCTTCAAAATCTTTTATCCATTAATGTAGCACTTCTATGAGATGACTCTTTGAAGGATCCATTTTTTCCATAGGACAGTAAAAGGTGGGGAGTGGTAGAGCATGTATATCTATCCAACAAATATGTTCTAAGCCTTATTTTGGCAGCGTACTCTTGTGCTGGTTCATTTCTCATGCCCTTTACCCATATTTTCAATAAAGATGACAGTTTTGGTAAGTGTTGTGTGAAGAGCACTCAATAAAGTGAACCCTAATCTCTAGGAGAGAGAGGCCCAATTTGTTTCTCATAGTCCACCCATTGGCTATCAAATAGTTACCCTTTTTGTTCATTAGAGGTCTGTGCCAAATTCAAGCTACCAGTTTAGGTGGTGGTTTCATACCCTAACATATGTGAACCATTTTGTCCATTTTTAATTCTATATCTTATTTTATTTCAATACGAGATAATGCAAGTTAGTGCAGATGTACTGTTGATGGGTGTAACTACTATATTTACTTGAGTATGAAAAATATGAAAAATAAAATATGATGGAGTGTGTGGAATCCTTGAATTTAATGCATTCAAGCTGCTGAGCCTGGAACCTTGAGTAAGCTCAGAACAACTAACCCTGCCAAAACTGTAAACCTGCAGGTCAAATTGGACACTGTCACCACAAAGCTAGTTGCAAACTCGAAGGCACCACTTGACAAATATTACAAGCAGGACATCAGACAGCAACTGAAGGAGTCAGTGGCCTGGAAACCTCTGAACCCTCACACAGTTTCTCTACTGAGGAACTTAGGGCTGGTCTAACTGCGAGAAAAAGAGGGGAGTCTGCAGGGAAAGATGGAATCCCTCCAGACTTCTTTTGGACCAATGGCTCAAAAGTGGCTTCTGTGCCTATATTCAGATGTGATGGAGAGTGGGCAAATCCCTCAAATCTGGTGTGAAATTGTGGGTATTGCTCTGCCAAAACTGGGGAAACCATCCAGTGATCCCATGGGGCTACAGACTGAAATCATTGCTTTCTACAGCTTACAAACTACTGGAGTGGCTCATTCTCCAAACAATTAGCCCAATTTCCAAAGCAGTCATCCCCTGAGAACAAGATGGTTTTATGCTGCACTGAAGCTGCTGTGACCATGTGCTTGTCCTCCCATGAACATCAAGGCTGGCTTCCAGTGCAATCTTAAGACTGGTGCTGCATTCACTGACCTTTCCATAGCATATGATAATATTTGGAATCATGGTCTGTTGTTAACACTGTCCCACCTTCTCCCATGCACTAGACTGCTTCGCTTTTTGTGGACATTTCTGGAAAACTGATGGATGCATCTACCTCTGAGACAAAGCGAGCAGACCAAGGACTCTAAATAACGACTTCCCACAGGGAAGTGTTCTTGCCCCAACTCTTTTCAACATTTTTATAAGCAATATGCCTGCTACCTCTTTGAGGAAATTTACAAATCCTGATGACCTGGCATTAACCACACAGGCAAGGACCTTCTGAGAGGCTGAAGACACGCTGATTTTAGACCTGTCAATAATGGCAGTATATTTTTGCAAGGGGAAGCTGAGACCAAATCCAACTATGTCCATCATCTCAGCATGTCACCACAACAACCACAAAATACATGTTCATCTCAATGTTACTTTTCATGGAGAAAAATTACAACATGATCCAACTTTATCCTACCTAGGTGTGACACTCAACTGCACCTTAACTTTTTGTAATCATCTTTGAAAAATAGCTGTGAAAATTAGAGTCAAATGAACATAGATTGAAAACTCACTGGAATGAGCTGTGGTGTCATTGTGTGAGGACTCTGCACCTCTGCTATAGCACTGGTCTTCTCAATGGCTGAGTACTGTGCACCTGTCTGGGCTGCACTCATAACAAAGATGTGGATGTCCAGCTAAATTCTGCAGTGCATACTATCACAAGAACCTTGAAATCTACACCAATTCAGTGATTACTGGTGCTGGCCAATATTGCTCCTCCAGACGTTCACCACAACACAGCTACATACAAAGAGGTTGCCCACATGGGTGACAACCCAGACCTCCCTATCCATAGAGAATTAAAGAACCACCTAGCTCACTGTTTTGTCTCCCAGAAACCTTTGCGAACACATTTATAAGTCCTTGTAGGACATGACAGTCCAGCAGCTTGGAGAAAAGCATGGAATGAAACCACCATTCAGAATAAACATCTAATTTCTGACCCACAAATAAAGCCATTTGGTTTTGACCTTCTGCCAAAAACATGAAAAGCTCTAAATTGGATCTGAACTGGGGATGGCCTCTGTGGTCACTTAATGCACAAATGGTATATTAGGACTTCTGCAAAATGTAACTGGAGCAATCTGATTAAACTATGGATCACATAACAACACTCTGCCCTCTGTACAAATTTGATGGTGACATTGCAGAGATATATTCTCTTTCCTCAAGAGCATTAAACTGGTTAACTAACCTTAAACTGGATTTATAATTGTTGCTCCAAATCAGCCATACAAAAGAAGAACTTCAATAAAAACCAAGATTTTCCCCCCAATCAGCAGAGGGGAACCCTCCCCACCCCCATGTTTCGTTTCCATTCAAGGAAACTACATTAAATACATTGTCGGTCTTTGAACTGCTGCTAAAAGAAGCATGGGCTCAGTAATGGAAACCAAATATGAAGCTGATTAAATGTAGGCAACACTGAACATGACTAGGCGCATACTGAGCAAACATACAGATAGAAACCTTATTTTTTTTGCAAAAATGTGTCTTTAGATACATCAAAATTATACACACACACACACAAACACACACACACATGCACACCTTCTAGTCACCTTTAATCACATACCTTCACTCACACCCTAAAACTTATTACAAAGACATGCACCTATGCGCCCATGCTCCTGCACAACTGCCCACCGGCCTTCCTATCTTGAATACACAGTCCCTCAGTCCATGCTCCAGTTACGGGGTTTAAAGTCTCAGTTTATTCATTGTCACTCTTGTTCCCACTAGAGAATTCACTGCTGCTGTTCTCATCTTTGTCTTCTGATCTGGTTGTCTTGTCATTCTCTTTGCAGTTATGGTCTGTTTCCCCACTGGGGGGGATCTTGAATGATCCTGTGCAAAGTGTCCCTCTGCCAGGTGGATTTGGCTGTGTCCCCACCATTCTCTGCCACTGATTTCTGGTAGTAGGACTGGAGTTTGCTTAGGGCCATTTTAATACATTGCAATGATAAGTTAGTACAACCCATTTGATTAAGATTTATGATAGTGCTCACTGAGTGCAGCCCCCCTCAGTGTCTACTCTTTTTCAAGTTATGATGAGCCACTGCATTGAATATATTTCAACTTTCTTTTCACTCCTAAAGCTGAGTTTTTGATTTTCAATGTTTCCTGTTTCTGATTTTCTTCCTTTCTGATTTTCCTTTCTGATTTTCAGTGTTTCCTGTTTCTTCATTAGCCTTCAGTGTCTGTCAAACATCACCAAACAGTTCACCCAGAATCCCTTTATTGGCCCCTCTTTCAGTCTGTTGTATATGATTAGTGTGGCCCCACCTTCCATGAGGCAAAGCTGAACCAGGTTGCCCTGTGTATCATCTGCAAAATCTACTTATAAATTTTTGGGGAGTCACAGCACTCATGACAAGAACACCCAGTTCCATACTTCAGCAGGAAGCTAATTAGCACATGGATGCTTTGTAGGGGGTGTAGCAGGGTGGCTGGCAGGAGCTTGCAGCAGCCTGCATACTCCTGGATGTAGGAGCCTGCAGGTTGGCAGGGACTACAGCCCAGCTGCTTTCAGAAAAACCTGATTACAGGCTGCATAGGGAACAGGACCAGCTGAGGCAGATAACTAGCTGGCATCCAGGCAGCTAAAAAGGCTCCCAGAGAAAGGAGTCAGAGGGTCTGAGATAGAAAAGAGGGAGAGAGAGGAGCTGGGTGCTGGGAGAAATGGAAGTCAGTAAGATAACAAAGCAGAAAGAGGAAGAGGGTTGCCTGGATAGTGACTGCAATACTGAGGCAGAGATTTTTTTGGGTCTGGGAAGAAGACCCAAGACTTCAAAGTTGGAGATAGCAGTGCCATAACAAGGAACTCACCCTGAGGAAAGAGGACTATAATACAGGAAGAAAGCAACAGAGACCTGGAAGCACCTTCTTAGGGGCTGTGAGTGAACCCTTTGTAGACTGTGTTAATGTTTGAGTACTGAGTGGGGTTTATGTTGGTTACTGAGAGGCTAGAGTGACCAGGAAAATAAAGCACTCTGTGGGTGCACCTACATGTGCTATTACCATGCAGCAATAAACTCTGGTGCAGTATATTGCCCCTGGGTGCTGTGTTTACATATGTGGTAAATGCAGCACCCGATATGGTCTCCTATGACCCTCTCATAAAAAAACTGGGGATTGTGGACTGGCAGAGTCCATGGTCAGGTGGGTTGGGAACTGGATAAGGTGTTGAACCCAGACAGTGTTAGTGGATGGGTCTGTATCATCTTGGTGGGAGGTGGCCAGTGGTGTCCTGCAGAGTTCAGTTCTTGGCCCCATACTGTTCAACACCTTTATCAACAATTTACATGAGGATATGGAAAGCATGCTGGCCACATTTATGGACAATACTAAGTTATGGGGAAAAGTAGTTATGCTAGGGGATAGGATGTAGATCCAAGCAGACTTGGACAAGCTGGAAAGGTGGGTAGAGTGGAACTGGATGCAGTTCAATAAGGATAAATGTAGAGTGCTTCTTCTGGGGAGAAGTAGCTAACAAAATGAATAAAGGTGGGGAGAAGATGTTTTGGCTAGCACAATGTCTGAAAGGGACCTCAGGGTTATGGTCAATCATAGGATGAACACGAGCCACCAGTACAATGCTGTAGTCAACAGAGCTAATAGCATACCGGGATGCATTAGCTGATGTGTTACAAGGAGGTGATACTTCCTCTCTACTTGGCCTTGGTGAGACCCCAGCTGGAGTACTGTGTCCAGTTCTGGGTGCAGCACTTTGAAAAAGTTGTGGAGAATCTTGAAAGGGTCCAGAAAAGGGCTTCAAGAATGATTAAGGTCCTGGAGGACAAACCTTATGAGGAAAGAGTAGGGATCTGGGACTGTTCAGCCTGGGAAAGAGAGACTGAAGGGCAACTTGGTAGCCGTCTATAAGTACTTAAGAGGTGAATATCAGGAGATGGGAGAAAAAAATGTTCACCAGGGTACCCCAGGGGAGGACAAGGAGCAATGGCCATAAACTGTTAGAGGATGGTTTCAGGTTGGATGTAAGGAAGAACTTCTTTATGGTACAGGTGACCAGAATCTGGAATAGACTTCTCAAGGAGGTGGTGCAGTCCCTAACCTTGGAAGTTTTCTAGAGGAGACTAGACAGACACCTTGCTTGGATCATTTGATCACAGCAGGATTCCTGCCCAGAGCAGGGGGGTTTGACTCAATCCTTCAAGGTCCCTTCTAGCCATTAATTTCTATGCTTTTTATGTGTCCAGGACTGCATCACTTTGAGCCAGGTTGGAGCAGCCATGGCTGGTAGGGGACCTGTGGGGTCAGCCTGTTCCTCACCCAGCTCCATAATCATGGAGCTGAGCAGGGAATGGGCTCCCCAGCCTGGTCCCCACCCAACTCCAGGATGCCATGGAGCTGGGTGGGGAAGAGGCTCTCCAGCCCCTGCCAGCAGGGAGTTCCCAGTGCCAAGGCAACTGTGGGGCCAGTGTTGGGAGATCCTTATCTTTCAGTGCCAGCATGGGGCTTGGGATCAGATATAATGATCTCCCAGCACTGGCCCTGCAACTGGTGTGTTCAAATTTGCCCCTCACATCCATGTGCTCAGGGGGAACAGGGTGTGACAGTAAGGAGAGAGGGAAGGGGTTGCAGAAAGATGAAGCTAGGGGGAGGAAGAGGGCAAAGGGGCTATCTGACCCCCCTCCTAGATTTATTTTCCCTGTTGTAGCAGTGGGAGGGGGACAAACTCAAGGCAAACTTCCAATAATTAGATGCTATACCTGGTGTGACAGGGTACATGAAGCACCCTGCCATGGACAGAATAAGAAAGAATCAAAAGAGAAAAACTTACCCTGAGGAGCAGGAGGAGCTGCAGCAAACCCAGAGACACCAAACTCCATGCTCAAAAGAGCCGGGGGAGTCAGCTGGGGCTGAGCAGATAAAAGGCTGCCATGGCAAACCTAGCTGCTGGGGTTCAAACCTGAGAAGAGGAAAGCAGCATGGGAAGAGAGCAAGGAATGAAAAACAGAGAGAGAAACCATGCCAGAGAGCTAAGGAGGGACAGGCAGGTCAGACGGGCAGCAAATAGGGACCTGCCACGATGGACCCAGCTGGGGATAAGGAGATTTTAGGGATGCCGAGAGAGCATCCTGAGGTCAGAGGAAGAAAGGAAACAGAGAAGAGAAGAGGAGAGGATAAGAAAGCAGGCAAGGGGAGGAGATAGATCAAGGAACCAAAGTGAAAGCTCCAGCCTTGCAACTTACCTGACAAGACACAGTGGGGAATTGGAGCCAACAGAAAGGCTTGAATGACCGGTGAGTCCAATACGGTGGGGTGGGGGGGAGTGAAAAGAACCACTCTGGGAACCTAGGGGAAGAAGACAACATAGGTGAAGTTACTTCCTGGGGAGGGGAGGAAGAAGAGAGAGAGGGTCCCAGTCACAGGAGGGTGACGGGGGAACCAGAAGAAAGAGAGACAGCTGTCTTGGGTCCTGTGCTGGGAAGAATGGGGCAAGCAGCCACTTAGATAAGGGCCCTAGCTGAAGGTCCTTCAAACAAGAATATAGATATCTATCTCAGAGGCAATGAACAATGCCTGGAACAACAGGTGTGGTGAGGGCAGGGTATGGGGATGGTGGATCCCTGCAAAAAACCGCTGACACCTTGAGTCAATAGCCGTTCTCAGTTGTCTCCCAGAAGTGTCTAAAAGTATCTCCCGTAACACTGAAGGCGTGGCAAGTGATCTATATCAACGAGACACTACTTTTCCAGCTGGGAAGTTACATGACTCTGGGCAGCGTGACAATCCCCTTACCCCTGGAAAATTATGACAAATTTATGAATTTCCTTATATAGAATATGATTATTGGAGGGCCATCTTATTAATCAGGGTCATCTTATATTTGAGTAAATGTGGTATCTTAGAACTTTGAGGGAAAAAGTTTGCTAAATTGAACTGAGTTAGCAAATCATGAACTCCCATTCCTATGTAGAAATAGTTTACATTTCTAGGAAGTCACCAAATGTTTTTTGATGCATTTCAGTGCAGAGGTGTATAGGTACATTATTTTATTCATAGCATTCACAGGGTTTTTTCATATATTGTATTAATACTAATTTGCCATTATATATATGTGCTTCTACACATTCAGTTTTCCTGTGCTTTTTGAAACATTTAGAAGATTTTTTTTTTTTAATTTCAGTTGATATCAAAACATGCCCTTGCTATCTTATGTTTTGCTATCTTATGTGTTTGGTATCATTCATTACCATGGATCTGGGTTTTCCATTTCTTGTGGAAGAATGCAGAAAAACATGGATTTTTCCCCATTGAAGTAGGAAACTGTGGGGTTCCCTTTCAGGGCTGGCTGGCTGGGTATGGCTGGGGGGGGCAGGGGAGGGGTACTGGCAGGGCTGGGGGGTGCTTTGGCTTGGGAGTGAGGGACAATGGCATGGACAGAGGCATGTCACAAGCCTATCAGGGCTGCTAAGTACCACAAAGCAGAAGAAAGGACACTCTCAGCTGGACTTGTGTCCTGTTGAGTACAGGGGGCAGGGAGAGCTCTGATTTTCCATGATTAAAAAAACCAAAATCAAATGCCAAAATATATAGGTATTTAGAATTTAATTATAATGATTGAGGCACCGGTAGGCTTCCAAACTGCTTCAAAATTGTAAATATATCAATTAAACATTGTGTTAAAATTATATTTGTATATATAGTGGCATTTATTTTAATAATGGAAAAATGCAGATTTTGGATTTTTTAATCAGAGAAAACCAGGATCCCTGATCATTACCAGGTTGCTGTAATGACCTAAATTCTTTGACAATGACTATTGTCGAAGTACCAAAAGAATCAATTATTCTTTAAATTTTAGCTACTTGGAAAAATACTATATTGATCAGTTAATTTTTTTAACACAAAATATGGCAAATATGGATGTGTCTACACATGGCCTTATGGCAATACTATTACTGCACCATGCATTAGTACAGGGACAGGCATTTATTCCAGGAACAGGGCCACTTACCGAGTTTTGGCAAGCTGTTGAGGGCCGCATGGGTAGCCCTGTCCCTTGACAGGTGCCCTGCCCTCTGGTCATCATCTTGTGACCAGAAGTCCTTTCCCCTAATCCCTGACCTTTGCCTCCTGAAGTCCCTCCCCTTGACCCCAGAAATACTCCTTTCAGCAAGGGGTTTTGCCATCTGGAACCAGAAAAATACCAAATTATATCCTAAAAAGCAAACTTCTACAGCATTCATTAATTTCATTAAAAAAAAATGTTTGTCCTGTTTTACATGTGTTTGTGTAATGTACATAGAAGTGCTTGCATAATAGCTTAAAATGAAGTCTTACTCTTGTATATTGTGGGGGTACGTATAGGTTTGTGAGGGGCTGTGGGTATGTGAATATGTTAGGTGTGGGTGGCTATGGGGCTTGTGGGGAGAGGGCCATGGGGGTGGGGAGGGTGGCTGGGGTGTATGAGGGGATGTGGGGGTCTGCATGTATGGTACTTTTCAGCGGCTACCAACTGCCTGTCAAGAGCCTGCCACCTTCCCAGCCAGGGGAAGGGACAGGTGTCAATCAAGGGGTCCCCTAAGGGCAAGGTTGGCTCAAGGAGTAGCCCTCTAGTGTACCCTGCCTGGAGATCTTGCCTGTGTAACTCTTCCAAGAGGTTGGAACTCATGTAGATTCCAACTTCTGACCTATTTTTCCAACAGTAAGAATTTCAAAGAAATGCTTGCTGGTAAAAATTAATGTCCATCCATGGCCTATGTCTTACATGCACTGTTAATAATATGCAATATTCTAAATGATTCTGTAGCACTGCATAATTGTGCGAGGGCATCTCCTTTTTAAATTACAGGATAGTTTATCAGTCACAATTAGACTTTACTATATAGGCATGATTTCTTTGTGGAAATTTAAAATACACAAGGCCATAGCCCATACAGGTCAAAAACAAAAGGTTTTTATGCAGTTTGTTTCCCTGCAGTCAGACAATACCTGTTTTTCATTTCCCAACTCAGCAGAGTTGTCACTGACAGGAGCATTGCCTGTTAACTAACTGTTTTAAGGGAAATAGCATCAGGTTTCTATTTTACAAGGCTGAAAACCTTTTGAAAAGAAACTTGAAATGTTTTTCTTACTGTGGAGCCATTTAATGCAGTCTTTCTTTTGTATGCTCTGGTTATTAGGATTATTTAAGGAAATAGAATCACGGGGATTGTGGTGTTAGAATTAATGTGGTACCCCTGCATAAACTAGCCCTTGATTTTTTTTTTTTTTTTGTGCCGCCATATAAGTCTTTTACATTTGATAGTATAAGACACAATCAGCATTAAACTACACTGCTAACTGTAGGAATTATCATGTGTTTTTGTTTCACGTGAAAAGTTCTATGATTTCACGGCTATAGCAGAGTCACAGTATGATGTCTTTTGCAGGTCTATCCTTCTCCAATATTATTTTCAGTAGCTTGTGAATATGATACTTTGGAAGGGGGAGTCATGGATGAAAGGATTACATGGGGATTAGGACAAAGGCTTCAAATAAGCAGTGACTGTCCAGTGGTCAAACAATGTTTTACACAGATCACCGCAAAATGATGGGTTTAAAAATCATGGATTTCTTAAAGAAATCCTTAGAAGCTATGTGACACAGTGGAAAAAGGACTGCACAGAAAGTCAGAAAAAATGGGTTATGTTCTTTGAGTACTTCCTTGCAGAAGACCATGGAGAATTTACTTAGCCTGTGTGTGACTCAGTTTCCCCGTGTCAATTCTCTAGGTAAAGATGTTTTGAGATTCTTGCATGATGTGGTAAGGATTACTAATATTACCTTTGTACTATTTAAAACCAAAGCAGTCTTTGAGGGACTTCATTCAGAGCTCTATATTTGGAGATTCATAAGGTATTCTGGGGAATGCATAATAGCAAGAAACTTACCTCTAGGTTTTACATAGGGTAGACTGTTTCAAATATTTTCCTGTGCATACCATGAACACCAGCTATGAACATATGCTACACTTAGGCAGCTGTCAAGCTTTGATTGTATTTATTAATTCCATTCCAACTATAATATTGGACTACTGAGTGGGATGTATAAATTGTCGCTATTTCAGACATTGTTATGGGCAGAAATTTTCCAACAGAAGAAGAGAAAAAAGAAACTTTCCAATGAGCTGGAGGCTTATTTCATAGTTTCCTTAAAATAGTAGGTTTTATCTCAATGAAACTTGTTTTATATTTGAGAATTATCTGGAATAGCAGAAATATATGCAAGAATTTTCAGGCAAATAAAAATTACAGAACCTATATATTGCACAGCTGACATCAATTGGAATTCTAAATTCAGGAAGAAGAGTTAAATATTTCTCCTCCAGAGACTTCAGAATAAATTAGAGAAAGCTTATAATTGATCAAAACTGAGTAAAAAAAGCAATATCCAGGGATGCAACAGTTATCTTTTCTTTGTTTTAAAAAATCTTGTCAATGTATTACTGTTATCTGTCTACAAGATTGAAATCCTCTGTTAGCTTAAAAAGTAGCAGTAAAAATCATGTAAACTTTCTCCATGAGGTACCTACTCTAGTTTATTTCAGCTATAACAAAGGGAAATTTGGGGTATCAGAAATGATTAGGTTTTCAGATATGCTTCTTGCCTGATCTTTCTATTGTCTTCCAGCCATGATGCTAATAAGTGGTGCTGCTGTTAGAATGGTGGTTCTACAGTGTAACATTTTCAGAAGTGCCTACGTGACTCAGGAATCATTCTCCTTTTCAAAAGTAATTTATGCACTTAGGAACTGCCGCCTTCTTAATTATTCGATGGGACTTCAGGCATGGACAAAAAGACATTTAGGGAGCGTCCAGATGAACACGCACTTGTGGTTTGCAGTGCTGCAAACTGCATGTGCCGTACATTCACACATTTGCTGTGCTGCTAATTTGTAGCATGTGGGGTTTTTCTGACTCCAGGATCTCCTGGTGTAAAAAAACCCCAACCCGTGTCAGATAAAAGTGGGGTGGCGCACGTGGCGGCAGCATGTGCCAACTGCCACTGGAGCCTGTCCAGCCAGAGCCATGCTCCGGCTGTCAGCCAGGCTCCACGTGCCTGGATCACCACAGTGGCTGCCCCAGCCCTGTGTAGTGGAATGCCTCCCATGAACTAAGTTAAATCAGCACAGCCATTTTTTGCCTGATCTAAACTCCCCACATGTATGTACATTTTGGCATTTAGATTGACCTAACCCTAGTTAGTTCAGTCTAACTGTGGGGGTATAGCTGTGCTACACGTTCAAATTAAAGATGGAAGGAAGCCAGCTATTTTTAAAGCATGATAGTTAATTTGCCCATGTAGCAGGTTTAAATTAATTGAGCAATTAACTAGGTAACTGTATACATGTAATGTGCAGAGGGGGCCTAAATGTAACTCCTGCATTTACCTCATAGAGTGTGCATTGGCTGATCCTGGTAATTTAACCCTGTTTTTATTCAGGGGTATGCTGCTCCACTTTAACTGTCACTTACTGCAGGAAAGGAGTGTGTCCATGAAACCAGTTACAGTGGATTTCAGCCACACTGTGTTCCCCTTTATTATTCTAATTCTTTTTCTGCCTGTGATTTTTAGGTTTCTATGTGTCCTTGAAAATGGGACTGATGCCTATGCCATGCAGGCACTTTTAGAAATGTTATCTATAACTTGGGTACATTTGCAGAAGCTGTACTGGGATCACCAACTTGCATTCATGTGTCATTTAAGAACCATCTGTGATGGTAACAACTCTCAGGCAGTACTTAGCTAGGCCCTATCAGTTTCCTAGAAGTGGAAAGCTCCTTTTTCTATTACAAGTACCCTGAGCCATCCAGCACCTCAATGCATGTATAGTAGCTTACTAACAAGGATTTCTGTAAATAAAGCAACAGGCATACCATCAAATTGGATATAATTCTTCTTCACCACCTCCTTTATCTTTCTTCCTGAGCAAGCCAGAGATGATTACAACTATGTCTCAGGAAATAAGCCTAGTAGAGCCTAAAGTTGAGTGAATTCACAAAGCATCCTATGGGGGTGAATGAGGCATTAGAATATAAATAGAAAGTACAGCATCAGTTCTAAACAAATGCTTCCAAGGTCTTTGTGTGCACTGACAGCTTTAGATATTCAATAGAAATGAATTTCACTCTAGATACCATGAACCTTGTAGCTTGTGGTGGCAGTGTTGCTTTTCTATACTTATCTTTTTTTTTTTTTAACTCCTGAAGTGAAAACAGTGCCAGACATACATACTTCTGCTCTGCATGAATGTAAATGTCCACAGAGGTTAACAGTGACCTGTAACAGATTTTTATAAAGCATTTTATAATATATTTGTATAGCTGGATCAGTTTGAGAAATAAAAAAAATCCAAATTTAATTTCTACTCCTCCCCAGTCTCATAAACAACAGACATATGAGATTTTCAGTTTTTACCCAACCATTTGGGGAAGTTATAACTAACTGAAATTTAAATATTTTATCTGTTAATTTATTCTAGGGAATGTTACAAGATTCATAGCTTTGTTTTAGGTGAATATCAAGATGTTCAACTGTTTTTTTTCCAGTTTAACCTTAGCTTTTAGAACCAGTTTCAATAAAACAAAAATTGAACCATGTCACATTTTGAATTATGAAATGTTTAATTTTTCTGTCTACTAATTTTCATTTTCACACTTCCCTACTGCGCTGTTTAGGAGGGAAACAGGAGTAACAAAATGTAGCCAAAGAAGTATTTGTACCTCAGATGGAAGTACTAGTAACAAATCCCAACAGGGATTTTGATTTCACAGATCTAAGTGAGCAAGATAAAAGTTTATGAAAGCTTCTAAATTCCAAAGGGATTCTCTTATCCACTGATCATCACTTTTTGTTCTCCCTCCAGTGCCTGATCCCCAAGGTCTGTGGGGCTTTCTCTGACTTCTCCTTTTAATTGTATAACTAAACTTCAGTCCTTGATGTGGCAGTTATGACGGTGGCTTCCACACTTGTATAAGATGTAATAAACTCATGAGATGACTTTTAAAGAAAACGTTTTAATTTATGCTGATTTGATTATGGTTAAGTGCAACAGCACCATCAGGTAAGAGAATTCTGCTTCTTTCTAGTTCCAGTTTTGATCCCCTTCCCTTCAGGACTTTGCTGCAGTGTGCTATGTTACAGCAACAATAGAACTGAAACTCAAAACTTCTGATGGTAAATTCTTTCCCTCTCTCCCTAATTCTTCTCTAAAACCCATCCATCATTCTTGCTCTCTTCCCCCCCACTCCCACTTAATTTACATCCTTGAATCTGCTTTAAGTTTTGATTACCTAGGCTGACATCAAGTGAGTCCAGTTATATATTCTTATTCCCCTTTATGAGTTAAATCCTGCATCTATTCTATCCCCATCCAACTGAACTCTTCCTATATGATGTAAGTTTATAGCATTGAGGTCTTAGCAGCTCTTGGCAGTCTCTGCAAAGCTAGGCAATATTTTCAGATTTCTTCTCATGTGAAGCCTCCCCCTTTCAAAAAGCCCTGAATTAATTTATGTCCCTGTAACCCTGGGGAAACCCCAGAGGCACACGCTTTGAAAACAAAAATCTGCCTGGCAGAGGTTGCTTTCTGGGTTATATTTTGTTGGACATCAGCAGAAACAAGAATGAACCTATATGGAGTTTTGGGGGCTAGAGGGGGGAGGAGATCCCTTTTAGATAAGAGGATCTTCCTTACCCATAAAAAGATATCTATAAGAACTGGAAAAAAACGTAGATTCATCAATGGACTGAGGTTCTGGCTTGATCCTCTATTTTTGAACTGGCTCACCCAAGCCTAATTATAAGCTGTGATCTAGAGCTGTCGCTATTTGCCAGATATTTCAGCCTTGATGAACAAGCCCCTGTAGGCTTACTTGGGAAAGCTTACAAACAAGGAAATTCACTGCTGTTCACCCGCTGGGCTTAGGACAAAAAAGCAAGTATGAAAGCTGCCAATATTTCTATATTTGCTTGTTTCATTTGAGTGGGACCAGTGCAATGACACAGAAAAAGACTCAGTGAGCTCAGAGCAAAAATAACACACTTGAAGTGCTTAATGGGTTTCTTCTAAGAGAATTCTCCAATGGCTTTAATAGAGTTGGGTGAACTAGTTGTAGCAAAAACTTTAGCCTTAGCCTTTTTCAGCTTACAGATTGCTTTGCTAATAGAGTTTGAATTTTGTGAATCTGTTAGCTGTAACTTTTTAGGCACTTCTTTAAGAATACTGTTGACAATGTGTATTTCGTATTCATCACTGCCACTATCTGATTGCCTGCTTTCCTCACATGATATTATTTTTGTTCTGCAACTAGATGAGTGTAACTGTAATAAAGAGGGAAAAATGAAATCATGTTGTGGGGATAGTTGGAGGACTTCATGATGTTTGGAGCCATGAAGGAAAAAATTAGAACATTTTAAACCTTATGCTTTCAAAATCTCTTGAATAAGGTCTTGTCTGTGAAATCACTGTTAAAGGTAGAGATCAGACTTAAACGCATTTTCTTTTTCTAATCACACAAAATATTTATGTGTGTTGTGTGCATTTATGGTTTCAGTCATGAAGCTTGATTTCATGTCTTTGCCTTTATTATTGACATTGTTTTTTCCTTATGCTTTAGTCAAAGGGTTTAGAATTAGGACTTAGGCCACAGGTTTAAGGATCACCTTGGCCTTAACTCTACTGAACAGAATGGATGGAGAAGTAATCTGATACAGATGTGGGACAGGTTAATTTTCTCTTGGAGCAAGAGAGGAAACCAGGCACAGAATGATATCCATTCCTATGGAATAGAAATAAAATTATGAAAATGATGGAATATAATTCCGTTGCTACTTTCTTGTCCTTTCAGTTTGCCTAGGGGTATGGTCAGCAGTGCAACAGAGGTGAAAGTAAACCAGTAATGAGGAAAAATATATTGCTTAAATGTCAAAATATCCACCTTTTCCTGAATATCAAAGATTCCTCGCTCCAAATTTATTTTAAACTGAAGCTGTGGGAGATTATTGTAGATTCTTTGGCACTGGCAGCCTTATAACTAAGATATATTTTCTCCTGTCAAATAAATCAATAAAATATACAGTACTTAATTCTTAAATGTTTCATTATTAGAGTCACTTTCTGATCCCCCTGGATTAACACATTGTGAAATAAAACACTCTATCTTACATGCATAAATTAAATGTTTTGCAACTTATAGTAATGAGTTAGAGGTGGCTCCCATAACTTTATAAATTGGTTGGTGTGTGTGTTATCAATGAAAATTGTCCCATTCATTGGCCTGAACTCCTCAGCTGGATAAAATCCCTGTTGATTTCATTGGCAGATCTTCTCGAATAAGGGCTATAGGATCTAACCCTTGATTATTTTTGCTCCTTTCTAGCTTCATATAATATAATACATTAATGGGTTTCCCATCAGTTTTCTTGATTCTTCGCACTGCACAGTTGCTTTCCAATGTTGCTGAACAGAGGAAACACACAGTACAAGACAATCATGTTAATTGCTTTCTGTTTCCTGAAAAGTCACACAGAAATTGTTCCTCTTATGCAAGGGAACAGTAGACCCCAGACATATGTTTTAGGGGAGAGCAGAGGGAGGAAGTTAACATGCTATGTTGTCAAGTTTAATGGCAAAGATCTGTGAAACAATTTAGAAGCAATTTGCATTAATAAATATGTGCATGCTTGAAATTAAAATGAAGTATATAAGTGGAAGTGAGGAAGAGGACTGCAGAAGTTCACCGAACTCAAATGTCTTTGTAGCTAGCTGACCCCTTTCAAATGCTTTAGTTTCGAAACATCTGAAACAAGGAAGAGAAAAGGACTAAAGGTAGCCCAACTTTGCTTCACATATGTGCAGTCACACCTCTGACTGTAGTGTAGACATGGCCAGAGACATGCATCATATTTTAGAGATGTTGAGTTTCACTGCTCCCTCCTCCTGAGTGCTATAAGCTGGCTATTTATTTTCAACTTCTGAGATGCATGCATACAGACAGGAACACGGTGAAGACCTTTGCTAACCAGATTTCTCCTTTTTTATACCATATTTTAGAAAGAGGGATGTATGATGGGGTCCACAACCCCTGGCACACATGCCAGAGCATGGCATGAGAAGGGATTTTGCTTGGCATGCACACCTCAGGGCAGATGTGTGTGGCGGGGGGGAAATGAAACTGCATTGCCACAACAAGGATCGGGCCCCTTGCAGCTCCCCCACCATCCACCCTGAGATGCATGTGAACCTGCCGCCAGCAAGGAGCCATGCTGGGGCTCCACAGACCTTGGTGCAGTTGCTTGTAGCTTCCCCGCTGTCTGCTGTGAGCAGCCTGGGCTCTGTGGCAGGTAGCAGGCCCAGAGCCTAAGCTGGCTGTGGCAGGCAGCCAGGAAGCTGCAAACAGCTGCACCAAAGTCTGTGGAGCCCTGGCATGGCTCGTTGCTGGTGGTAGGTCCATGTGCACCTTGGGTCAGATGGCAGGGAAGAAGCCAAGGCTGCACTGCCACAACAAGAGTTAAACCCCTTGCATCTTCCCTGCTGTCTCTTCTTGGCACACCAACATCTTACACGTCAAGGTTGGGCTGTTCTTGGCACTGCCCAAAATCATTTCCAACTTCCGCACTATGAAAATGAAGATACAGTCTTTGTGAGGTAAGGGACTATTATTGAAAGGATACATTCATTCAGTTTCTTGAGGTAACAATTGAGGTAATAATTGCCTGGGAAATTCAGCCCAGGTGCATTTAAATGGAAAGTTAGAAACCTTTGGCAAGCCTTTTGGTGAGCACAGGGCAAGCTTGAAGTTTTTACTCTGAAAGTGTCGCACATCATACCTGAGAGAAGCAGTTCACTGAACTGAAAATGTAAAAACTGATGCTTATTAGAAAGACGTTTCATTTTTATCTGTCCTTGTGACTGTAATTGGTAATGAAAGCATCTTACAACCCATCTCTCATTCTTTTCCTTCTTCTTTTGGCCCAATACCTTCTCTAAGGCACACTATGTAAATGATAGATTTTTATTAACATGTATTCATGTTAGTTTTAGGCTCAGTACAAACATTCCAAAGGACCCTGGCAGACATGCTCATTCGCACTTTATTTAAAGTGCTGTAAGTTAAAGCAGGAATGAACCAAACAGACATTTGGTTAAAGCCCTGCCTGGGGCCTCAGGGTGGGGTGCTGAGCCACATCTGTATGGCGGGGTGGCTCCCTTCTCTCCACTTCAGCCTCTTGACAGCTGCAGCCAGGAACTGCAGCACAAGGCTACCCAGCCTACCTTTTCACTGGGCCAGGAACTGGGACTGTGGGGGGAAGGTAGCCCCCCTGCTGCATAGATCCAGCCTGCCCCCTGTCCAAGGACCCAGTGAGCAAGCTGGGAGTGGGTGTGGGGAGCCTTTTTCCCCCAGGGCAGGAAAAAGCCAAGCCGGGAAGCCTTATGCTACAGCTTCTGGCCGCCATTGCCAGGATGCCTGGGTGGAAGGGTGGGAAAAGGGAGTCCCCCAAAGCTTGCTGACTGGGGTGTGGGGGGTGGGGGCTGGGCTGGGTCAGCATGGTAAGGGATCTCTTTTCTCCCCTCAGCTTCTTGACAGTTGTAGCCAGGAGCTGTAGCATGGGGCTGCCTGGCTCGGCTTCCTGCTGAATTGGGAATTGGTGCTGGGGGGTAGAAAAGAGCCCCTGCTGCCATGAGGGACCCTCCCACAGCTTGCTGGCTGGGGTGTCAGAGGATGCAAGGAGAGGCTTGGCCAGGTCTGTGTGGCAGGGGTCTCCCTTTCCCCAGCCTCTTGACAGCAGCAGCCAGGAGCTGCAGTGTAGGATGTCCTGGCTTAGCTTTTCACTACACTGGGAACTGGGGCTAGGGAGAAAAGGAGACTCCCCCTCCCTGCTGCAAGCTACAAGGTAGCGGGGGCCCCTTTCCCTTCCACCTCAGCTTCTTGACAGCTGCAGCCAAAAGCTGCAGCATAGGGCTGCCTGGCCTGGCTTTCTACTGCATCAGGAACTGGGGCCAGAAAGGAAAGGAGCCCCCATGCTGCAAGCCCTCCCTGCCCCCACAGCTTGTTGGCTGGGATTTTTTGAGGAGGGGAGCAAGGCTGGGTTCCTGTGGCAGAGATGTCCCTCCCCCATCACCATCTCAGACTCTTGACAGCTGTAGCCAGGAGCTGCAGTGTGGGACTGCCTGGTCCAGCATTTAACCACGCTAAGAACTAAGACCAGGGAAAGGAGCCCTCTCTTCCATGATTGACCCCCCCACACACACACACACCTAAAGTTTTCTGGCTGGGGTCTGGGTGTGTGGGGATAGATTAGTGCACCAGGGGGACTCCCTCCCTCCCCTCAGCCCCAGTTCTTGGTGTGGCAAAAAGTGGGACTGGGCAGCCCTGTGCTGCAGCTCCTGGCTGCAGCTATCAAGAGGTTGGGGCAAGAGGAGAAGGAAGCCCCACTGCTACACAGACCTGGCTTGGTCCCTCCAAGGTCCCAGCCAGCAAGCTGTGGGTGTCCCTTGTGGTGGGGGGGGAGTCCGCCTAAGCCTCTTGACAATGGCACCCAGAAGCTGCATTACAGGACTGCCTAGCTTGGCCTTTCACCCCTTTGGGAAATGTGTTGGCGGGGGGAGGCAGGGAGAATGGACCCAGCTGAGCCCCCACCAAGGTCTGAGCCCATAAGCCTGGGAGGGATCCACTTCCCCATTCCCTCACACCTGGCTTCGCAGAGAGGAGACAGCCTTTTCTGTCTCCTCTCTGTGATAACCCAAGGGCAGGGCTGGGCTGGTGCTCGCCTGGAGCAGACAAGTACTGGCTGGTGCTAGAAAGCCACCCAGAAAAGCTACATTGAAGCACACTGGATATGGTACAGACATTCAGAAAAGCACTTTAATCTAAAGTGCTTTAGTCTAATACTACAGCCATCAAAGGTTAACATTAAAATGGGATCCACCATTTCTAAAGCACTTTAAGTGCCATGCATGTCTGTTCTCTTATGGCTTTAAAGTACTTTCAATGTGCTTAACACACAGTAAGTGTAATGCCTGTACCTAGCCTTAATATAAAATATACAAATACTTAGGTTAGTGACCATGACCCTGGAACCATTAGAAATGGAGCAGAGGATAAATCCTTGTGGGTGGATGTGACAGGGTTTCTGGTGCTTGAAAAGCATCCTGCAGGTATGGCAGAGGCCTATTAGGGAGTCATCTGACTGGAAGGAGGCAGGGCTTAAGGCATATAAGTCCAGGGCCTGAGCTGGGCTGGGAGTCTAACCCTGAGAGCTGCAGTGAGTGGAGCTGCTGAGCAGCACAGCTGCAACCAGGCTCTTGCTTTAATGTCTGAGCTGGGATAAGCACTGGTGGTTTGTGGAAGGGACTGAGGGGAGGTAAGGAGGTCCCAGCTGGTCCAGAGAGAGAGAGAAAAGGAGAACTCAGAGGAGTAGGAAGCCTGGGGCCCAGAGTGGGGAGCCCGAGCCAGGGAAGGGCTGAGTAGACAGGGCCTGGAGCCTGAAGCTCAGCATGGGTGGAGGTGGAAGTGCCCAGAGAGAGCTGAATGTGAGCAAGGCTTGGGAGTAAGGATGGAGCCCGAGTAAAGAGCAGAGAGTGGGGCCAGAGAGCCAAGGGAGTGGTGAGGCAGTGAGGCCAGGACACAGAGAAGGGCAGAAGGCTGAGGAAGGTCACAGCTGGGGACTAGCGGAGCCAGAGGAGCCCAGGAGTCTCACCTGACCTAGGAGCAGGGCCAGGGCCCAGAGAGAGGTCACTAGTGGTCACAGCCCCAAGAGGAGTAAGGACCAGGGCTGGGAGCCTGTAACTCAGAAGGAGCTTGACACCAGGAAGGAGTATCATTTGTGAGGCATGCGCATGGCATAAAGCAGAGGTCAGAGCCATGTAACTGGCCCTTAAGGCAATGACCATGGACATCTGGTGGTCATGTGAGCAAGATCAGGCTTGGGAAGCCCTGGGGCAGCCTCCCTTTATCTAGAAGCGTAGATGCATCAAGGCATGGTGTGTAAATGAAGGGATGACTGCCCGAAGAGCCAAGTGGATAAGGACTGAGGGGACTTCAGGGGCACTATGACCACCCATGGAGATGAACCCTGTTATAGTGGGTAACTACGATACACTGTAGGCACTGGGGGTCTAGTTATTTCTAGACATCTTTTTTTTGGTGTATTGATTTTGCCAGTATAACACTGTAGTCTGTACTGGACCAAAATCTAGTCAGAAGTAGAGTAACTTTTTCTAGTGATTTCAGAGAAAATTGTAAAACAGAAGGGAATGGTGTCAATGGCTGAACTGCTAACTATTATATGCTTTTGATTTGAGTGATGCTATTTTGTGTGGCTTCTTTTCACCCTCTCTCCCTTAGCTGCCTTCCAGTGTCAAAGGAGGAGGTTCTTTTTCCTTTTGCACTAATTATCTCTGACATGTTGGCAACCTTATCCTTCAGGTTCTTTCTATTGTATTCTAGAACATACTCTCCCCACAGAGAAAAGCAAACATGATGTCTTTAAAAAGGACATTTAAAAATGCAGCTAGGATATATTTGTCTGTTCAGTGCCTTGGCACACGCGTGCACCTGTTATGCATCTGAGATTATTTTGTCAGTGCATTCAGCAGTGTTGAAATGGGTTATCTATACCTTTTTAGGGTGATAAGAAAGTTTGTGTAAGATAGAGGCAAACAGCATAAAATCATGAAGGGGTAAATGTAGCTTATTCTAAGGCTTTATAATATATGAAGCTGCAACTCTTTTGATGGAATGGATGGAAACTATGTCAACTGTCACATTTAAAACTAGACTGGACACAGGATTAGAAAATGAATCGTATGAATAATCCAGTATTTCCACAGGAATGAACTATTTGGCCAAATTATCCCCTTAAATTTTACAATACAAAGTAGATAGAGAAGTGTAAGCAAACACAGCCAAAAAAATTGTGAATTAGTTTTAACCTGGGGCTTGATTTGGGACCTAAGAGGTCCTGTGTTCCTAAGTAAATTTTTTTCCCTTTGTTTACAAATGGGGAGAGGTAAAGGAGCTAAGTTCATTGTTCAGAATAGAGGAAGACATTCTCACAGTTGGTATTAAAAATCACATTGCTATGTGCCAGGCCTATCCTTAAGTTAATAAGCTATGAAGGAGGGAGAATTTATTTATACAACTTACCTCTGTGTGAGTTGGAGCCGAATTATGTAAGGACTGAACTAAGCACAGGCTCAGGCCTGGATGTTCAATTTAAAACTTCTATTGTTTCACAAAGTCATAAACTAAAGGGGATCTGTGGGTTCACGAGGTTCCCAAATTAAGCCCTTGCTTTCTAACCCGAAGGCTAGGTGTGGCTGCCTGATTCAGTAGTCTCAGAACTGGTCAACAGCTCATTTAAAAGGAGTCCTTTATCTTTTTCTAGACAAAAGATACAAAACTGTCCACACTCTGACAGTGAGGCATCTAACATAACTTTACTATTACTTATACATGATAATACATATACATATGTATTTCTAATTTTTACTTCTATTGGTTACTTAGTTAACTTATCTATATTATACTATTAGGTGATACGCTCTGTATTATAATTTTTATGCTTCTTATGCTAATACTTAATGACCTTAAATATAACTTTTTCCAGACTCTGCTTGCATAATATGCGGTTATCTTTCGTCATTGCGGTTTAGCCATGTGGTTTCCTGTTTCCACGACAGAAGCTGCTAGCTATTTGCTTGCAATTTTTATTATTGTTAGCGTTTTCATCTAAGGGTCAGAAGGTGATCACCAGAATGTCAATCGCTGACTCCTCAACCTCCTTGAAGCATTCTGGGGGTTTTAGTGCATTGTTCTTAAAGCTAGGCCTTGCTTAGCATAAGCACTATCTCACATCACCTCTTTCTCCTTGATAAAAATTGCTATTTCTGACTGAGAAAGCTGAACATATCCTTTGAAATATGGATAACAATACTTTAACAAAACTTTAACTGTAATGCAAGCTATGAGAAGACCTAGAAAGATAACAAAAATCCACACACTATCTTCCATTTACTAAATAAGATTAGACATTCCTTCTGTAACTCTGTTTGAGATCTGCATATGTTTGATAATTGTTTTCTTAGCCTGTTGGTCAATATTACCTAGCCAATTCAAAGGTTTACTAAGTCTTTCTAAGACAGCTCTTAAGTAGTCGGGAGCTTGACCAGTTGTTGAAAGATTCTGATAAACTACAGAAATAAACTTAGTCAAGTCTTTTTTGATGTATTCTCTGGAAGAGAGCCATATTTCTATTTCATTGCCCAACCTTTGGAGTCTTAAAACATCAATTTCTTGTTTATGTAAAGTTAAATCTAAATCCTTCAATAAAATTTGCCAAAAATCTGCTTGAATGGAATTAGGTTCTTGTATTAGCATATGTGCTTTTCCATGATGAATATAAATACTTTGTCTTTGATATGTAATTAAGGAACTCTCTTGAATAACAGAACAATTAAAATTCAGGCATAGGACTGTACCTGAAGTAAATTTCCATGTACATACCTCTCTTTGTTTTAAATTCAGAGGTGTCTGACAAGCTCCTACAGCTGATATGGAAGCAACATCTGCTGTCCATTTCAGATCTTGATGTACACATAAGGTGTAAGTGGTGTTGATTAAACACTTGGCTTTACTATCCTGATTACATAGAACTAATACTGGTTGTATCATTTGAGGAGTAAATAAGCGACACATTATTTCATCAGGAATTAAACACTCAGTGGTTATACGACCTGTCGATTTTTCCAAGATACCTTCTGGCGGTGTACAAAATCTTAATGGATTTAATCCATCTATTCTGGGGGTTCTTGCTATAACAGCCGTTAATAACAGTTTGCAAACTGTAATATTTTTAACTAATTGATTACAAGGTTGTTCCTGAATTATTTTTCGCAATGCCCTTCCATATATTGAAGTTCGATTAGCTAGATCTAAATCAATAGATACTAATTGTTGAACCTTTCTTCCTAAGTTCTGGGTATATGTAACAATGCTCTGTAATAACTTAATATTATTTTTAGTCGTTGCCAATTGGCTTATTCGAGCGAGTGATCTTTTTTGTTTACAGACTACCTCTAATGTAATTCTTTGTTGGGGGGTTCATAGAACTTCGGTAGCAATCTGCAATAGAATGTAGTTCTGCTAAATTATTATGAGGCAAGATTAACATTAAATTTAATTTCCAATGTTGTTGAGCATACTATAATGAAGCATTCAAAGATGTCTCATTTTGGGTAGTACTCTATCCATCAACAGCTGAATCTATCTGCCATGTATCGGGTTCTATAACATAATATGCTTCTATTTGTCTTATTTGATATGGTTGATCTGCTCCTAATACTATACCAGTAGTTTCATGCACATACGTAAAATCATTTAAGTAAAAGCATGGGGAACAATTTTTATATTGTGAACAGTTATTTCTATTTAGTTCCCAACAACTAGATTTATACCAGACTCATGATGAGTCTGTACTATTTACTACAGGAAAACTGCCTGAATAGTTTTTACTCTGTTCATACTTAGAAGTTTCTGCAATAAGAGAAAAGTTATATATCCAACACCTTTTTCCTAATGGTAAATTAACTACTTTAACAGTAATATTGGCCTTTTGACACCATTTATGAGATAATACTTGTTCAAAGGTTAAATAACAGGTTTTAGGTAATTCAACAAAAGTACTCGTAGTATTTACATCATTACAATTAGTAACATTATAGGAGCATAAAGGGTTCCAAGTACTATTACAGTATTTTTGCATAGGGTTATTTTGGGGCTGAATCACTGGGCCTGAACATTGATAAAATGTCCAAGGAATCTTCTAATTCTGAAGAATTGCATCGGTTGTATTATATTGGTTCATAGTCCAAAAAATTGTAAGCTTTTCAATGGGTGTATTTAAAGTTAGTCCATCTATTCCAGTAAGATTGTAAATTCGAGTTTTATGCCCGTCCAACTTACAGTAGAAATGTTCAAAACATCTAGCAGGAATGCCTGAATCATTAACCTATTGCGTATAGAGGTCAGCAGTAAAGTTAGTTCTGTTGAGTACTATAAAACATGTCATATTAACTCAACATATCGAATTTTGTGTGCAATCTGTACACTCATCTTCAGCATTTATTAGGACAAACAGTCTCAGGACATAGAAATATCTTGATGCCTTCCATAATGACAATATCTTTTCTTCTTCCTGCAATTTAAACACAAGGGAAGCGCTTGCTTCTCGATTTACTTTTGGATGAACTTACATTTTGTAATATGTACAATATGTTCCTTTCTTGCATAATCTTTGAGCTGCACAATAGTAGGTGACAGCCATTCGAGAACTTTTCCTAATTGGCTTGCCTTTGACTGAGGAGTACGAAACCAAATCTCAGTACCAGGCGGAAATTTTACCTGATATTTATGTTTTTGTGCTATTGTCTGAGGAAAAGGTACATGATTTAAACCATAACTTAAATTATAAATGATTACACACTGCAAATAAATTTTGGTCCACTCTTTAAAATTTTCGGAATTTAATTCTTTTTGCAGTAAGGTTTTAAAGATTCCATTAGCTCTCTCTATTACTTCATTACTTTGAGGAGTATGTGGTACAACATATTGTAGTTGGATTCGAGGATAAATGTTATCACAATAATTTTGAAATTTCTTAGAAGTAAAAGCTGGGCCATTATCACAAAAAATCTGCCTAGGTTGTCCTTTGCTAGCTAAACACAGTTGTAATGCTTTAATAGTATTAGAAGAACTTAAATTTCTTTGAGGCACTACCATTAGGGTACGTGTAGCTAAGTCGATACATGTTAAGGCATATTTATAGTCTTTCGCTCCCTGTAATGGCCTTATATGGTCTATTTGCCATACTTCATTCAAAATATATTTAGCTGGGTCATAAGCTCCTTTTTGCCATTTATTGTGGGTTCCTTGTATATTCCATTTATTATAAATATCACACCATTTTAAAACATTCTTTACCTGTTGGACCGTAGGTACTGGTTTTCCAGTTGCATATCTTTTTATTAAATTATACAATCTTACTGGTCCTAAATGTTCTATTTTTTCATGAATATTCATAACTCTATTGGCTAATTTAATATCAGAATCCAGTGTTATTATGTTTCAAGCTGGTTCTATTACTTGATCAAAGGCCTTATCTTTGTGTGAGGTAAATTTACATAATAACAAAATTTTATTTAATCGTTGTATTTGCGTTTTAATATTTATTCATAATTTCTGATGATTATGTGCAATTTCAGAAAATTCTGGTTTATGAATAATCAATAATCTGTTGATTCTATATTGGGTATCTAATTCCAGAATAACCTGTTCTGAAGAATGATTAATTGTGCAATGTTGTAAAAGGTATTTTGGGTTTTTCTGGTAATTTTGATAGTTGTAACAATGTTTTAGTTATAGATATTAGAGCCTTTTTAGTATCATTTACATCTTTGACCATCTGATTGCTTAACGCTTCAAACAGAAGGGTTTTAAGTTCTGTTTTGGCCAATTGATATTTTTCTTTGGCCTCTTTAATTAAAGGAGGTACATCTGTGCATTTTTCTGCAACTTTGAAAATGGCAATTACTATGCGTTTGCGTCCCTACATATCCTTTGGAGATAGTATAGGACTACCCGCTATTTTATACACTTCATTCAATAGTTGGTCTTTTAGTAACAAAAAAACTTCTCCCCTATCTACCTTCTCCTCTTTTACTATTACTTTTAAAGGTGGCGCTCCACCTGATCCTCCATGAACATTTCCTGTTGCTGGGTCATCTCAATTGGCCCTTTGAGTAGCTACCAGCAAAATACTGGGGTCATCAAAGCATCTATTTAGCTGACAACACAAATAGTCCTCGGGACTAAGAGTGACATATATTTGGAATGGATTATTGCTCGCTCCTGTCCCTGTTTGTCACAGATATACTATTCTGCAACGCAAGTCTGTCAAAATCAGATTACCACTAGGGATAGCCCTATGATGGAAAACTATATGATTTAATTTTATATCATTTCCTACCACTTGCAAAACTTCTCTCTCTTGTTCTCCAAGCAAATTATTAGCAAAACGCTCAGCATTACTCTGTAAAAACTCACATTGACTAAAGGGGGTATTAGAAGGCATCTGATTTTGCAGTGCTTCAGTTAGATCTTGTAAAGGCTGACATTTGTGAATGGGATTGGGATTTGAACGAGCCATACTCTACTCTCTCTCGGTATTTAATGATATCTAGGCCCAAAAAGGATTCTTCCAAACGAACAAGATCTTTAAAGCAAAAATGTTTTAAAAGTACAAACTTGGACAAGAGTGATAGAGATGGAATGGGCTCTCGGGTAGCTAAAGGACTGAGCACCCTAAAGTCAGTGCTCAGATATCCAATCTCCTTACAATTATGTAAAATATGAATGATCTCATATTCATAATAAATTTGTGGGATAAAATTTAAAGGGTATAACCAGTAAGCTATCCTGGGGATTTTTATCTTACACCAAGAACACCGTCGAGACCTTATTAAAAGCAGAATCCAAGATCGTACAGCAGGAAGTACTGCTCTAATAGTCCCTCCAAACAATAATAATTTTCTTTGTAAAATTTCTACATTGTGTTCCTCACAAGCCTATAAAGAGCCTCTTACATAACTGTCAATCCTAACATCCTTGATAAGGGTACAAATAGTATTGGGTGGAGGTTTTATGGGAAGCAAGGAAAAAAGACAAAGGTCACACACCTGATTTAATCGAGGCCAGCAGTCCAAACAGGAAGGAAAGGGCTCCCGTTCCAGATTTAGCAATGGAAACGGCCTCTGGAAAAGGGTGTACCAATTATTTTTCCATAGCCACCCGGTGTAGGTGCTAAGTAATATACCTTACTCTTTTGCTCGGGCCACCATCTAAGAAATTTTATTACTTTATCTTGGGAGACCACTCATAATAACGCATGAAGCTCATCCTGACCACTAATAACTTGATCAAAATCGGTAGTTATACGTGAGTTAAGTACATGTCATGAAGAAACACACACTTTGTCTTCTATCCCTTATTTTCCCATACAGGGAATAACTGACTACACCGCTTTGCGATACCTGTATCAAGAGTCTCATTCTCTTTTTGTACTATTAATTGTAAACAAGTTGAATCTATCAAATAATGGTCATAAATGACCTGTTCCATAAAACTTGGTTTGGCCAGAGGTTCTAATAGGGGAAAAGGTAAATGGGGATAAGGGCTAAAATAATTCTGAATGTGTAGTTCGGGGTAATCTCCGACTTGGAGTACTGGAAAAGAAGGTCCCCACTCAATTACCTGTTCCATTTAAAATATAAGAGTACCCAGAAGCCTGCCAGGTAACTGGGGCTACATATATGTATTTTGTTAGATACAGCGATTACTTGACTGTATCTAATTTATCTAGAATGTTCACCTATTCTTTTTAGGGACTATTTAAGCGAATTCTGGTAAGAGGCATTATACAGTGCCAATGCTAACATGTAGGAGTTAATCAGAGGTAAAACTCCTATCACGATTAGTATTAACAACATACAGCCTACAGAAGAGCTCTATGTTGTATAGCTTTTAATATACTACTATTTAATATTTCTTAGGTAAGGGTGGAATAAGACAAATTATCAATTCAAAATCATTTTCCGACGGTCCTTGAGTTTATACCATGAATTTCAAGGAAAATGACTTCCCTCATCCATACTTAAAGTAAAAAATAATACCAATAACTATCCCAATTCCTGTACCACTAATGATACCTATTTCTATATGAAGTTTATTTCGCTCCCAATTTTTCTGTCGTCTTTGTTTTTCCCACTTGTCAATTAACTGACAATGGAGACAATCCTTTCTTTTGTCCCCTTTCCAATTTACATCTCTCCCCACTAAACCCATAAGGAATTATTATTATTATTATTATTATTATTTTCCTCTTCAGCTATTTTATATTAATCACATACATCTGTAAAAAGATTCCTCACAGGCCTTGATCTTCTACCTCCAGCCTAATTGCGCCTGTCCCAACCACTCAATAAATTCACGACACTTTAGATAATCGTCGGGACCTTGAGTGCAGCCTAAATATGCCTGAGTAGTCGAATTATAATATGAAATCTTTAATAATTGGTGACAGTAATAACCATCTCGTTCCCAGTAGAGACCTAACCTAAGAATCGTGCTCACAGCAAAGACCCCAATTATTAGATGACTATACAATCACACCCCACAAAACCAATCTTGTGTATCACAACGGGTTCTTTGTCCATTTAAAGGACAATCAGGATCATCAGGATTGTGACAACGACACTGAATTTCCTCTTTTAAATCTTTATATGGGTTCTGAGTCTTTGCTTTAATGACTCCTCCCAAAATTTGTACCATTTAGCTTCTTTTGGGGCTCTAGATTCTTATGTTATCAATCTAAGCAATCTTAACACAACTAGGTTCTTATATTATCAACCCCCTTTTTCTTTCTTCCACAATTGATATTCTCCTTCTCCTTGAGGTCTATACATTGTGGCAAGACACCGTTCACCTGGTAATAAATAATTTTTTACCAGAGCGGGATTACTATTTCTCAGCCAGACTATCCTATATTGTCCTGTGGCTGCCAATAGACAGATTAAACTGTCCCCAGAACTATAATTCAAGTGAAAACTAATCACCTCCAAAAAATAGGAATTAATTTCCTTTTTTGGCTCTCTGCTCCCGGTTCCCCCTATAATTAAGAGGAATTTATACCTACGGATTTTATCTAGAGACCACTGTTTCAGAAACCGTCTGCTTCTGATCCTGTACTTCTATTACCTGTTTCTACCCTGTTATTGTGCCCGCTTTCTGTAAGGCTTTCTAGTCTTGCCTTTCTTCTGTAGGCTAATTAGCTATCTAGGACCGCTATACTCCTTTGTCTGAGGGGTATAACTACTTTTACTCCCTTCCCTGAGGGGTATTATCTCAAACTCTTATTCCCCATAGTTACCCTATTGTGTCCCCTACAATAGGTAACCCTACTCACACTCCCATGAATAAGCAAAGATTCTTACCCAGTTGAATCCGAGGGTCAAAAATCTGAAAATTCCTCATTGTCCTCTTGCAGGAATCGGGATGCTCCTTCTTTCTTCACTTTGTGAAACAGATTCTTTGGATACCACTACAACCTCTTTGGGGTTAAGGGTACCCTGCTCGCTGCGCCAAATTGTGTGAATTCGAGCCGAATTATGTAAGGACTGAATTAAGCACAGGCTCAGGCCTGGATGTTCAATTTAAAACTTTTCTTGTTTCACAAAGTCATAAACTAAAGGGGATCTGTGGGTTCACGAGGTTCCCAAATTAAGCCCTTGCTTTCTAACCCGAAGGCTAGGTGCGGCTGCCTGATTCAGTAGTCTCAGAACTGGTCAACAGCTCATTTAAAAGGAGTCCTTTATCTTTTTCTAGACAAAAGATACAAAACTGTCCACACTCTGACAGTGAGGCATCTAACATAACTTTACTATTACTTATACATGATAATACATATACATATGTATTTCTAATTTTTACTTCTATTGGTTACTTAGTTAACTTATCTATATTGTAATATGAGGTGATACGCTCTGTATTATAATTTTTATGCTTCTTATGCTAATTCTTAATGACCTTAAATATAACATTTTCCAGACTCTGCTTGCATAATATGCGGTTATCTTTCATCATTGCGGTTTAGCCATGTGGTTTCCTGTTTCCACGACAGAAGCTGCTAGCTGTTTGCTTGCAATTTTTATCATTGTCAGCATTTTCATCTAAAGGTCAGAAGGTGATCACCAGAATGTCAATCGCTGACTCCTCAACCTCCTTGAAGCATTCTGGGAGTTTTAGTGCATTGTTCTTAATGCTAGGCCTTGCTTAGCATAAGCAGTATCTCACAACCTCTTCTTCAATCTTGGCTTTTCCCCCCCTGACATAGCAAATTATTTCAGTTCTGTAGTGACTACACTCATGCACAAGAAAGAGTAGTTACATGTGCACAAAATAATTCTGTATAAAAACAATTTATAAATTTAATCAAAGTCTGAGCTGCTATTGTGGGGGAGAGTATAATGAATGCAATTTTTTCTCCCTTGCAGTGAATGAAAGCTTTGCCTCTGATTTCAAGCAGGTCAGTTCTTTACCCTGTCTTTTTATAGATCTGTATAACCTGAATGTCAGTAGAAGGCTGCTTCTCAAGCAAAATACCCATTGAAGCAAACAGGAGCTTTACCTACTTTGAAACCACAACATTAGACTCTCCAGACCCTTTCTTACCCACTGAGCACTTGTACTGAATATGAAGTTGCTTGCTTGTCTCACAGAATGGGTTTTCTTCATTGAGACTTGTAGATCAGTTCAGGGAAAGTAGTTGATGCCTAAGGGTAAGACAGTGGAGGAACATTTGTCAAGACTGACTTGCAGGCAAATGAGACTGGTGTCATTAGTTGAACAGAGGAAATAAGGAAAGAAGAATGCCATAAGAACACTTAATGTAATTCTCATACACTTTTCTGTGTCTGTTTTAGCTTTGTTCTCCTTTGTCTTCAGAGTACTGTTTTAAATTCCTCTGACCAAGCTATTATACCTGGATGGCATTAGATAAGACTGATAATGAAATGGTCACTATGCACACATCACTCAGTCACTGAATTACACTCATGAAAACCACTCACTCATGCACTGACCAGGCTGTTCCTCTTGTCATGTCACATCCGCTCCCATCCTCTACCAGGATCACCTTAGTACAGGAGCAGAGATTTACTCACAATTCTGAGCCTGGTGAACATTTATCTGCACAAAGGAGAAGCTTCTCTGTGCAGATGCTAAACAAATGCTGATACCAGATACTGAAAAAATTGCTGTTACCTTCATTTTTTGTAACTCTTTCCAAAACACATAGGATTGATTCCTAAGTCCTTAGTAAGTCTGGTGATTAATATTCTTGAAACCTAAATTTGATTTTTAAAGTAATCTAAACTATGATACTTACTTCAATGTGTAGAATAGTCCTGTATTGGGAACATATGCGCTAATATGTTTTGCTAGATGAGAAATACTTTCAAACACCACCTAACTAAAATTGTTCATACAAATATATAGATCTATAGATGTATCTAGATATTTATCTTTTTATATATATATATATAAATATATAAAAATTTGCTATTGTGAGCATCATTATGAAATGTCTAAAGATTAAATTTATTCCAATAATCATTACAATGATGAAAAAATTCCTTGCTTCAATAGTTGATTTATGCTTCATTTAAATGTACAGAGTAGTTCCAATATAATTTCTTATTAGCTCTAATGACAAATTTTAAAATAGCATGACTCTGAAATAAAGATGAAAATTTGCCATACAAGTTATTACATTTAAATGGATATCATATTTAATACTTAAAAAATCATTTGATGTAAATAGCCATCGTGAATCACTGCAAATATACTTAGATGTAATTATTTTTTTCTTTACTGTATGTAGTTGCTTCTTAACAATTTATTTTTCTTCTTTCATTGGGGTAAATTATATTCAGCATTTTAATTGTAGAATAAAATCCGTTTTCTTGTCAAATGCCTATATTGCTTATTCAGATGTTCATTATGATGTTTGTCAGAAAATTCGGCACAGTGTCCAATTCAAATTTTGTCTTCCTGTTCTACTGTTTATGAAGCCACATAAACTACAGATTCCAAAATGAAGGAAGACTGTGTATACAAAAACCCTGAATGACATAACTAGGGAGCCTTTAACATTTTAAATTACAAATTTTTGCTGTCAAGAGTTGCATAAAGTATTTCTTTTAAACTTGTCCCATATGGTTTATTTTTGTAGTATGAGATGTAAAGAATAACTTTATTTGACACAAGATCCTACAGGCATTGCCAAAAGGCAGCTAGCTCCCTGCAGCAGACCACAACAGCCCTGTTCATCTGAAGTTATATCTCAGGTAATGTGCAGTATGCATGTACACCAGATTCATCAACTCCATTTGGCAAAGGGATTCTCGACTGATCTGAGGAAAGGCCCTGATTCAGCAGGGTACTTCAGTATAGTAGTCCCATTGAATTAAATAGTATGGTTGGTCTTAAGTACTCTTCTGAATCAGGATCTAAATTGGGATTAGTAAATATTTTTTCACAGGCAAAGTCTGAAAACAGGGTACCTAGTGCTGAAAAGTCAGATGCACTATCCCATCAACAAAGACTGCACTCACAGTTAAGCTATTGTTGTAACTGCTTTAGAGACACTGTAGTCTATCCATCTTAGGTTTTGGTTTAAAAAAACAAACATGTATTTGGTTCATTTTGATTCTACCGATATGACATTTTGTCAGAGCTTGTTTAACATTTTTTTCTTTACTGCTTACAAAAATCCTTTTTGATATGAAGAGCCTGGAACTACAAGTTGGGAGTAATTCTGCTGACATCAGCAGACAAGACCTGAATCGGGTCCTGGATATTTTTAGCTTAGGGAATCATGGTGACCTTGGTAACTGAGTACACAGGATACTGAAAAGTTAGTTGTTTGGAGAAATGAAGTCAGTTTAACAGTAATATGACTACTTGCAATATGGCTTTTGCTTAGTTAACCCAATACATATTTGCAAACAGTGAAAGGAAATGTTTGCATTAAAATGAGACTTCTGACTTAGTCTCTAAAAAACCTTTGGGCCTGGGAACAGAATTTCATCTCAGTTATTGTAGGTGTTTACCTCTAGAGCAGTATTTTTCCTCTGTTTTTAAAGCAGCAGAAACAAATATGATTAGTTTTTGTTTACTTCTCAGTTCATGCACCACCTTTATCTTCAGTCATACTAGGAAGAATTTGCATTAGGTATAAAGTAGCATTCAAGCAACAAGATATTGTATCTTCCAGTAATATGAAATGGCATTGATTAGTAGAGATGTAGACCAGCCACTTTCTAAAGTCTTGATTCAAAAAGTATATATGACCCATTCTAATAAATCACTTGCTGTCATGCTCACATTTTTTGCTATGACTTCCATTTGCTATAACAGAAGTTTAGCAAACAATATTTCTCTGCTACAGGCATGAACATGAACATAAACATAATAGACAATTGCAGAATGTAGGTTGCCAATCACAGTATCCAGTTTTGCCTGAAGCTTTGAAATAGTTTTCCTTAGTTCAGTTTCCACCTTGTGCAGCTTTCAGGATTTGGGGGAACCCAATTCTCCAACAAATAGAGGATGATCGTGGGCAAAACAAGCAAACAGAAAAGCAGCCTAAGATAAAATAATAGAAATTTATAAGTAAAATTAGAGAACTTGAGCAAGTTATATATTGGAACATAGGTGAAACTGGAAAAACTTGAAATGGTAACTGCAATGCAAAGGATTATTTTAAATAAATAACCTAAAAATAATGGTCCAAATATCTGTCCTGTATAATTTCATGGATATATGTCAATAGAACTTCGATGATTGAGATAAACATTATATTTCAAGGTCTAAAATACACAAGTAGATCACGTCCACACATGCAGGCACATGTGCTTGCAGCAGCTCAAATAGGAGCTGCACAAATTTGAGCTGGGGATTTTTGCCTCGGTACACATGCCGGGAAGTGCGCTTTGTCTGCCATGTGCTGATTCCACCACCAGGTCATAATCCAACTTGCAGCGGGAATATGGCCGATGGTGCCTTGTGATTCCTTTTCAGGGGGTCCTGGTAAGGGTGTTTTATACGTTGGGGGACCTGCAGTGTTTCTAGTGCCATGCCTCAGGGCACTTCCATCATGAAAGCCCCATGAGCCTGGTGAGAAGGGCATCACTGGCAAGAGGGGTGCCACTGGCGAGATGGGTGCCCCTGCCACTGGTGCCCATAGGCGACTGGTAGGAGGTGCATGGGGGGGCATGTGCCTCCCTGAAGGCCAACACTGATGCTGTCAGTAGGGCTGGTGCCCCCCTGATGGGGTCAGCAGTTTCTGCAGGTGCCCCCCCAGATTCAGGAGGCACCAGTCACCAGTTGGGGTGCCCCTCCCCCTCAGGCCCCCTTGACACCCCAACAAGACCCAGCCCCCCATGCACACAGGGGACCCCGCCCCCCAACCAAGTTTGGCAGAGTCCCAGGCAGGGAGGCAACAGCTAAGGGGAGAGAGGGAGCAGCCCCTAGCCATGACCCCAGTGTAAGTGCCCCATGCTGCCAACCCTCCTAACAGAGTTTGTCCACCTGAGGACCACACTGTGGCTGAATGGGTGCAGGTCCCCTCCAGGCACAAAGCCAAGTGGAAGGCCCAGATGCAGCTGGAGCACTCTGAAGTAGAAGACCCCCCCCATGCACTCAGACCACCATACAGGGGAAGGGAAGAGCTCACTTCCTGGGTGCTTGCTTTCCCAGCTGTGCTCGACGCCCCCCCCCCAGGAAAGATAAAATGGCTAATCCCGTTGGAGGAGGCTTCAGGGCTGCTGGACAGTCCCAAGCAGGAGCCCATGGAGGAGTCCCCTCATTCTGCTGTCCAGGTACTACCTCCCAAGACCATGGGCACCAAGGCCTCAGCCAGCCCAACAGTAGGTCCAGCAGTGAAGCCCTCCCCCTCTGACAATCTGGGGGACACAGAGGCTCTGAGGCTCACCCTGGTGAGTCCTGAGAGGGCAAGTCCTCTTTCCCAGGACCCCGAGGCAGGCACCAATGCCACCCCAGTGCCTAACAGATCTCCTTCCCCCTCCCAGAAAAAAACCTTGCTGCCAGCCCACCCTATGGTCCCACAACAGAGGGGGTCAAAGTGAGGTCCCCTGACCAACAGGCTGATCTTGTTGGAGGACCTGCACAGAACCTTGGGGTTCCAGCTCTGCCCTGCCATCTTGTAAGGGAGTCCTACCCCCACCCTTATCCCCATCTCCATCCTAAGGGGCTGCAGAGCTCTCCCAATCTGGGGTTTTAGTGGACTGAAGGGTTCAGATGGTCCCGAAGGAGCTCGCTGAGTCCCAGGACCAGGAGAAGGATGCCCAAGAACTGGTGGAATCTATGGAGCCTATGGGCCTCTTGGTCCTGGCTGTCCCCAGGAGGAAGCTACTTGTGTTTCTTGACTGTGAGTACACCTAGCGGTTCATCAGCAAGGTGCAGCTTGCCTTGGACCACTAGAGAGATTTTGACAATGTCCTCAATACTGTGAGGGTGCTGGCAGGGAAAGGCAAAGGGGTTAAGTGCTGCAATGCCTGAATCTGTAGGCAGACCTGCAGTTTTATATATACCATCTATGCTTATTGGAGGGTGCTGAGCAAGCCAGTGACCCCCACACCAGGCATTGAGGCATGCAAGACCTTTGCTGAACCATCTACCCCACCTTTCCCCAGCCATGAGGTCATTTAAAATCATGATCCTCAACATCCATGGCTTCAGGAAGGGTCTCTGGAGATGCTGGGTGCTCTCCTTCCTTCAGGAGTGGGGTACCCCATGGTATCCTTGTAGGAGACCCTGATGACCCTAGCCAATGAGCCTAACTGGAAGCTGGAGTGGGGAGGCAGAATTTACTTCTCAGCACCCTCTTGTGGGGTGGCCACCCTGTTCTCCCCAGGCCTGCAGCTGGAGGTTCTTCAAGATGTTGAGGTGGTGTTGAGCCACTTCCTGCACCTCCAGGTCCAAGTGCAGGGGCTGGTCCTGAACCTTCTGAATGTGTATCCCTCTGCAAAGGACCTGGAGTTCATGGATTTTTTCTACCAGGCAGCCACTTACATCAGCACCCTCAACCCTTGTGAGTGCCTGGTCCTTAGTGGGGACTTCAATGTCACCCTGGACACATGGGACCGGTCAGGCAGGGAGGCATTTTTGGGGAGATCCTGACAGAATACTCCCTGGTGGACATCTGGCATACGTGTCACTTTACTTACCTCTGATGGAGCTGGGGTCCATGGAGTCTGCAAAGCTTCTGACTGCCCTACACATGGAGGCAGTGTCCTCCAGCACTGGGGCAAGGGCCAGCCATAGAAATGCTCTGGCTGGCTACCAGAGCATCTCTTCGGAGAACCTGAGCCTCTGGTTGCCTCAGGACATGGTTTTGGATTGTGCCCTGCCCTGCTTTTTTTCCTTGGTGTTTTCTTTTTTTTTTTTTTGATACCTGGATGTCCAGGTGTCAAATTCTGAGCCCATGATGCAAATATGCAGTGTGGGGAACCTTTTCCTTGTCCCAGTATGCCCCTTGCGGAGTCTCAAACTGCTTTGAGATGTGGCAAGATGCACATGTGGACTGATCTGGATGTGCCCATAGTGTATATATATTATAAACAAATTTCAAATCCAATTTCAATATTAATTTGAACCTATCTTTGACTTATCATTTCCGAAAGCAAGCAAAATAAATCTACACCCTTGTTTTTTATCTGCCATTTTAAAAAATGTGAATATTTTATTACATTGCAAAAAATTCAAGCTATGTATCTTTTTTAGTGTACAGGTTTAGTTAGAAACTTGAAACTTAGACTGCAGTTATTGAAACATAGACTACATTTAGTGAAAGATCTGCCTAGATTAACAAACCACTCTAGTGATAGACTGTAGGTCAGTGTGGCTTTATATAGAAGCCATGTGGAATTCATGATTGCATGCAGTTGTAATACAAAATCAAGTGAAACTCATTGATTTTGACTGGGTTTCAATTTAAGAAACTTCAAGTGAGAGCCCACATAGAATGATTCTGAATAGAATGATTGCAGTGAACTCATGTATTGATGTAATTTTTAGGGAACTTTTTAATATATGTTTAAACTTTTAGCTGTATGAGCTTTCACATCAAACATATAAATAACAGAACCCAAAGTAAGGGCTAAAAAATATACTAGCATATAAATTAAGTTGCTGCATTCTACCTTTGCTATATTTGAACATAAAAATGTTTAGCAGCATATTATAAAGCAATCATTTCATGCCATATATTTTATTAAAATGACACAACAGTTAAAACATATTTCAACTGCAGAATATATTTTGGCTTGATAAAATAATTTGAAAGATGTCAACTTGAATCACACAACAGTGATTATTTACTAAAATAAGATAGAGACACTTTGATTCTAATAAGAAAATGCCTGGCCTGAAGTCGCACCTTTGTATGCATCTAACAGTACTCTCATTTTATCATATTTTTAAAATCCACACCTCATATTTTCTGTTTCCTTATATGGATGGTGCTAATGACACACATAGTAAACCTTCTATTAGCTTTGTACTTCAATAGGATTTGTTTAATTTCAGCTGTCAAACAGTATGGTGAAAAAAAGCACTTTCTTGATAACCCCAGGATTTAAAATACATTATTAGTATGATGGCAATAAATGTTTTCCAAACAATAGTATTTATTGACCATGCTCTCTCCTGGCTGTATCCCAATCTGAGTAGCATGTGAAATCCCTCATTTTTGTCTACCATAAATTGTATTTGTTAACAGTATAAGATTTATTTTGTAAAAATGTATTTGGTACTTGACTAACCCAAGGACTGGTATATGATATGCAACATTTACCTTCAGCTGACTTATTCAAATCTGACTTGAGTCTTTACTATCTGAAAGTCATTACTATCTTGAAAGTCTTTTCAGTAATCAATCTGTAAGAAATGTACTGGCATGCTAGTTCAGTACCTAGTGCAGACATACCAACATCTTAAAAGAAACCACACTCAAGAGTCCTAGATGCGATCCCTCTTGAACAGTGATGAGATACATTGGTGGGCAATATGGAAAAACACTTTTATTGTGTTTTTTTTAACACTTAACCCTGAAAATGGGGGGACTTCAATTTCAACAGGCACTTCACTAATGCCACCAAACTGATTTTCTATGATTTGAGGTAGACTTAACCCTGGAGATAAGATGGCCAAATTTCTGTGAAAACTAGCCACTAGTATTGTCCTTCTCAATGCTTTCTCATTCTCTCGTGCTCTCATGCTCTCTTGTTTTAAATGTTACATGTTTCATCTACTTGTCCTATTCAGTTACATGAACCCAATACATTTATGCTGTTTCCAGTTGCAATATGAAATCTGACAAAATATTCAGTATCATAAGCATAACATACAAAATTAATATTTTAATTCTGATTTTTTTCCTTTTACATTATTTCTAGTACTTCTGATATTATTTATAAAACCTCATCACTGTGGTGTCTGAGCACCTAGTTTCACTAATATCACATAATAACTGTAATTATAATATATTTTAAAATTGAAATAATTATCTTGCATTAAAATATTACCAAAATCAGGGTCTTTGACATCCAGACTCCTTATGATTTTACCAGATTAGACTCATCTGTTGTTCTTAGAGGATTAAGGGTTTTTAAGTCTGTTTTACCTTATGTAAACATTTTGGCTAGGGACAGACATTACACATAGACTGGTTTAAGTGATCAGAAACTGATTTAAATCCATAACAGAACAGATGTTCAGTGCACATAATCCGGTTTGATAATGGCTGAAACCGATTTGAGGTAAACCTAGTTGAATGTAGTATGAGACTTAACTGATTTGAGTCAAACTGGTTTATGCAATGTCTGCCCCAGACCCGTTACTGGTTTAAGATAAACCAGACTCCCCCAGCATCCCAGCATGCTCTCGGGGCTGGGCAAGGCTCTCTGCTCCACAGCAGGGCTGGCTCCTACCCTCTGCTTCCTGGCTGCAGCTCTGGTAGAGACTTGCAGGCTCAGAGTGTCAGCCTGGATTCTTCTTGCTGAGCAGGGATTATTCCCCCTACCCCTCTGCTTTATATAGACACCTCAGCATTAGGTAGCAGATCACATGCTGGCTACAGTCTGTGCTGTGGGAGACAACAGCAGACAGGCTTTTTGGAGCTAATCAACAGGTAGCTTAATGTCCTGCTTTAGAAGAGCTGTTTAAGAAGACCTCTATTAGCTAATGGAGAGAGGCTTTGTTTTCTTAATGGGTTGATAACCATTGAGTTAAGGATGATAAACATTCCCTGCTAGACAGCTCAGGAGGGCGGGGGTGGAATAATAAGAGTGTCCTGCTGGGACCTGGCCATGCCCTTCATCAGCTCAGCTCTGTGGAAGTGAAGGGAGGGCTTCTCTAGTGCCCCCTGGCTTTTACCCTGAGCCACTGCAGGCATGTGCCTGCATTTTCTCAGTCCAGAGGACATGTCTGTGTGGTTACAAAGTGGTTCAGCCAAGCCAGGTTAGACTAACCTGCAAAGACTAAATCAATTCAGGCTCAGGCTTTTTTAATGTCTGCCCCTTGCCTAGTAATGAAAGAAACATGACTTTTCCATTGAATACTACTGAAACAGAAGTGTTAGTAAAACAATTTAGAAATTCATCAGCTGTCCTCAGGAAGAATACTCATGAATGCTTGCTTGTAAAAATATTCTTTTAACTTTACTGTTGTAAATGTGGAAGAAAATATCAGCTAAATTCCTTTGTGTTAAAAGGATTCAGTTAGGGTTAGATTTAAGTTCTGATGGAGGACTGTCCACAAAGGTAGCCTGTAAGTATAGATCTTAAATTTCTGGCATGGGAATGACTATGCAAATAACATAGTTATATTGTGCTGATCAGAGTTACAGAACTAATATAAATATATATTTAAAAATTTTTTGGCATGCCCAGTATAAGCTAGGGTCCTATATTCAGTAAACCATCCCTACTTTACAAAACATGTAAGTATATATGTTTTAATTTTTGGCCTTGTCTCAACTACAAAGCCTCAGCCACTAACTGAGCTCCCATATGCCAATAGAGGTTTGCTAATACTTTTCTGAATAACAGAAGTAAGCTATTTGTAAATTATGTTGGCACACCTACTTCTACTCCAGGGGATATGTCAGCATACTTAGATATGTCAGCTGAGGGGTGTGATCTTTTCACATCTCTAGCCCAACATAGAACATTATTATGGAGACTAAGCCTAGATATATGTGTAAGTCCTATTTGCTTAAATCCTTGCTGAATAAGTCTTTCCCCAAGAGAAATTGCATTTTCTACCTGGGAATGGGAGTGGCTAGTACAGTTTGTGAATTGGACTTGCCAAAGTTCTGCTCTGACAATCACAGTATTTGTGCTACAATGCCTGCTCAGCTGTACTCAGAAATCAAACCTATCAACCCAAACCCCTTGAGTTTTACTTCTAAAAATAATACAAGTGAAGCAAGTGGCTATTTGTAGTATAAGAGAAATCTGATTGGCTGAAACTGACATGGACCCATATGTAAAATGGGACAGTTCTTACTGCCAGCTAATAAATGTGTACCGTACTGAGCATTTAGATACTTGGGGGAGACATGTCCTATGTTGCCCATGTCTAATTTTCATCTACATCCCCTTTTCAGCTATGGAATAAACTTGTATGCTCTTGCTTCCTATAAAAAATGGTGAAATTGCATAAATATATTGTTCCTGGCACTTTCAGAAACATGTTCTGAAGGCTGATTTTTCCATGTTGTTTTAATGACTCTGGATAGAGCAGTATTTTGAGACAGCTTTGCACCTGATTCTAAGTGCAACTTTCAGCTTTTTAACATAGAATTTTAAAGGTTGTGTGCATTTGTTTTTCATTATGTTCAACATAGAGCATCCATATGTTGCTTCCTGTTGGAACATCAAAGAAAACATAGATGCTGAAATCTGGACTGTTTTATCTTTGCAATTGTAAAATTCCTGCAGCAGGGGACTCCAGCTATACAGGATATATTTTCCCTCTTTTGGTTGCAAATATTTGTATTAATCCACATTCTACATTACATTTAATGAATCACTATTGCCCCAGTTAGAGAAACATGCATAGTACAGTCAACATCTAACAACTTTTCAGCTCCTAAGTTCCAGTTGTAGACTATGAAACCCCGATGACCAAAATGTTCAAGTCATGTATCTGGTTCGTGACCTTCAGGTTGCTAGAGCACAATATGAAGTATAACAGCTGGCTTCCATGGTGTAATCTTTATTGTAAGAATAATACATGAGATCTTACATACTTCTATCAGTTGCAAATGTTCTTGTAGCTCATTGTACAATATGTCAGATGAAATGGATTTCATGATCTTTTGTATAATGCATATGTTCCAACAGTCATTTCAAATCTAATTTATTTCTGTAGAAATTCATTAATCTTTTGGGTACCATTGTTAACCATTTTGATTTTATATTATTCAAGCATGGGGCTAAATTCTGTGCTCAGATACACATTCCCAGTTCCCATTTATTTCAGTGGTGGTGGGGAGTTGCATAGGGAGAGTAAGTACCTAAGGGCAGAATTTACCTTATAGACATTTGTATTTTTCTCAGTGCAATGTTGCACCACAAAGCAAAGGTCTTTGAAAACCATAGTACAGTTGATAGCAAATGATCTTTCTAATGTAACTAAAAAGGCTTGTTTACATTACATTCTTTCCAGTTAATTTGCCCATTTAAAACCTAGTTGATTTCTGTGCTATTTCAGAGTGAAGTGCAACCTCATTATTACAAACCCTGTTTATAACAAACCCCTGCTTTTTAACAGCCCCAACAGCAGGAACCAATATTTTTTCATTACTATGATGCAGTGAATTGACTGATTCTATTATAGAGACCACCCTCTTTTAATGAACTTTTCTCCTGGTCCCATGGGGGTTTGTTATAATGAGGTTGTACTGTATATGTGTGAGTCATTTTTTTAATTGTATTTTTTTAATTGCTGCAAATAGCCCATGAAAGATTGTTTAGTCTGTCTTCTTTTTACTTTATTGGCAGTAGTTGTCAATGAGACTGCAGAGAGAGGGAACATGGCAGATATTATTGTTAGGAGCTCTGAAGGTATAAAATTTGGAGAATTGTTTTTATTTATATTAGGCCATTGTGCTTTTTCTGAAAAGAATAAATGAATAAGGGATTTTATAGCCATAAAACATTTAAAAGTATATTTTAATTGGGAGAATTCCATCCTCACAATGAAACCCCATGTTAAATTGTGGACCACTGTTATATACTACAATTTTTTAGCCATGAGCAGTATAGACTAAAGATAGAAGCAACCCCTAGTTGCTTCTTGCTTTGGAAATGGCTTTTGGCATGGAAGGGGGCATGTAATTCTCATGTATTTAGTTGATAAAGGTTCTGTAAGAAATCTTAGTCTTTCATATACTTGGGGCATGTCTACACATCTAAGCACAACTAAATTTACTGCATATTAAGCTAATGCACAGTAAGTGATTTTTGTCTACACGTGTTGGGACTTGGCACTAAATCTAGTGCCAAGTTCCCCCAACCCTGCCATGTGCCTCTGTGGCCACTGGGGGTGGGAGATGGGGTGGGGGGAGAGGAAGGAGCTCCAGTCTCTGGGTGTAAGCAGCAGCATGGAGCAGGTGCTGGCCCTGCTGCCAGAAACAGCCAGGAAGCAGCCCTGGGGAGATCTTAGGGCTGGGCAGGGAGAGCAGCAGGCTGCAGCCCTTTGCCACACTCACCCGTGGCCAAGCAGGAGCTCTGGCTAGGGGACAGGACTGGTAGAGGCAACCTGCGTCCCCTCCAGGAGGCACACAAGGACTGCAGTGCTCCAAGGTCCTGGCGTGTGTGCTCCAGAGCACAAAATGGCTGGAGGCTTTTATAGCATGCAACTAGGGGCTGACATAGAGCAGACCATCCCTGTGGCAGGAGAGGCACCCAGGAGCCCTGGGGCTGGGCTCAGGGTAGCCCCCTAGCAGCTAAGCAGACCTGGCACAGAAGTTACTGCGCTTTAACTAATCACACCTAAATTTTGTACCTGCACCGTATCAAATGCCGGTATCAAATTTAGGTGTGATTAGCCATATTTTCTGAGCAGTAAAGCATGCACATGTAGACACATGCCCATGCTGTACAGTATATTAAGTTTGTTCATATTAACGCATCTCATGTAGATGCACTCACAGTATTCTTAATCATTGGACAAGTACAGGGTACAAGTACAGGGTGGGTACAGGTTTAAAGTTTACAGAACACCCATGTATTCTTGGTCCACGAAATAGCCTCTGTAAGTAGGAGTCACATCTTTGTGCTGCACATTCGATTGAAGTATATTCAGTTCTTGTTCTTTTATTCCTCGGTTTGTTGTTGGCATTTGTCAGGAGGTCAAAATAAGACAACGTGCCATAATTACTTCCTGAAGGGAAAAAGAATTTGAGAAATAAATATAATTAACTTTAAAAAATGAATTAAAGAAAATAATTGCCAGAATTACTATTTTCTCCCTAAATTCAATGCCGCTAAAAACTTAGAAAAATCTAAATCCTAATTTTGGAAACTGTCCTATAATTCTAAAACTTGAAAAAAAAAATCCCAAATCCTCAGAACTTCATGAAAAATGCAGAGATAAAATATGAAAATTTATCAGGGAATATTTTTCTGAGCTCTTGAGAAATTTTTCTTAGGGGAAACTTCTGTCATAGAATAAGTGAAAGGTACACTAACAATGGTATGAGAAGATGCTCAATATGTGTGGTTTTGTAAGTGTAGAGTGATAAGTGTGTTTCTAATAAAATTTGTAAATAATTATAATAAAGGTTCCCATAAGCATCTCAACTTTTTGACTAAGATCAAGAGTTTTTGGCACCAAGGGGTGGATGTCAGGGCTAGCTCTGGCCTGATATTGCAGTGCCTCCAGGCCAGGTACCAGTTCCCTGTGGAGGGAACACCCACCCATTTTTTAAAGGTTTCCATCAATATGTTTGCCAATATAGGCCATGTGTTTTATAGTCATGCTCAAAGTTAGCTGTAGTTAATCAACTTCATAGTTTGTTTCCATCACTGAGCACACACTGCTTTTGGCACCAGTTTAATGATACACAATGCATTTTAATGAGGTTTCCTTGTATGTAAAAGTAAGATGAGGAGCTTTTTTCCCCCTATGCTGATTAGGAGAAAAACCTAATCTTATAAGTAGTGTGGCAGGCTTGCCTATCTTTGTCTGGTTCCTCAGGCTTAGAGAATTGCCAAAACAAGTGGTGGGGCAAACCCACCAATTGGAGACCGGCAGAGGAGGAGCCTTGGGAGGAGTCTGCCCTGCTCCAACATCAGGGTGAGGTGAGGAGTGGACCTAATTGAAGACTGCACTCCACCTCCCCCCCAATTGGCCAGTCTTCAATTTTGGGGTGGAGCTCCAAAAGGGTGTATAAGGAGCTGTGTGCACAGCAAGTGGAGGAGACGACAAGAGATGGAGAAGAAAGAAGCTGGGGCTGGGGAAGAGCTGGGGAAGAGCCACCCAGGGGGCACTTTCAGGTGCCTTGAAAAGCCCAAAAACTCCACTGTCAGATGGGAGCAACAGGTGGCCACGTCCCCAACCCCTTGCCATGAGAGTGCAGGTGTCACTGCACAGAGAGTCCACTAGGGATCAGGACCTTGGGAGCTGGGTGAGGTGGTTCAGGTCTCCAACCCTGGCACGAGGCTGGATGGTATAGGCGTCGCTGCAAGGAGGGTCTGAGAGGGACCGGGACCTGGGGGGTGGCACTCGAGGCAGCTCAGGTCTCCAACCCAGGCAGAAGCCCAGCACCAGTGCAGATGCTGCTGCACGATGAGTCATTGTTGGGCCAAGGCCCTTGGAGGGGGAAGGGGACAATTTGGGCCCCATTCCCCACTGCCGGGTGTGAGAGCCTGTGGGTAGCACAGGCTCTACAATACAGTGGGCCTGTACTGGAGCCCCAACCCTGGGCATGCATGAGGTGGCCCAGGTCCACAACCTGCTGAGAAGAATGAGTCATTTGGGTGTATGAATGAGCCACACACCCAAGGCAGGGACTGAGGCAGAGCACCCACTGTAGAAGCCACTTGCTTAGCTGGGACAAAACCCTTGCTGGACCCTACTCACCAGGAAGCGTGGGTTCTCAGGCAAGGGGGCCCACCATGGAGGGACACAGTGGATAGCCCCATCAGAGGGGGTTTATGCTAGAGAGAGAGAGAGACTCCTCTAGAAGAGGTGGGTATTTGGGATTACCATACATTTTGGAGTATTTATTAATTGCTTGCTGCTTCTTATATTTTAGAGTGTGTATTAACTTTTTATTGTGCTTTAGATTTTGGGGTGCTTACCCATTGATTGTTGGGACATGCTTACACTCTGGGGATCTGTGAGCGAGGTTTCTCTCATGCATCTTGGGGGACTGCTATACTTACCTGTTCTGTTATTTGCTGACTTGATTTCATAGACATTAGGGCTGGAAGGGACCTCGGAAGATCATCAAGTCCAGCCCCCTCACCCAGGGGTAGGAAGTCAGGAACCCCACCACCATAGGATCCCAGAAAGATAAACACCCAAATGTCTCTTGAAGGCATTCAAAGTAGGTGCTTGAACCACCCCCAGCATTAGCCTATTCCATACCCTGGGGGCTCAGATAGTAAAGAAGTTCTTCCTTATGTCCGGCCTGAAAGAGTCATGGAGGAGTTTGTGACTGTTCGAACTAGTCATCCCTTGGTGCGCTCTGGTGAACAGACATTCCCCCAGATCCTGGTGAGCACCCCTGATAAACTTACAGGCAGCCACCAGATCACCCCTGAGCCTATGCTTTTCCAGGCTAAAGAATCCCATAGCTCTCAGCCTCTCATCATAAGGTCTGTTTTCCTGACTTCTGATCATGCACGTGGCTTTCCTCTGGACTCTCTCAAGCTTCTACACATCTTTTTAAATTGTGGAGCCCAAAACTGAATGCGGTACTACAGCTGTGGCCTCACCAAGGCCGAGTACAACAGGAGAATGAGACCTGGGATTTGCTTGAGAAGCATCTATGGATGCAAGCCAGCATTTTGCTCACTTTACTAGCTGCAGCATCACATTGATAGCTCATGTTCATCTTGTGGTCAATCATGACCCCTAAGTCCCTTTCATCCATAGCGCTAGCCAGCATAGCACTGCCGAGCCTATAAGCATGTTGCGGGTTTTTCTTCCCAAGGTGGAAAACCTTGCATTTTTCGGTGTTAAACACCATCAAGTTCTCATCCACCCATTTTCTGAGCCTGTCAAGGTCAGCCTGGATCACCCTCCTGTCCTCAGGTGTGGATGCTTTACCCCAAAGTTTGGTGTCATTGGCAAACTTCGCCAGTCCACTTCTGATACCAATGTCCACATCATTAAAGAAGATGTTGACTAGTGTAGGCCCAAGGACAGAGCCCTGAGGGATCCCACTGGTCACGGTGCACCACGATGATTGACTTCCATCAGCTACCACTCTCTGGGTCCAACCACAGAGCCAATTCTCCAGCCAGTGGATCATGTTGAAGCCGAGGCCACTGTTAGCCAGTTTTGCCATGGGACCATGGGACTTAAATATATTATATGTAAATATTTATCTTTATCACCTATCCAGGTTATTCTATTCCCTCCCCTTTTATTCTGCACCTGAATAAGCCAAGTATATAGTTAATATAGTGTCCTGTTCTTTCTCTATACAGAGACCAGAGAAAGGGAAGCTGTGAGCAAGCTGCAGTTTTCATCTCTAGCATGTAAGTCCTGATGACCCTCTCCTCCTATTGGAGAGGGGAGTACACACTTTGGCACACCCAGGTTAGACTAAGTAAATATGATTGATAAGGGCTCAGATTTTTCATCCAGCTCTCAGATATGTGTGAGGGAAATGTGCAAATTAATCAAGGTACTGTTAAAGTGATGTAGTTCTGATGGTCCAGGAAATATGCAAGAGTTTTTGTGGATGATAGCTTTTATTGAACCAACTGCATGGTTGGGATAGATTTAGACAAGTTTTCAGGTACCACAGAACTCTTCCTAAGGTGTCTGGGAGACAAGCAGGCACAGCAGAGCTAAATAGCAGATGAAACAAAGGTTTGTGTGAAATTCCATACATTTCTTAGGAGGGCAGGATGTAAGAGAAATTATCATGTAGCCAATAGACAAGAAAGATCTAGTAGAAATCTGATAAGTGGAGAGTAGGGATCATTCAGGAGGGCCATTATTACCTGTGAAGTGCAGAAATTAGTGACTCTCAAGTAAATTATAATAGACCATGAAGTCAGTGTCTATGTTAAATCCCTTTTTCTCAGTGGGTGCATCTACATGTACAAATGCTTCTGGATGGGTTTACTTTGCAGAGTAAACCCAACCTGGGGAGGCGTCTACATGTGCAGGCATTTGGGAGCATCTCAAAGAAGGATGCTTCTGCCCTGCTGTGCCCCGTGCCTCAGTCAGGGGGATTTCCAGACTCCCTGTGGGTGCTATTCCAAGGACTGGCAGGGAGCATGGGGCCAGGAGACATCTGTCTCCTAGCAAGGGCTGGGAGATCGCTCCCTGCCCTGGGAGTTGCCTGCTGCCAGGGTGGGCTCCAATGCCAGAGCCCAGGCTGAGACAATGTCCTCTTGCCCCAGCAGCAGGGACCTCCTGGCCCTAGCTCCCTGATTGGGGGCAGGGAACTTGGAAAGAACTTAATGGGTGGGGGTGGGACCAGCCCCTCCTGTGAACCACCTGTGGGGCAGCTAGCAGTGTGGCTGGCTGGACAGGGACCTGCCCCTCCATATCAGACTGTTCCCAGCCAGCTCCAGGAGGCATGTACAGACTTCTCCACACATCCAGGGGCTGGCCAGGAACTGTCTTGGTCTGCACATGCTGCCTGGAGTTGGCTAGGAAGTGTCCCATTTTGGACAGTTACCAGCCAGTTCCAGGCTGCATGCACAGACTTCCCCATGCAGCCCGGGGCTGGCCAAAAAGTGTCTTGGTCTGGGGCAGGTCCCAGACAGCTCTAGGTTGGGTGGGAAACCTTCCCCATGCAGGGACTTCCTGGTCCCAGCTCCACAATCAGAGCAGGGGCTGGGAGATTGCTCCCTGGCCCTGGGAGCTGCTTGCTGCCAGGTGAGCTCCAGTGGCAGAGCTCAGGCTGGGACAGCCTTCCACCCTGTGCTGCCCAGCTGACCAAGAGCAAATTTGCTCCCATTCAGGCAACTACACATGCCTTACTACAGAGTAGAGCAAATTCCTGTGCAGTAAGGGTTTGCATGTGTAGACAATGATGCTTACGGCACAGTAATTGGCTCTACTGTGCCACAAGTGCAGGGTAAAGCATCTTGTAGGTAATCATTTTCGCAGGGTAAAGTGCCTTTGCTATACAGGGTGCTGTCTTGTGTAGATGCACCCAGTGTCCAATACGCAAATACCATTTTATTCCCAGGCTCCTCTTTTGAAGAGAAGCCTGGGAAATTCCATTAAGCATGAGAATTGTAAGGTCAGATGGAGTGATTATTCTACGAAAAATGTTTGCTTACTTACAATGTAGTGTCTCTATCGCAGCCCCCCTGCCTTTTTTTTTTTTAGTGATCATTTATTCTGTGCATAGTTTTTGATTGGTTTCACCTACATACTTTTACCATGAAGGCATCTGGTATACTGGATGAGTTGCATCTGATTCTGGGTAGACATATATATATGATCTATGAATTTTGATATTTTTATTGTGGGGAGTGTTTGTTGTGGCAGTAGGAATGAGTTTACAGGTCTGGTATTTATTGTTAAGGAAAGGATGAATCCCATTAGATCCCTGTGGACCAGTGGGGAGTTTGCTTCTGATGATGAGTTCAGCAAGGTTGGGTGGGGGCAGGGGCAGTATGAAGGCCAGGATTGGGCAGACGGAATATTTCTCTCAAAGTCTGGTCTTTTTACAGTGGTGGCTGTGTGTTGGCAAATTAAAAAAATATTTAGGACCAAAGCCTGCCCTCAGTTGCCATGACAAAGTTGGATTCAGGAATATAGGCATTATGGTCTCCTATACACGAGCACTGAGGCTGCTCCAATGCAGTGCAATTCTAGTTAGTCAAGTCTACTCTGATGCATCAAGTCTGCTGAAGTGTGACAATTGCCGTGCTCCAGCAGCCTTCTGCGTCTCATGTATCTGCATCTCAGCACTTAAAAATGGCAGCAGGGGTGCTTGAACTAAAACTTGATGAACGAACTTTAGTTCAAGCAACCCCACCACCATTTTTAAGTCTGGGGGTGCTGATGCACAAGATGCAGCAGTACTTTAATTAGAGCGGCTCTCAAAGCCACTCCAATTAAGTGCTGCCCCCACTCTCAGAGCACATGTATGAATGTCCTTTACCCCTATGGTTGCACGTTAGCATTATTCCACTCATGTTACAATGATAAAGACCGGTTGAAAACAATAGTTTCTGCCTGGCTGAGACAAAAGAAAATTTGTCTTCTAACATGGATGCAAACATTAAATTAAGTGAAAGCAGCATCATAAGTTTACAGTATTTTAGGTAACTTTCTCCTTTTGTTATTGTGAAGAAAAAAATTGGAAGAAAAAAAACCCCTAATGTATTTTCCGAGGACCTGAAGAACTTGAACCTAAAATCCCAGAGTAAATTAGAAAGATATTTTCATAGATTCACTTTGTTGAGTGGGAAAAATTGATTATGTAAATAAATGTTTTACAATCTCTTATTCTTGTTAGTAGTTTGAATTATTTCAATTTCTTGATGTTTCTGTTCATTCTGAAAGCAGAGTTCCTTTGTAGTGTATTATACTTACTAATGCAACATCCAAATTTGCAGTATTCCAGGGTTTCCATAAGCCAAACATAAGCCTCAGTCCTGCAGTTGAATCACATAAATGGACTTCAGAGTTTCTTGCTGCATACAGAATCAGTGATCTGCCTGATCACAGGGCAGTGTCACAGGTTAAGTTTCCCAAAGTGCACAGTGACACTAAGGAGAGTTTTGCCACTGATACGAACAAGAACAGAATCGGACTCCTTGCAGCTTGGCATAACTAATTAAAGCTACTTTTTAAATATTTGATTGCAAAGAAGTAGTTTTTGTAGAATTCAAGTGAAACTGATTTATTGGATATCTATTAAAGCTGTTGTACTTTCTACAACATTATCATTTTAAGCAGTTTTTATAAAAGAAAAAATGCATATTTAAAAACATAGGTTTTTCTTTCTATACTTTCTGTAGGTGATTTCTGTAGAACATCCACTAATTTTTCTTTCAAACTGTTTCTGAGTCACAAGGGTTATTTGTTATGGTTTCATTTATCATAGTGTCATTTTATTTCAGCATTGTCATGTGAATAATAGGCAATCAGGGCTGAAACTTTTCAAAATTGCAGCTCTCTAGATGCTACAATTAAATCTATTACAAACCTAGAATAAACAGTTTTTAATCACATTAAACATTCCTGTTACATTATATCATTCCGTTTTGTTATGATGGAAATCTGAAGTCCATGGAGCACTTTGAGAAATAAAACTACCATTTGTGCAGAGTTCCCGCTTAGCCTGATTAATAAACTGAAGCTCAGAAAATGATGTGCATGAAAACAGCTGTTCTTGCCAATAATGACATTTTATTTTCAATTTTAGTCCTAACACTGTGTCAATCTAAACAATACTTAAGTACATTATGTAAGTCTAACAGCGCTGACACAACATAAAACAAGATGTGCCATTTTGGGGGGGTGGTGGGAAATGAAAGTAAACAGTGCTAAGAGGCAAAGCAATTGTAGCTGTGCAGCAGCTGGTGATGAGCCATTGCCATCATGAAGAGGAATGCAATGCACAGAACAATGGCGCTGCCCAATTAAGTCACTTGGAGAGAATTTAAAAATCAAACATAAATTAAACAAGCTAATGTTGATGTCCTCTTCATCTAACTGAAGGGTGTGATATTACATATATTGTGCGTATCTACATGTCGTCCTATGGCAATGTAGAGGCTCACTACGGTGTTGTAGCAATCACATGGGTCTACATGTGATTGCCATCTACGTCTCTGTAGCATAGCAGTATCCCCCAGTATAGCACACCACTACAGCGATGTAGTGGTTAAATCTAACTATGTGCTGCACACACAGCACAGTAACCGTCCATGCTGCTATGTGCTTCCAAAAGGAAGTACTAAAGCATGATGTCGTAGCAACGTTGCCATATGGTAACATGTAACATGTAACATGTAGCACATATTGGAAGGTAAGTTACAGAAAAGCCAATCTGTTGTAAGCCCCTTTAATTGTTTTCCTTTTAATTGTTTTTAATATTCCTAAAGGACCTTGCAGAGTTTCATCATTTTTATCTATAGAATATAGGTCTAAGAATCTCAAAATTAATCTGACTTTTAAGAAGACCGTGTTTAGAAAATTAGTTAAAAATCATTCTACGTAAAACAGTGAATTGTAAATATTTGGGTTTCTATTGCATTTATTGTAATTAATCTTGAATTATTCCACAGTGTAAACGTTTCTTCTAAAAACAGTACTTGTTACCCTTACTGCTGTTTGAGTACACTCAGAAAATAATTGTGTCAGTTGCAAGCAAATCTGTACCACTGTCACAATGTCCTTACCCTCCCAGTAGTGAAATCATTAACATATTTCTCTTATTTTATATCTTCAGTGAGCTCTAAAGTGGTTGTAGATTGAGAATCACTTCAAACACATATTGGCAAACCAAAGCGCTCCACACATAAACAGTGCAAGTTCTCTTTCCTTCCTGACCTTTTCTAATGTGCATGCAAGTACTAGGTTTAGACTAACAGATCCTGATGCATGTATCCTATGGATACACAGGAGCTACTAAAAGACTGCTTGAGAAAGTAGCTGCTCAGTAGATAATATTTGTTAGAGGCAACTTCAGCTGTATATTTTTAGTTTGTTATACTAAGTTGATTCATCAAGTAGTTGTCAAGTTTAATAAGCTTCTGGATCACAGGCTCATCCATATTCCTGATTCTCCAACTCACAAAACCTATCCGCATACATAGTTAATGGTAGATATCATAGGCTACAACAGACTTCACATTTTTCCGGGGAGAAGCCATTTTATCCCAGAACAAAGTGCAATCATTCAAATGTCCATATCCATAGACTCATAGATGAAGGGTTGGAGGGGCCCTGAGCAGATCATCAAGTCTGACTCCCTGCCTGGGGCAGGAATGAATACTGGGCTCATATGACCCCTAGTAAGTTTAAGCTCATATGAGCTTACCTACCCCAGCTAGGTAGTTATTAAGCCTCCTTTTAAAGACCCCTAAGGTAGGAGCGAGCACCACTTCCATTGGAAGCTGGTTCCAGATCCTGGCTGCCCTGACTGTGAAGTAGTGCCTACTGATGTCTAGCCTGAATCTACTGTCAATTAACTTGTGACCATTATTTCTTGTAACTCTGGGAGGCACTCGGGGGGAAGAGGGTCTCACCCATTGTCCTCTGGTCCCCTGCTGGTAAGTTTATAGATGGATAATAGATCCCCTCTCAGTTTTCTCTTGTGAAGGCTGAACAGGTTCAGGTCCCATAGCCTCTCCTCATAGGGCCTGCCCTTCTGTCCTCTGATCATGCAAGTGGCCCTCCTCTGGACCCTCTCGATGCTGGCCTCATCCCTCCTGAAGTGTGGTAACCAGAACTGGACACAGTACTCCAACTGTGGCCTGACCAGTGTCTCATAGAGGGGGAGGATCACCTCCTTGGACCTGGTCATGATGCATCTGTGGATACATGACAAGGTGTGGTTAGCCTTGCTGACTGTGTCCTCACATTGGCAGCCCACGTTCATTTTAGAATTGATAATGACTCCAAGATCCCTTTCTGCCACTGTGCTTTGGAGACGGGATTTCCCCAGGCTATAGGTATGCTGCTGGTTCTTTCTGCCCAAGTGCAGTATCCTGCACTTGTCAGTATTGAATCCCATCCTATTCACATTCACCCACCCTGTAACCTGTCCAGGTCCAGTTGTATTCTGTCCCTCCTTTCTAGCGCTCTTCTAGTGCCCACTTCACCCCAGATCTTGCTGTCATCAGTGAATTTGAACAGGGTGCTTTTTACCCCCTTGTTCCAGTTGCTAATAAAGAAATTGAACAGTACAGGCCCAAGGACTGCCCTGGGGGACTCCACTGCCCATATCCCTCCAGGTCAAATATGACCCATCAACCACCACTCTCTTGGTGCGGCCCCCTAGCCAATTTGTGACCCATTTGACTGTGTAGGCATCTAGCTTTTTAATGAGAATCGGGTGGGAGACAATGTCAAAGACCTTCCTGAAGTCCAGAAAGACTATATCCACTGTGAAACCTGTGTCCTGTGATTTAGTGACCCGATCGTAGAAAGCTATCAGATTGGTCTGACAGGACCTGCCCTTAATGAACCCATGCTGGTTGCCCTTGAGCATCCTCCCCCTGGCTGGTCCCTCACAGATGTGCTCCTGGATAATTTTCTCAGAGAGCTTCCCCAGGAGCAAAATAAGACTAATGGGCCTACAGTTACCTGGGTCCTCCCTCCTCCCCTTTTTGAAAATGGGGACCACATTGGCCTTCTTCCAGTCTTCTGGCACCTGGCCAGAGCACCACAAGTGCTTGTAAAGCTGTGCCAGGGGCCCTGCAATGACCCCTGCCAATTCCCTCAGCACCCTAGGGTGGAGAGTATGTGGACCTGCTGATTTGAACATGTCCAGCCCCTCCAGAAATTCCCTAACTCAGTCTGACCCTAGGCCTGGTAGAGTCACTCCTGAGTCCATCCTGAATCCTGGTGGGGGAGAAGTCACGGTCCTTGCTTAGAAAAATGGAGCCAAAGAATTTGTTAAAAAGGTCTGCTTTTTCATCTGGTGCAACCACCAGATTGCCAAGCATATCCTGCAGGGGGCCCACATTGCCGGGTGCCTTCTTTTTACCCCCTATGTATTTAAAAAAGTACTTCTTGTTGTTGTTCTTGATCCTTGTTGCTAGCCCTAATTCCATCATTGACTCCATGATGAACATGGGCCGGCAGTGTGGAGAGGCAGTTAGGAAGGCCAACCACACCTTGGCATGCATCCACAGATGCATCTCGAGCAGGTCCAAAGAGGTGATCCTCCCCTCTATGCGGCACTGGTCAAGCCGCAGCTGGAGTACTGCATCCAGTTCTGGGCGCTACACTTCAAGAGGGATGTTGACAGCATGGAGAGGGTCCAGAGGAGGGCCGCTCGTATGATCAGGGGACAACAGGGCAGGCCCTATGAGGAGAGGCTACGGGACCTGAACCTGTTCAACCTCCAAAAGAGAAGGCTGAGGGGGGATCTTTTGGCCTGTTATAAACTAGTCAGGGGGGATCAGCAGGCACTGGGGGAGTCACTGTTCCCCCGAGCACCACCAGGAGTGACCAGGAATAACGGTCACAAGCTGGCAGAGGGTAGGTTTAGGTTAGATATCAGGAGGCGCTACTTCACAGTCAGGGCGGCTAGGGTCTGGAACCAGCTTCCAAGAGAAGTGGTGCAGGCTCCTACCCTGGGGGTGTTTAAGAGGAGGTTAGATGAACATCTTGCTGGGGTCATTTGACCCCAGTATTCTTTCCTGCCATGGCAGGGGGTCAGACTAGATGATCTGCTCAGGTCCCTTCTGACCCTAGAAACTATGAAACTATCTCCGCCTTAGCCTTCCTAACAGCCTCCCTACAGACTCGCGCTATGGAGGTATAATCCTCTTTGGTGATAGCCCCTCCTTCCACTGGATGTATGCCTCCTTTTTGGCTTTCAGATGTTCCTGAGTGCCTTTGGTGAGCCAAGGGGGATTTTGAGCACTCTTGGCCCCTTTGACGAGCACTCTTGGCCCCTTTGACTTCTGTTGGGACTGTCACCCCTTGGGCTCAGAGGATCGTCTCCTTAAGGAACAACCACTCATCCTGGACACCTAGTTCACCTACTCTCTGGGACCACAGTGCCTCTCCTACCAATCTCCTCAACTCATTAAAGTCAGCCCTCCTGAAGTCAAGGGCTACTGCTTTGCTGAAGGCCCTTGACGCTCTGTGCTGGATGGTGAGTTCCAGTAGGTGATGATCACTATCACCCAGGTGGTCAAGAACCTGGAGTCCCCTCACCAGGTCATCACCTGTGGGCAGGACCAGGTCCAGCAGGGCATTCCCCCTGGTGGGACTGTGCACCTTCTGGGTTAGGTGGAGGTCTTGTATCCCAGCAAGGAACCTACATGTGTGGTCAGACCTGGATGACTGCTCCTCCCAGCAAATGTCTGGGTAGTTTAGATCACCCATGATGACCACGTCCCTTGACTTAACTGCCTCCATGAGCTAACCCAAGAATTCCCAGTCCAGTTCTTCCTCATGGTTGGGTGGTCTGTAGTAGACACCCACCGTTAAATCCCTTTCCCTGCGACCCCCTTGTATTCTGACCTAGAGCACTTCAGCCTACCCCTCCTCTGACCCCATCCTGTTAGCTGAGGATGAGTATTACTCTTTGACATAGAGCGCCACACTCCTGCCTTTCCTCCCTGTTTTGTCCTGCCTGTATAGTCTGTAGCCCCTAATGTTTACTGCCCAATCATGGGTTGAATCCCACCAGGTTTCAGTGAGCCCTACTATGTCTGGGCTTGTACTAGCTATCCAGAGGGTGAGTTCCTCCTGCTTATTCCCCATACTTTGAGCATTAGTTTAAAGGCATTTAAGGCCTCCATGCACCCGCCCAATTCCTAGGACTATCTGGACCCTTGTCACTTACCTGGGTACGTCTTGTGCTCATCACCTTTCTTGGCTGGGAGGTGTCCTCATGTCCTCCTGTGACCCCATCCCCCGGTGAAGCTAGTTTAAAGCATGGCATACAACATCAGCCAATCTGGAAGAGAAGATAGCCTTGCCTTTAGGGGAGAGGTGAAGCCCATCCCACCCTATGCCCCCTGCACAAAAATGTGAGTCATTGTCCAGGAACCCAAGGCCTGCCTGGTGGCACCAACTCTGAAGTCTCTGGTTGACCTCATTGATGCAGGCCTTGTGATGCCATCTGCATCTGCTTACCGGAAGAATAGAAGAGAATACCACCTGTGCCCCGCTCTCCTTGAGCTTGGCTCCCAAGGCCTTGTAATCCTTCATGATGTGGTGTGAGTTGCCCCTGGCTGCGTCATTTGTTCCCACATGGATTGGGACCATAGGGTACTGGTCCAACGGTTGAATAAAGGCCAGGATCCTGTCTGTGACATCCTGAATCCGAGCCCCAGGCAAGTAGCAGACCTCCTGTGCCATGGGGTTGGGTGAGCAGATGGGACCCTCTCTTCCCCTCAGGATGGACTCTCTGATAATGAGGACTTGGTGTTTCTTCCTCCTGGTGCTCTCTCTCTGTGTCGTCTGTGTCATGTGTGGAGTGGCACTGTCCCCCCCGTAGACATCCTCTTCGTCCTTCTCCTCCAATGCTGCCACGGCCTTGTATCTGTTCCCATGTTGTACCTGGGGAGCCTCCACCACACTAGCCCGAGTAGCCCTGAGTCTGGTGGGCACCTTCTACTGCCACTCTGTTGTGCATCTCTCCTGGGGGGTCTGTATGCAGGACAACTGGTCCTGCAGTGAATGGAAATAGGTGTCAATCTCATACTCTGCAGCCCTGATCCCTTGTAGCCTGCTCACCTCAGCCCACTTGCTCCTCCAGGGCCCAAAGTCGGGCACAGGAGGGGCAGGCAAGGGAGCCACCAGACCCCTCTCCCACCACTGGCCTCTGGGTCTCCACCAGGTCTCCCCCACAGACAGTAGGGCGGGGGGCCACCAACCCCACCATGAGCTCTGTCTGGGTGGAGGCCTTTGTCCTATGATCCATTGTCCCATGATAAACCCTAAAAAGGATCATGGGATAAGAAGAACTAACAGTTTATTCTGGGACATTGCAAAGTATGTCTGAACAATATCTTGGGATTGCATCACTGAATCAGTGGCAGAAACAAACAGCAGTGCAGTCAGTCACTCAGTAAACCCTGATTAGGGTTTGTATATGCCAGTCTGAGGATATTTCTGTTCTGGTACAAACACAGGCACAATTGGTCTAGGGACAAATGCAACATCTGTTTCTAGTCATGGGGTCTAATGACAGTTGCTTTAGTTTTGTCTCCTCAGAGTTTAGTTTGCTGTGCCCCAAGTCATTTAAGGTGCATTATGCCCCCGAACTTGCTACAGTGGCTGGAATTAATGCGCAATATGCTGCTGAGGTATATACTTGATTGTGGGTAATGCTGCTTTCTTCCTATTGGACCATCTTATGTCAGTGCTTGAACCTCATGATTGCTTTGGGGTTCAGATTTTTTTACCTAACTATAATTCTCTAAGCAAATAAATGTCCTGTCTAGTGGTGGTAATGATTAGATAGTCTAAAAATTGGCTGTAGCAGGCACAATTTCTGTTGACACCATCTTCTTTCTCCCCTTCCTAGAGTACTTACCCACTCTCAGCATGTGGGTTCCTTTGTACAAGTGCTAAACAGATGCAGGGCACTGTAACACCTCTACACTTCCCTCAGCAGCCTTCAGGATCAAGCCCTTAGTTTTGTCCATTTCTTGTTGCTTAAAATGAGTTTACACTAGTGTATTGTAAATTATGGGGAGTCAAGGGTTACCATCTGTCAGGATAATGATACTGAACCAACTTGTGTTTTGCATCAGCACAAATCAAGCTATATCTCTAAAGAACTGAATAGTTTTGTGAGGCAAATTTAATTGGTGTTATGAGGCATCTTGTTAATTTCTTCTTGTATTATTTCTATTGAATATTTTTGTAGATGCTTTTTAAAGAAAGAGACAAACTGAAATAAGAAAATGGGTTAAAGCTTTCCTAGATTAATTTAGAACTTTGGTATATCCTGGTGTGTGAAATCTTTGTAAAAACCTTTTCATCTCCTTTGGAGAGTGGAGTAGAAGGCCAGAGAAGCTAATATTTTTTTCCCTTTAAGTATGCATACCATTCCTCATCAAACATTATTAGAAAAGAAGAGCTAGATAGCTGAAGCCATCACCACCTATCCTTGTTATGGATCTAGGGGTAACTGGAGGACAGCTGTGATTAATACTGAGGAATCTGTTCTTGCAAAGGTTGTTCTAGCTATAAAACCTAATTCCTTACAAACAATCTCTCACAAAGGAACCTAAAGGACTTGGGAGCCGAACTTTCATTAAATATACCATTTAACTAGTCAGTGCTATTATTAACTATAAAGATGTATGTCTATTTAGAAGTATATGTACATGGATATATGTATTAATGAGTGTATGTATGATTATATATACATAAATACATATATTTGTAGGTGGTAGAGCACCACTGTTAATAGTTAAGGTTGGCAGCAACTTTCCAAGAAAACAAAGATTCTTATTACTTACAACTTTGTTGGATTTTAAGAAACTATCCATGCCACATCTGTCTTGACTTGAATACTTTCCATGCCATGGCTGTCTTGAGTTGAATTTTGGAAAGTTTCAGCTAAAACTGTGCACTTCATTCCATCTGAGCACAAGATCAGGGAAAAAGTTTTTTGCCCATGTTAAATATTCTTACAGCCACATCTCTGTGGAGTTCTGGCTTTTCCATACTTTGGAGTATTCTTTTGAAATTTGGCAGTGGGATTATTCTGCTGTTAATGATGTGGCCTTAGCTGCATATTCATCCAAATTTGGCTAACTTATAAGTCTCCAAAAAATGTAATGTGTGGATATGCAGTGGTGTGAGTTTCGAGGAAAATTTGCCAAACATTCCGTCTCTACTGAGTGTGCTTTATCCTAGAAAAAGTAAGACCGAGGAGGAGTTTCCCAGCAATGATGTTTTTGCTTCCTGAGACTACCGCTGTCTTCCATCCAGTGGCTCTGCTTCAAGAGGCGGGATGAAGGTGTTCCCCAGCAGCAGGGAGCTCTTGGGCCCAGCTCCTTGATTGGGGACAGGGAGCTTGGAAAGAACTGCATGGGAGGGGAAGGTACCAGTCCCCTGCTCTGATCCACCTGTGGTGCAGGTAGCAGTGAGCCCTGGCTGAACAGGGACCTGCCCCTCCATATCAGGCAGTTACCAGCCAGCTCCAGGCAGCACGTGTAGACTTCTCTGCACAGCCTGGGGCTGGCCAAGAACTGTCCTGGTCAGCATGTGCTACCTGGAGCTGGCTGGGAACTGTCCCATTTTGGACAGTTCCCAGCCAGCTCCAGGTAGCATATGCAGACTTCCCCATGCAGCCAGGTTGGGCAGGAAACTTTCCCCATGCAGGGACCTCCCAGTTCCAGCTCCACAATCAGAGCAGGGGCTGGGACATCACTCCCTGCCCTCGGGAGCTGCCTGCTGCTGAGGTGGGCATCGGTGGTAGAGCCTGGGTTGGGACAATGTCCCCCTGCCTCAGCAGCAGAGAGCTCCTGAACCCAGCTCTATGGGTTCAGGGGTGGGAGATTGCTCCCTACCCCTGGGAGCTGCTTGCTGCCAGGGTGGGCTTCAGGTGCAGAACTCAGGCTGAAACAATCTCCCACCCCCTCCTGCCCAGCTGACTGAGAGCAAATTTGCTTCCAGTCGGTCATCTACACATGCCTTACTGCAGAGTAGAGTAAATTCCTGTGCAGTAAGGGTCTGCATGTGTAGACAATGATGCTTACTGCACAATAATTTGATCTACTGTGCAGTAAGTGCAGGGTAAAGCATCTTGTAGGTAATCATCTTCTCAGGGTAAGGTGTCTTCACTACACAGGGTAGTGTCTTGTGTAGATGTGCTCAGTGTCCAGTAGGCAAATACCTTTTTATTCCCAGGCTCCTTTTTGAAAAGGAGTCTGAAAAGCATGAGAACTGTAAGGTCAGACAGAGTAATTATTCAATAAAAAATGTTTGCTTACTTATAATGTAGTGTCTGTATCCCAGCCCCTCCTCCCCCCCCCCCTTTTTTTTGGTGATCATTTATTCTGTGCGTAGTTTTTGTTTGGTTTCACCTACATACCAACCATGAAGGCATCTGGTGTACTGTGGATGAGTTATGTCCAATTCTGAGTAGACGTATATAAGATCTATGAATTCTGATGTTTTTGTTGTGGGGAGTGTTTGTTGTGGCAGTAGGAATGAGTTTACAGGTTCATAGATTCATAGATGCTAGGGTCGGAAGGGACCTCACTAGATCATCGAGTCTGACCCCCTGCATAAGCAGGAAAGAGTGCTGGGCCTACATTACCCCAGCTAGATACACATCCAACCTTCTCTTGAATACCCCCAGGGTAGGGGAGAGCACCACCTCCCTTGGGAGCCCGTTCCAGACCTTGGCCACTCGAACTGTGAAGAAGTTCCTCCTAATATCCAATCTAAATCTGCTCTCCTCTAGCTTGTGGCCATTATTTCTTGTAACCCCCGGGGGCGCCTTGGTGAATAAATACTCACCAATTCCCTTCTGTGCCCCCCTGACGAACTTATAGGCAGCCACCAGGTCGCCTCTCAACCTTCTCTTGCGGAGGCTGAAAAGGTCCAGTTTCTCTAGTCTCTCCTCGTAGGGCTTGGCCTGCAGGCCCTTAACCATACGAGTGGCCCTTCTCTGGACCCTCTCCAGGTTATCCGCATCCTTCTTGAAGTGCGGCGCCCAGAATTGCACGCAGTACTCCAGCTGCGGTCTGACCAGCGCCCGATAGAGGGGAAGTATCACCTCCTTGGACCTATTTGTCATGCATCTGCTGATGCACGATAAAGTGCCACTGGCTTTTCTGATGGTTTCGTCACACTGCCGACTCATGTTCATCTTGGAGTCCACTAGGACTCCAAGATCCCTTTCCACTTCCGTGCCACCCAGCAGGTCATTTCCTAGGCTGTAGGTGTGCTGGACATTTTTCCTCCCTAGATGCAGCACTTTGCATTTCTCCTTGTTGAACTGCATTCTGTTGTTTTCTGCCCACTTGTCTAACCTGTCCAGGTCTGCTTGCAGCTGTTCCCTGCCCTCCGGCGTGTCCACTTCGCCCCATAGCTTAGTGTCATCTGCAAACTTGGACAGAGTACATTTCACCCCCTCGTCCAAGTCGCTGATGAAGACATTAAAGAGTATCGGTCCAAGCACCGAGCCCTGCGGGACCCTACTGCCCACACTCTTCCAGGTCGAAACCGACCCATCCACCACAACTCTCTGGGTGCGACCCTCCAGCCAATTCTCCACCCACCGGACTGTGCAGTAATCCAAGTCACAGCCCCTTAACTTGTTCACCAGTATGGGGTGGGATACCGTATCAAAGGCCTTCCTGAAGTCCAAGTATACGACATCCACCCCTCCTCCTGCGTCAAGGCGTTTTGTGACCTGGTCATAAAAAGAGACTAGATTGGTCAGGCACGATCTACCTGCCACGAACCCGTGCTGGTTTCCTCTCAGCATAATTTGTCCTGCCGGGCTCTCACAAATGTGAGCCTTGATGATTTTCTCAAAGATTTTGCCAAGGATGGAGGTGAGACTGACTGGCCTATAGTTACCTGGGTCCTCCTTCCTCCCCTTCTTGAAAATGGGAACCACATTGGCCCTTTTCCAGTCCTCCGGGACTTGACCCGTGCGCCACGAGCGTTCAAATATTCCCGCCAGTGGCTCTGCAATGATGTCGGCCAGTGCCTTCAGTACCCTCGGGTGGAGCTCATCCGGGCCTGCCGACTTAAAGGCATCCAGTTCCTCCAAGTGACCCTGCACCACCTCAGGGTCCACGCATGGAAGTCTGGTGCCTTGCTGCTGCCTCCCTACACTCCCAGTGAGAGACTTGTCATGCCTCTCGCTTAGGAACACTGAGGCGAAGAACTCGTTAAGGAGTTCAGCCTTGTCCCCTCTGTCCGTCACCAATTGTTTCTGCCCATTTAGCAGGGGTCCTATTCCTCCCTGGGCCTTCCTTTTACTCCCTATATATCTAAAAAACAATTTCTTATTGTCTTTTACTTGGGTTGCCATCCTCAGCTCCATGGTAGCTTTGGCCTGTCTAACTGCCTCCCTACAAGCACGAGCAGAAGAGGTATATTCCTCTTTGGTGATCTCTCCCTGTTTCCACTTTTTATGTGGTCCCCTTTTGGCCCTTAGTCTGCCCTGGATTTCTCTGGTCAGCCAGGGAAGCCTCCTGGCCCCTTTCCCTCTTTTACCTCGCACGGGGATCGTCTCGCTTTGTGCTCGAAGGATAGCTTCCTTAAGGCACAGCCACCCTTCTTTGGCTCCCATCATTTCAAAACTACTACTCTGCAGTGCATCCTTCACTAATCGCCTGAGTTCACTGAAATCAGCTTTCCTAAAGTCCAGCACGTTCACCCTACTGGTTACCTTACCCACTCGACGCCTTATGTTGAATTGTACTTTTAGGTGATCACTGTCCCCCAGATGGCTACCGATCTGTAGGTCCCCTACTATGTCATCCCCCATTGCCAATACCAGATCCAGTAAGGCATTCCCCCTAGTGGGACCATGTACCTCCTGCGTCAGGTGGAGGTCCTGTACACAGGTTAGAAACCTGCGTGAGCGGTGGGACTTTGCTGTCTGTGTCTCCCAGCAGATGTCCGGGTAGTTTAGGTCCCCCATGACCACCGCCTCTTTAGCTTTTATGGTCTCTGAGAGTTGCCTCAGGAGCCCCAAATCTATTTCTTCCCCTTGATGTGGGGGTCTGTAGCAGACCCCTACCACCAAATCCTTTTCTCCTTGCCCCCCATGTAGCCTAACCCACTAAGTCCTTCTACTTCCTCATCCTTTGATTCTGTCTTGATGAGGGTTGATGTATATTGCTCCTTAACATAGAGCGCAACCCCTCCCCCCCTTTTCCCCACTCTGTCCTTTCTGTACAAGGTCTTGTATTTATTGTTAAGGTAAGGCTGGATCCCATTAGATCCCTGTGGACCAGTGGGGAGTTTGCTTCTGATGATGAGTTGGGCAAGGCTGGGTGGGGGCAGGGGGCAATCTGAAGGCCAGGATTAGGCAGACTGAGAATATTTCTCTGAAAGTCTGGTCCTTTTAGAATTAAGCATTTTAGCATTAAAGTGGATTTGACTGGAATGTTTAACTACGTATGTTGTAGCAAGAACAGGAAAAATATGCAGCACTTTGTATTTTCTTAAATGAACTTGGTGGATGTTCTAAACTTTTTTACCCTCACCTGTGACACTATGTTATACTTGAGCTGCAATTGCTATAAAGTAGTATTGACACTCTCAGAAAGTGTTAACTTTGAGAGTCCACTTACTTTGACTTGCCCTCCACATTGATGCTTACTGTTGTCCATTTGGCATTATAATAAAATTATTGCTTGTCCTCAAAAATGAATTTCATACATTGTAAACTTTGATATCTGCAGGAAAAGTGGAATAATTGAGCCCTTGATAATATTAAAATTAATCAAGAACAAATGCAGAGTTAAACACAAGGTTTCAAGGAAACATCCCTGGGCAGGAGACCTTGTTTAGTTATGATCCAGACGGCTTTTGCAGCAAGTTTTATAGACAACATCTTAATCCTTTCACTACTTCATTCCTTCTGTCTCCCACCCATGCCCACCCCTAAAATAAAGACCTGCCTTGAGAGCAGCAGGATGGTCCAGTGGTTAATGTGTGCATGGCTATCTAGCTTTACCACACACTTCCCACATGACATTGGGCAAGTTGCTTAGCTCTTCTGTTTCCTATCTTGTTTCCTAAAATTAATAGACTACCTCTGTGGAGGCTGTGAGAATAAGTACATTTAATAGCATGAAGTATTTTGATACTATGTGAATGGGGGTGGTATACATATATTCACACCCCCCCAATGAGAGATTTTATCTTAAAGCAATGTGCATGCTGATTTTTGGAATACAAGCCACAAGCTGTTGATTGTACGAAACTAAAAAATCCCTGTACATAAATGCTAAAGACCATTGGGAGAAATTCTAGGGTCATTGATTAGGGACAAAACGGGTGAACACTTCGACAGGTGCAGGCTGGTCAAAGACAACCATGACATTTATAAAGGGGAAGCCATGCTTGTCAAATGTTATTAACTTGTTTGAGGAGGTGACAATAAGAGCTGACAGGGGTGAAGCAACAAACATAATCCGCTTGGACATGAAGATGGCTTTTGATACTGGTAAATTAAAATCCAAATACAGGGTTAGGAAGGAACTGACAGTGAAATTCTAAATTGGTTAAGAAACCAACTGGCTTAAAAACCAAGATCTCAGGAATGGTGACAAATGAGTTTCTTGCATATCCTAGCAAAATGATTGATAGAATGTCTCTGAAATGTCCATGGGGCTCAATCTTGTTGACATTGTATGTCACAAGGAAACATGTAACAGCATATTCCAGAGTGGAGATGTAAATGAATTTGGGTGGGGTACTGAATGCTAAATTGGAAGTGGGGTGGGTTAAAAGGATCCATGAAAAATATGGATTGACCAGTGGCTCTTACAGTTTAAGGTAGAAAAATGTAGACTGGTTCATAAAAAATCAATATAGAAGTGATTCATATATATCAGCTGAGCGAGACAGAAATTTCTATCTACTTATGTGCACAACTCCCATTTACTTGACTGGGAGTCTGGAAACATTTTGAGGGTAAAGTAGTTGTTTATGTGTGTAAACTGTGCAAGCTCCTGAGGTAGTAGGTTTCCTGGGAAAAAAAGTTCACTGGCTTCCCCTCTTGGTAGGAAGGGAAAATTGAGGATGTGCCATTACCTACTGCCACTTTTAATTTTCATAGTCAACAAATTGGGGTCCCCTACAGCTAAAATAAATAAGGGTCTAAAGTAGAGACACTTCTTAGGTCAGATGTAATATGATAATAATTGTAAAATGTCTACCAACACAGTTAGTTTTATTTGGTTCCTGTTAGTCTTGACTGACACAGAGAAGAAAGTTGCCATAAAATTTAGCAAGTAAGTACCAATTAAAACAGGTTCAAGTAAGAAAGTAGCTGAAATGAAGTAAAGGATTCCTGCAAGGAAAACTTGAAGGAATAATGATCACCATATCTGTAACATGCTGGCTATCCCTTAGGATGTTGGCATTGGCCAGTCCATTAAGGATGGCCTCTTTAATAAACTTTTCTAAGACCTTCCCCGGGATAGAGGTCAGGCTGATGGGCCTGTAGTTAGCCGGATCCACCTTTTTCCCTTTCTTGAAGATAGGCACCACATTGGCCTTCTTCTAGTCTTCGGGCACTACACCAGAGCGCCAGGAGTTTTCAAAGATCCATGCCAGGGGCTGGGCTATGATGCTCACCAGCTCCTTGAGGACCGTGAGGTGTAGATTGGCAGGGCTGGCTGACTTGAAGGTATCCAGCTTCTCAAGATGCTTCTTCACGAGGTCAGCATTTATGGAGGGTAGGGGATCCCCATCACCCGGATCTCCCTGTCCCATAGCAGGCATGGGCGTCCCATGGGACTGATGAAAGACTGACGCAAAGTACCCATTTAATAGGTTGGCTTTTTCCTGGGTGACAGTTGTCAGTTGTCCCATCTGGTTCAGCAGGGGTCCAGTGTTGCCCTTGCTTTTTCTCCAGCTCCCTACATATCTGAAAAAGGACTTTTTATTGTCCTTGATGCTCAAAGCTAGTTGGAGTTCAGTTGCAGCCTTGGCTTTCCTGGTTTGCTCCCTGCAGGACTGGACCAGTGCAGAATAATCCTCCTTGGAAGTGAATCCCGTCCTCCATCCTTTGTAGGCTTTTCTTTTTAGGAGGTCTGCTAGGTCCCTGGAGAGCCAGGGGGGCTGCTGTGCCCTCTTGGTGCCTTTCCTCCGAGATGGAATAGACTTAGCTTGTGCACTGAGCCTTTTAATGCACGCAGTTTAAAAGGGCCCGCCAAACAGGGGGGGAAAAAAAAGGCTCAGTTAGGCTCTGGAGCGGTGAGAGATGCATGGGTGAAGCCCGCTGTGCCCCCGCTCCCCTGAAGCCCCCCAGACACCCCCTCAGCAGCCGCGGAGCCCCCTGCCGACCCCCAGCACAGCCAGAGGTAAGCGGGCTCGTGGTGGGAAGGGGTTAACTCCTCGCTCCCTGGGAGGAGGCCACTGCCTGGTCCCGGGCCGGGTCAAGCCCCCGCCCAGGACCCTACTTGGCCCAGTACCCCAGGGAGCCATGCGAACAGGCTGTGTAAACAGGCGCTCGGGTTAGCACGGAGTTCGTACAGGGGAGGGCACAGGAGGGCAGGAGACCCTGCCTGCGACCCCCCAGAGTAGTCAGCCCCAGCCATAGCCAGCCTACCAGAGGCATGACATGGATGGGCACGCGCCGCACCCTGAGGGTCCCCTCGGGCTCTGCGGCCCCCCCATTGGGCACCTAAGAGACAGCCACCCAGACAGAGCCCATGGTTCCGGGCTCCACGCAGATGGAGCCCCTGGCTCTTGGCTGCGGGGGCTGCCTGTCCCTTTTTCAGGCTCTGGGGCCCTGGCGCATGGCCACCTCCCCTTGCGGGGTCTGCTCCCTACTGGGGTCTCTGGTGCACCAGCTGGAGGAGCTCCAGGCCACAGTCCAGAGACTGCGTGCCATCAGGGACTGTGAGCAGGAGATAGACTCCTACTGCCAGGCCCTTCTC